>NC_141597.1:43352765-43660890 GCF_047967505.1 Dipteris shenzhenensis
ATGGAGAAAATGGACATGAAAATCATCTAAATTGGCTCTTGCCGTTTGATTTGATATATGACATGACCCCATTTGGATTTCTAAGTCCAAAGATACGGGGTGCTACTTTTAGGGTCTGAATGCCTAAAATAGGCAGCGCGTTAACGCGCTGCCTATTTCATGCATTTAGGCCTCAAAAGTAGGACCCCATTGTGTTGCCAATGGGGTCCTACTTTTGAGGCCTAAATGCATGAAATAGGCAGCGCATTAATGCGCTGCCTATTTCAGGCATTCAGACCCTAAAAGTAGCACCCCGTATCTTTGGACTTGCATATCCGAATGGGGTCATGTCATATATCAAATCGAATGGCAAGATTCAATTTAGATGGTTTTCATGTCCATTTTCTCCATCAACTAAAACTATATTCATCAAATAATGTTGTTTATCAATTTTTGGCATACCCGCCCAAAATCAAGACCCCCATTGCAAAGAAAGGTAAGGAACACAAGTGCTTGTTCTTATGCTCATGAGACAACAAAATGCATGAAATAGGCAACCAATGGGGTCCTAATTTTGCTGTATGTATGTAAGTATGTATATATGTATGTATATACATACATCTATATTTATATGTGTATATGTGTGTGTGTGTGTGTGTGTGTGTGTGTGTGTGTGTGTGTGTGTGTGTATGTATGTATGTATGTATGTATATATCTATATATATATATATATATATATATATATGTATATGTATATGTTGATGCATGTATGTATATATTGATGCATACAATTTTGATATATGGAGCAAATGGACATAAAAACCATCTAAATTGGCTCTTGTCGTTCGATTTGATATATGACATGATCCCATTTGGTTTGTAAGTCCAAAGATATGGGGTCCTACTTTTAGGGCCTGAATGCCTAAAATAGGCAGCGCGTTAATGCGCTACCTATTTCATGCATTTAGGCCTCAAAAGTAGGACCCCATTGGAAACACAATGGGGTCCTAGTTTTGAGGCCTAAATGCATGAAATAGACAGCGCGTTAACGCGCTGCCTATTTTAGGCATTCAGGCCCTAAAAGTAGCACCCCGTATCTTTGGACTTGCCTATCCAAAAGGGGTCATGTCATATATCAAATCGAACGGCAAGATCTAATTTAGATGGTTTTCATGTCCATTTTCTCCATCAACTAAAACTATATTAATCAAATAATGTTGTTGATCAATTTTTAGCATACCCCCCCAAAATCAAGACTCCCATTGCAAAGAAAGGTAAAGAACACAAGTGCTTGTTCTTATGCTCATGAGACAACAAAATGCATGACATGGGAAACCAATGGGGTCTTACTTTTGATGTTTGTATGTATGTATGTATGTATATATATGCATTTACATACATACATACATACATATATACATACATATATATATATATATATATATATATATATATATATATATATATGTATGTATGTATATGTTGATGCATATTTGTATATATTGATGTATATATTGATGCATACAATTTTGATATATGGAGAAAATGGACATGAAAATCATCTAAATTGGCTCTTGCCGTTTGATTTGATATATGACATGACCCCATTTGGATTTGTAACTCCAAAGATACGGGGTCCTACTTTTAGGGCCTGAATGCCTAAAATAGGGAGCGCGTTAACGCGCTGCCTATTTCATGCATTTAGGCCTCAAAAGTAGGACCCCATTGTGTTGCCAATGGGGTCCTACTTTTGAGGCCTAAATGCATGAAATAGGTAGCGCGTTAACGTGCTGCCTATTTTAGGCATTCAGACCCTAAAAGTAGCACCCCGTATCTTTGGACTTGCATATCCGAATGGGGTCATGTCATATATCAAATTGAATGGCAAGATCCAATTTAGATGGTTTTCATGTCCATTTTCTCCATCAACTAAAACTATATTCATCAAATAATGTTGTTTATCAAATTTTTGCATACCCCCCCCAAAATCAAGACCCCCATTTTGCTATATGTATGTAGGTATGTATATATGTATGTATATACATACATATATATCTATATGTGTATATATATATGTGTGTGTGTGTGTATACACACACACATGTATGTATGTATGTATCTATATATATACATACATACATACATATGTATATATTGATGCATATATTGATGCAAATCTTGATGTATATATTTATGCATACAGTTTTGATTGATGGAGAAAATAGGCATGAAAACCATCTAAATTGGCTCTTGCTGTTCGATTTGATATAGGACATGATCCCATTGGGATTTGTAAGTCCAAAGATACGGGGTCCTACTTTTAGGACCTGAATTCCTGAAATAGGTAGCTTGTCAATGTGCTGCCTATTTCATGCATTTAGGCCTCAAAAGTAGGACCTCATTTGGTCCTACATGGGGTCCTCCTTTTGAGGCCTAAATGTATGAAATAGGCAGCGCATTGACACGCTGCCTATTTCAAGCATTCAAGCCCTAAAAGTAAGACCCCGTATCTTTGGAATTACAAATCCAAATGGGGTCATGTCATACATCAAATCAAATGGCAAGAGCCAATTTAGATGTTTTCATGCCTATTTTATCGATTTAATAAAACTATATGCATCAAATAATGTTGTTTATCAATTTTTGGCATACATCCCCAAAATCAAGACCCCCATTGGAAAGAAAGGTAAGGAACACAAGTGCTTGTTCTTATGTTCAGGAGACATTAAAAAAGAGGCCTAGTAGCCCAAAAATGGCAGCGCATCAATGCGCTATCATTTTTGGGTTGCCAGGTCTCTTTTTTGTTGTCTCACGACCATACATATGGAGGTTATTATACAATATAACTAAGAAGTAGTATTGAAGTAGTTCTACAATTTGGATGCATTAAGAGCATTCATATAGCAAGGAAGAATATAATAATTGAATACATTTTTTTTTCAATACATATTGCTAGTGAGACTACCAAAAAGAGGCTCTATCCCTCATGATGTCTCTGGATACAAAATATAAGATTTCTTGATGCTTGGATTGTAGCTGGAAACGTTGCGTGGGCAAAGCCACTATATGCCTCAAGTGTTGGAAATTGATGTATGGCTCAAGTGCTAGAATGTGCAAATCATGGCCAAAATCAAGACCCCTTAGAGATTCCATGAGGGCTATCCTTTTACTACTACACACGTCACCTTTAGTTGAGGGCAGAACCATTCGTCATCATAGGCAGCAGGTTCATGGGACCCCATCCCATGATCCAAGGCATTATTCAAAGACAAAGTATTTCTGACCATTCCCAAATTGAGTTTGCCAATTCCTAATTTGATTGATTTCATTTACTGGACTTGCAATGCTTGCAAAGCCCTTGCTTAAGCTTGAATGAGCCTCTTGATTTTGGGGGTATAATGGTAAAAAATGGCTTAACATGCCCAAAATCAAGAGGCTCATTCAAGCTTAAGCAAGGGCTTTGCAGGTTTTGTTTTTGGGTGGCAAAAGCACGAAAAATGACAGCGCATTAAGGTGTTGCCATTCTTATGCTTCCCCCCTCCAAAAACAAGACCCCCAAGCTATTCATTGGAGACACCAAAATGAGGAGAAGGATGACATGAGGAGTAGAGGAGCTGGCCAATGAGGGGAGGGACAGCCTTGGAATTGCCAGCAACAAGCATGATGCAAGGAGGTGAGAAGGCAAAGAAGCAAGGAGGTGAGGAGGTGAGGAAGCAAGGAGGCAAGGAGGCAAGAGGCAGTCTTGAAGGGCAACAAGAGGGTGGAGGTGGCCGAAAGAGTAAGCAGGAAAGGGAGGGATGGAGATTGCTTGTAGGAAATGCTTGGATTAATGCTACAAATGCCATTTTTTTGTGTGTGTTTTGCACCATGAAATTTTTATGGCATTTTTCTTTTAAAAAATACAACATTGTTGTGATTAATTGTGCTACAAACAACTCAAGCCGTAAAGCACCATGGATTAGTACAACAATATACATCACAAATGGATGCATACACTCATATACATCACCGATGGATGCATACACTTATACTCACATCAATTTCCAATATTGTATTAGATGGACCCTTAGCATATATGTGTGCATAGAAGACCATTTCCTACATTGATCCCTGATTTCATAGTTAAATTATTCCCTTTCTCACATTCTAACATGTGAAGATTTAATGTACATGCATTATGGGCACATTATATTGCAGTTTATGACTAACTTTTTTTTTGAATGCATGATACTTGTATATGGTCAAGGAAGGTATATTATCATTTTTGAATGACAACATTACTCTATGCTCCATTTTATCCTATATTAGAAACTATGATCACTAGATATTACATAAATGTATTGCTCCATTATATCCTATACTAAAAACTATTTTGACCCAAATACATAATGCCAATTGAGGTTAGTACTCATGACAAGTGATGAAAACAATCTAATGGTATGAATGAGATCTTGTAAATTTTGGATATATAATATGGGTACTATGTTGATTGAGCTATTTTTCTAAGGGAATATTTTCAACTTAATTACTAAATACATACTTACAATGGTGAACTGATTCCCATCTATATGTATAATCAAGTTTTACTTTGTGTTAAAAAAAAAGCTTTTGCATAAGGTAAAAATTCGAATAGTATTTATATTTGTTTGAGACTACCCATTGAGCTGGCTCCTATCCTTATATTGAACATGATAATGTTCATAAAGATTTTATGAATACAAATAGATAGCATTGGCTCTCTTTTTAGTGGTTGGGAATGAACCCTAAAAGTACCCTAAAATGACTATGTATTCCCTTATTTGTAGCATGGAAGTGATCATGGTAGAGTGGCATAATCCCTATTTTGCTTTTTTCATAGGTTCTTTTGCTACTCATGGTTGGCGGATACACCACGGCATAGATCCGAATAGATATTTGGTTTTTTGCTTCAACTTGCTTGACTAGACTTTCCTTGATGATTGTTTGATTGTGCATGATGAGTAGTCACTGGCTTAATTGATGCATTAAGTGCAATGTTTTCCTTAAAGTTTTTCATACTACAAGATACGAGTTTGCTTATACGGGTGGAAATAGAAGCTTGTTAATGCCTGGTGCATATTTTCTGTTAGATGCAGTAGGATACTAGTTACAGAGTGTCTTTGCCAATTATTTCACTTGAATCATGCTCCTCTTATGCTTGAGTTTGTGGTCACGTATTGAGTTTAACATAATAGTCTACAAGATACTGGATGAGCACTCAACATAGTGGTTAGATGCATTCATTTCTAGTTCCGATAGAACTATCATTCAGACATTGGTCATAATAGAAGTATGGAGGGCTAAAATCCTTTTTTGGCTCCCTAAGTTTTTTAGAGCATGGTATTGTCCAGATTACATAGGTATTTTCACTAAGCAAAATTAATCCTTATGATGAAAATGTGTTTTTTTTCTTTTGACATAGTTAGTTCTGTTTCCATGTTTTTGGATCGAATGTATGGATGATCTTCTGCAAGCATAAAAGACATGATATGTATATGTAGCACATGATCATGTTTACATATTTTCAGTCATATATTCTACCTTGTGATCTATCATTATCTTGCTGTGTGGATGTTCAATCTGAGTAGTGTTTGCTTTTTTTATCGTAAATTTTATGTATTGTTGTGTCTCTACCTCTCCACAACGACTCAAATTGATAGTATGGGGATGAAAGAGAAGTTAATTATGAGTTTCAGGCATGCCTTCATTGTTGGAATATGTTTAATTTGCTTATGATCACATCAATTGTTCCAATGATATTGAGAGGAATAAGATGCTAGATGAGGTTCTCGCTCGCTTGAAACCTATTTAATCTTGCTCGCTTATTTGGGGCTGCTCGCTTTTCTCTGCTCGCTTTTTGGTAATCCTCTGTGTAGTCAAGAGTAAGCACATCTCAAGTGATGCCAAGGCACAAGCGTCACACTATGGCAAGTGCTAGAAGTTTGAAGTATTTTGACCTTATCACGCTGACATTGTTTTGAAGTATTTTGATCTTATCACACGCCACTAAGGGATCAACAATGTCAGCGTGATAAGGTCAAAATACTTCAAACTTATGGAATTCTAGCATTGAGGGAGTTAGCACGACCACGGTCTATTACGGATCAACAATGCACCAAAGTTTGAGCAATTGTCAATGCCCAAAATAACTTCCTTGATTCATACCTTCGTTTCCATAGATGAGAGCTTGCTTGAGGGCCCTTTGCGCACTGCCCAAATGCATCATCATCACAAAGGTTGCAAAAAAACAAACAAAAGATGTAGGCACGGATTCCCCAAGGCATCATCCCAAAGTACGTACATTCTACTTCCACCAGAAGTAGACAAAGACTTTGATAACACAGAGCTTAAAGCACTAGCAAAGAAAATCAATGCGACATTGAATAACTTGGAACATGATACAACCAGGGATACGACCATTTCTTACAACGAATGTGTGACACTTTTGGACAAAACTGAGGAAGCATACATGGTTAGCTAGATTTTGCAAAGCTAGTGTTCTTTTAGCAGGAATGTCCTATCTTCTTGGAAGTTAGTATTTATAAAGCTGAAGTGCCTCAAGCAACTTGTCAACGGCAAAGATAGAGCAATGTAGACAACTTGCTGGGCGCTTAATTCCTGACTGTTTATCAATGTGTTACTGATCTTCCACAGGTGCTCAACCGTGCTTTTGGCACTATAGGCAAAGGCTTCTTTTAGTGCCTTTGTTGTGGTCGTGTTTGCTTTTGTCATGTATGCCGTGTAGTATGTTGTTACACCATGGGGATTCAAGGCGAATTGTATATCAGTATCTACATCCCATTATGATGCGAGCCTAAGGTTGAAGTTGTTTGTGTTTATGTCTTTTGGTTCTCTCTTCATTAGGATCAATGGCTTTTTTATGGAGATTTGAATGACTACCTATTCTTTGAGGCAATTCACCTTTATACATATTAACTTCCAAGAAGATAGCTAAGGGCATTCCTGCTAAAAAAATCACCAGCTTTACAAAATCTAGCTAACCATGACACTGACATATTCTTTGAGGACATCATTCAAAAGTATTCCAAATGACAACAAGTGTTGTGCGGTATTTGTCTAGATAAATATGCAAGCAAATACAAGACAATGAAAGGTAAACAAGTCAAAGAAAAGAAGGAATAAATAATACAATTTGTGCACTTCAACCAACATAAGGACCCAACATGCTTCTACCATGAGAATTGTCTCCTTTATGTCCCCTTTTAGCAATCCAAAATCACAATCATAACAGCAGGAAAAACATGGGTGGATGCATATCACGAGCATACTCTTGAGGAAAATAGAGATAAATTCACTAAGACAATACTCCAAAAGAGTAATAGTAGCAACTCGTCCAAAACATCTACAACAACTGCATCTAGCCATTATAGCCACGACATCAAAGTAGACATAATGCAACCCAGAAGCCAGCCAATGCCGCACAATCATCCCTTGCATAAAACATACAAGCTAATGCCAGACAAAGATTACCATAATACAAAAAAAAACTAGATGTAGAACAACGGTTCTTGCATGACGACGTCATGCTACGAAAGATCTTGAAGCCCAATCGCTTTCACCTCTTTCTCACAGAAGGCACTGGCATAGGCAAAACATTCATCTTGCACAAGCAATGGTCCAAGGCTTGCTTCACCACTATGCACGAGCAATCAACCTACCAAGCGCATTATGATGGCGTCATGTACGATAGGGCCGCATTTCATGTAGGTGTGGAACAACAATCCATTCAGCCATACACTAACCACTTGTGACCCATTCTGTAGCAAACCTCGCAAGAGAAAGCCTCAACAAGCTTAGCACACAATATAACAATCTAAGACTAATCGTCTTCGATGAAGAATCTCTAATAGGCATGCCAAACCTAATTGACACAAGGCTCCGATTAATCAATTCAAAACCATTTGGTGGGTTGGACGTCACATTCTGTAAGTGCTGGAGTGGCCAGACCACCAACCCAAGACATATAGTGACAAAATGGAGTGGACGCAATTGATTAAAAAAAGCAAGACATATAGTGAACAAGTTAAATGCCCTGCAAACCCCCAAGCAACATCTGGCTTGCATACAACTTTATCATTAAAACAAGGAATGATAGTCTAAATTTATAGTGATAACATAGACATACGTGACGGAGTAGTCAATGACGTTGATGGCACATTCCAGCATGTCAGTGTCTATGGCCAGCAGACAATAGTATGGATAGACTCTCACAATGACAATGTAGGCTCAAAGGCACGATATGAAAATCATAACCTAAACAATGATGCAATCTTGCCAAGATGAACATCAATACAACAAATCACAAAAGAATTCCAATTTGGCAAGAATTCTCTAAATATAATCACAAGAAAACGATTCCCAGTACAGCCAGCCAATGTAAGAAAATTACATACATCCCAAGGGTTGACAATGGCAAGTATAGCTTTCAACCCACAAAACATACAAACCACGGTCTAGCATACACAGCTTTCTCTCACATGTTGTGTACCAAAAAACTTTCTTGCTTAGTAGACTAGAGAAGAAACATATCAAGGTTGACGCCGATGTCCTACAAGAAATCACACACTTGCAGACAAACGCAAAATGGAATTGATTACAAAAAGACTTGTCACCATACAACAATACCCACATGGTCATCGAATCGCTCAACACAATGTTACTGAACGTGCACTTGCAGGACAAAATGCACGATAGAAGTATCATGGATGTTGACATCCTATGTCTCCAAGAAACAAAACATCAACTGCTGTTAAGCAGTGCAAATTTAGCCGACTTCGACTAAATATCCTACTATGATGGGCATGGCCTCTTGCTGCTAAGAAGAGACAAACCCTGATTGCGCACACTACCAACACCCAAAACGATGTGGAGCTAACAAGCACAACCATGGGGGATTCACTAGTAGTAATAAGGAGACGTCACCTGCGTGCAATAAATATATGAAAATTCCCCTTATCTACCCCCTATTTATGGGACCTTACCTTATAAAATGTACCTTCCTTCCCTTACATAACCCCCCTCCCTTACACTCATGTGGTATCATATGATAAACCCTAGTGGACCCCTCGGGAGCACAACCTTCTGCAACAAAACGCACATCAACCTACACATAGTAGCAGCTTACAAATCGCCAAGGCAAGCATCCATCGCTTCGTAGAAAACACAATGCATCGATAGCAACCTCTACCTACATCATAGTAGGCAATATGCCCCGCTTCAACTACACATCTCTCACACCCTTTGGCAGCTCTGGTGAAAAATTCGCTGATACACGAAACGATGTGGAGCCGCTAAGCACAACCTCTTGCAATAAAACACATAGCAAACTACCCATTTTAGCGACTTGCAAACCATCCAAGCAAGTGGCCGACTTCCACTACCATGCAAGAGGACATGAAGGTTAATTGTCCACACTACCAGTGCGCATAACATAACAACATGGAGCTCATAAGTGTAAACTCCGAGAAACACATAATAGACTACACATAATAGCAGCTTGTAGATTACCCAAAGCAAGCATCCAACACCTCAAAGAAAGCCTAACACATGTTCTAATTCCAATAGACACCAGCAAACTAGCCAACTGTACCTGGAGACATCAACATTGATTGGTCGAAGATAGCAATGACATTGACCATTCTCAGCAACACTCTTCATCAACAAGCATCGTGCTCCTAGATAATCAACGGAACAACGACAATTTACCAATCAACTCTAAACCACATTTGAAACAACGTCAACAACCAGTCGATAATATCAAGAACGACTTACTACTACTTACCAGGCCACTGCAACACTTCCATTCTTCTCCAAAAAAGATCCTACGCTCATCACTGTTGCCATCTCCCACACATCCTAGCGAATAATGTGCTAACACCAAGCGACGCCTTCACTGTAGCTAAGAGGGCCTCCCCACATTGCGGTTGAGGATGGGGAGGCCGCTGATAGCACATGTGAGACATGAAAGGAAGTGCCCGTACCATAGGTGATGCCATAATCAAGAGTGCCCTTCACATACTTGAGCACCCGCATCCCTGCATTCCAATGATTCTCCCAGGGCTTATTGGAGAACCTACTCAAAATGCCAACAGCAAAACTGATGTCCGGGCTGGTGTTGCATAGATAGATGAGACTGCTGACCAACTTCCTGTATCTCTCGATGTTTGCTGATGGTGAGGCATCCTCCATAGACAACCTCGCATTTACCTCCATAGGTGTAGCTATCTCCTTGCACTTGGACATACCAAATGCCTTCAAGATCTCCCTTGCATATTTTTGTTGAGAGATGAAGATCTTGCCTGGCTCTTGCCAGACTTCAATCCCCAAACAGTAGTGCATCAAGCCTAAGTCTGTCGTTTCAAACTCCGTGCTCAACGCCTTTCTAGTCTGCTGGATCATGTCTTCATAGTCACCTGTAATAAGGAGATCATCCACATATAGAACAATAATACTCCCTTGCATATTTTTGTTGAGAGATGAAGATCTTGCCTGGCTCTTGCCAGACTTCAATCCCCAAACAGTAGTGCATCAAGCCTAAGTCTGTCGTTTCAAACTCCGTGCTCAACGCCTTTCTAGTCTGCTGGATCATGTCTTCATAGTCACCTGTAATAAGGAGATCATCCACATATAGAACAATAATAGCAGTTTTTCCACCTTTCCTGTACACATACAAGTTAGCATCTGAGGCACATCTTTTGAAGTTTAATTTATAAAAGAATTTGTCTATCCGTTGGTACCATGCTCTTGGGGCCTTCTTCAGCCCGTACAGAGCCTTCTTCAGCTTACATACCTTGTTCTCAGAACGGGGGCCCTCAAACCCAGGTGGTTGAGCCACGTACACCTCCTCCTTGAGGTCACCATTCAAGAATGCTAATTTAACATCCATTTGATAAATTGGCCACTTTTTATGAGCAGCCACCGATAGTACTGTGCGAATAGTGGTCATTCTGGCAGTCGGAGCGAAAGAGCGTGTTCCCGCATGAAGGATGTAAAATGAAACCACCCAGTGGAACCTGCTTTGCTGGTCTCCGCCATGCACCCAATACGTAATGCGATAAGAAAACCAAAACAGAATTTGCCGAAGAGAGAGGAATTGATGACTTTTGACAATCACAACCGGCCATCCTAGTCAAGCAGTGGAATGCTGTGGGCTGGAATCCAATCTTCAGCTCAAGCTGGGCTGGCAGTGGACTGCTACAGCACACAGCTGAGCTAGCATTTTTCCTTCATGGGGCAGCAAATTCCCGCGATGAGTGACGTTGAGCTAGAGCTACTGGCAGATGAGAGGAAGCCCTTCTAAGAGAGCCTCCCGCGCCAGCCCTGGCGCTAGGAGGGCTGTCCAGTGAGCAGCGTTAAGCGTCCCCCTGTGTCAATGGCACTTGATGCTTGAATAAAATATTGGAAGTCCACCGGCTACACCTGCTGAAGAGTTTGGACTGTCCAAGAAACTAGTATATCCAGTTTCTTCCAAAGGTTAAGAGTGCCTTCAATGCAACCTTCACACTGGTTCTTCGAGTCTAGCAGCTCCAGGCTGGGAGGCTGGGCTGGAGATGGAGATTTTGGGAAGGCTGGCCTGGCAGTCAAATGCTGATTCCAGCAACATCCAACCTCACGGGGACCTGCAAACAATATGCTGGCAGGGCTGGGATAGGAGGTGCTCTAACACAGTCTACACAATAGGCAACTCCAGAGGCACGATACAATGAGTGTGTAACAAGTGTGGAGAATAGTCAACTCCACCGGCACGATACAATGAGTTTAATACATTGTACACAATCGTGTAGTGAACGCCAGCTGTGAAGACATTTGGGTTGTGAGAGCTCACTAAGCCATGTCGTTTGCTTCAACCCATCTTATGGACTTCGACGACCTCAAGCACTCCTTGCTCCGGATTTGCGACCGTATCCAAGAATTGGCCATTGCCCCCCACAATTTCGTCCTTCACCGCACCGTTTGTTGTCGGCTCGCCCAGTCTTATGCGCTTGGGCTCCAGGCCGTCCTAGTTCATGTGGATCGCGCTGTTGCCACACAGTCGCACGTTCAGACGCATCTTATCCCCAGTCTCTCAGAACTTCACAATGCGATGCTCCAAGGAGAGAAATTTATGCGCGACTGTCAGTATCGAGATGGCTGGGTCACCAGAGCAGTCGTTTTGGCTTTGAGCACAGAAGCACTCGATGTTCACTTACACGACTTGGTCTGGTGCATCTGTGTGATAAATCAGGCTGTGGAGCAGGTCCTACAATCTAGAGAAGCTAGAGATCATAATCCTGAGCTGTTAGAGAAGCAACTACAGAAGAAACATGATATCTATGACCAATTGAACTATGTATGGACGAACGCAGTTAACGACGAAGATCTTGCTACACTAAAGGAGGCCTTAGAGCTCAAAGTTGCAGAGCACGAGTTGGCAACAGGAAGAAGAGAAGTATGCCTCGCTAAATTCATGTTGCAGAAACTCTCGAGTGGAGACTTCGAGCACGCCAGGGCAGACGAGGCACTGCCACCAAGTCTATGGGTAGATCCTCTCGAATTCACTATCAAAGAGTCTGTTGGGCACGGTGCTAATGCTGTGGTTTACGAGGTCGATTGGTGGGGGGAGACGTTTGGGCAGAAAGAATTCTTTGGTGTGGACGAAGAGTCTTTCGGTAGGGAGGCAGCCATTCAAGCGAGATTAAGACACCCAAACCTCGTTCAACTCATCTGTTGTACAGCAAAGCCCTCGAGAAGTAAATGCAGTCTAGTTATGGAGCTGATGGACGAGGATTTGAGAACTATGATAAACACCAGGCAAAACCTGGCAAGGACCTCTACTCCTCTCCCCCTTCTCACAGCAGTCGACATCATGCTTCAAATCGCCAAGGGAATGGAATACCTGCATAGCTTGAACATCATGCACCGTGATCTCAAGTCTCTTAACGTGTTGGTGAGCAGGCAGATACCATCTGAATTCTCAGACAGCTGCCGAGTGAGGGCAAAGATAGCCGATTTTGGCATGTCCAAAGCCAAGTATCAGAGCTCCCAGTTCTCGTCTCTCCATGCTGGAACAACCTGTTGGAGGGCACCGGAGGTTTTTGATACAAGGCCAGAAGATGAGTTTCAAAGCCAACCGAATGCCAAATATACCAACAAAGCAGACGTGTACAGCTTTGGGATGGTCTGCTACGAAATCCTCACAGGAAAATTTCCCTTTGATGATGGTGGCAAACTTAGAGACCTTCACCAGAGGTTGATCAATGGTGACAGACCTCTGCTTCCTGCAAGTTGCCCTCGATACCTGGCCAGCTACATCCAACGATGCTGGCATGGAGATCCAAAGAAGAGACCCTCTTTTGCCCAGATCTCCAGGACGCTGAGACACTTGAAGGGAATTCTTCTCACGAGTGCTGATCCATCCTCTTCTTTTGCACTCTCAGGTCAATCTTGTACTCTCATCGAGGATAAACTAGAGGAGATCATGGGCCCTAATTGGGTTAACTCTCATGGAGAATTTACCTCAAGGTCTATGACCATCTCATTTGAAATGTCCTGGTACAAGGTGATGGAAAGAAACATAGAAAAACAGAACCCTGTTGAAGGCGGATATTCTGATGTTAAAACAGCAATTCCGACTTGGTCTGGTATGATTGTCATAGAATTTCAAACTTGCTATAAAACTTACTGATGCGAGCCTAGTTTGTGCAGCATTTATCTTTAACTTACCTGAAAATTTGACACTGGTGGATCTATTGTCTTGTAATGCAGCAATTGAGACACCCACAAGTTCTAAAAGAAAAGGGTTTTCTCCGAAATGGTTGCGTGCTCTGTTTGAGAGGCTTCTCTGTCAAAGGACATATGGTAAAGCTGTGCTGCACGTGTCTCTTCATTTGAAGGCTATAATGTTGTTTACTTGCTTCTATCTTGTAGAGGTGCCTTCAACCCAGAACCATCCAGAAAAATTGAAATTCTTTCCGGCACCATTGACATGCGGTTTTGCATTGAACGTATTTTGTACATTGTGAGGCAAAGAAGAAGAGGATGCCTGGTTTGCTAGCACGCATAGCTTTGGATGGCGAATGAATACTGAAAATTTTCTAAATCGAAGAGGTTGTATACTATTTTTGAGGATTGATACAAACTACGTGTTGCTATGGTCTAGGCCGTATCAATTATCCCCCCATAGAAGGCGCAGCCCATGCAGCCCGACGGTTCACATTCAAAGAACTCAGTAATGCCACAAAACAATTCCGAGACCTTTTGGGTAGAGGTGGAGCCGGGTCTGTGTTCATGGGCACTTTGACAAACGGCCAAATGGTGGCAGTGAAGATGACGAGAGAGGTTAACCAGAACTACAATAATTTTGCAGGCGAACTTGAGATACTCGGCGGCTTACGCCATCCCAATCTTGTACCATTGCTGGGATGGTGCTGCGAAAAAGACCGCCTAATCCTTGTCTATGAATTCATGACTCACGGGGACCTCAACCAACTTCTGTTCGGCCGCTCGCATCACAACTTATCTTGGGTTCAGAGACATCAAATTGTTCGTGGATTGGCATCAGCCTTGCAGTTCCTTCATCAGCAGAACATTCTGCACAGGGATGTGAAACCCAGCAATGTGTTACTGGATGCTGATTACAACGCAAGGTTAGCAGATTTTGGTCTAGCAAGGCTGTTGCATTATCAAGAGACACATGTTACTACTAACGTGAGAGGGACTTTGGGATACATACCGCCTGAGTACGTGATGACACTCAAATCAGGACCTGAAGGAGATGTATACAGTTTTGGTGTAGTAGTGTTAGAAGTGGCCTGTGGGAGAAAAGTCGTCGAGGGAAGTTCTACCATCATGCAATATGTTTGGAAGCTTTGTAATGAAGGCAAGCTCTTAAATGCAGGTTAGTGGCTTCATATAACCATCTACATTAAAGGATAATTCCAATTTCCTTTCTCTTATTTGGAATCTCATATATGTAGCTCGTTTACATATGTAGCTAGCTAGTTTAGACAAAGATTGGCTACATAAGAAGAATGTTATTTCTAAAGGATCTATTTATATGGTTAAGGAAAAGGAAAAGAGAGCATGACTTGCATCATTCCCACCTCCACTCCGGGTTCTTTGAGAATGGCCACATCAATTGTGGAAAATAGACCACTGGAATCAGAATCCCATCTTTTCCCATCCTTAGTTCATCAGACCCTAAGACGAGGGAAGAATAATGGAGGTTTTTATGTTTTACCAAAAAGTAAAGCATGACATAGTGTCTTATGGGAGTTGTTTTGCAGGTGATGACTCGTTAGAGTTGGTGGATGCTTCAGAGCAAGAGCGTCTAAAACGTTTGCTCCTACTAGGCCTTGCATGCACTCAAAGTCATCCAAAGGATCGCCCCACAATGGAGGATGTGGTTGGCATTTTATTAGGAGATAAACCCCCTCCTATCCCTTTGTGCCCACCATATGGCATGGACTAGTCCGAGTGCAATATTGTAAAAATTTATTCTACTTACATATAGGTCCTACATTCCTTTCCCTTTACATATGTTTGAAATTTTATGATTTTTTGAATTTAAAAATCCCTCTTGTTTATATATTTTTGTGACATTTTTGGGATAAAAAAACCTCTTATATTGAACCCATGTCATATGGTTAGCTGTTGGGGGTGACTAATGTATTAGTTGGACCCACTATGTTCGATCAAATGAATAGATATTAATGAAGCTAACACAATATGCGAGAATGACCATTGGAGTATTCTATCCTAGTTGTCCATTCCTCAACGGCTTCATCTAGATTTTCATCATTTCCAAGGTCCACCATAACATTTTCTTTAGGGACATTCCAATACCTTGAGTACAATCAAGATGATGCACAGTTCGATCATTTTCCACCCACTCAAGGCTCCATAAGTTGGCCCCTCGACCCACAAAGCCAGAGCTCCCAAACCTCTTATCCACTACATATTTAGATAGAAACCCTACAAACCATGTCAAGTATCTACATGAATTATCCACCAACCCTTCAGTTGCAACAACTAACAATGCTAGCATATCTTTAATAGAAAGTTGGACTTGAAGGTGTCATTTGAAAGCTCCTATATAAAATTGCTACTTCTAGCAATGTTGTGGGCAATCTTGATAAAGTTTTATTCCTATATATATGCTCTATGGTACAAAGAATGAAGAAAATTTCTATCAATAATGATAACAAAAGAAAGAGTCTATGATGTGATTCTTAGAAGTAATGATACTACATGCCTAAGTTGAAGGTCGAATGTGCTTTGAGTCAATTGCAACATCTCTAGTAGGTGTACTACTACCAAAAGCTACATTTGATAAAAGGCTCTTTGCATTCGAATGAAAATTCATAATACTTCAATAGCTTCTTTAATATGGAAGGTGCTTGAGTCACTTTTCCTTCAATACTGATGTAGTACAGATGATGGCTCCGTCCACCCGTGCGCTCCCACAGTGGAGCTTAGATGGCGATCTAAACAAATACTAGGTGAAGAGCTACTAGCTGGAAGATCTGATCTGATCTGAACTGATCTGATCCAATGGACTGGGGAGGTCGCCTCTTTATAGCTACGAGGGTGGTAGTTGGATCAACGTAGTCGGTGGAGTCGACTAGTCAACCTAATCAGTGGAGCCGACCAATCAACCTAGTCGGTGGAACCGACTAGTCGTCCATGGAATATTCAGGGAATATTTTTTATACCATCGCCTCGGGGGCTCCCGCCCCCAAACCCCCACGGGAGGTCCCAACTGGCCCGTAGGCCCCAGCAAGAATAAGGGGCTCCCACACTATCACCTTTCTACCATCAACAGTGTCATTGATAGACCTCATCTGACATGCAAGTCAGGATCCATCCAGTGTCCCGAGCTCACACATGGCTTCTCATATGGGGGCCTTACAACTTGAGCACCTTGGACCACTGGTGGTTACTAGGAGGGTGGGGCATTGAGCATATCTAACACCCCCCCTCAATGTCCACCCGTAGGTGAACTACGTTCTCGGCCCAATGCTGAGTCTCTAAAGATGACCCTGAAGCTGATCCTTCCCGAGTGCCTTGGTGAAGATATCTGCTCCATTTTGCTTTGTTGGATAGTAGACCAATTCCACTCTCCCGTCCTCGATCAAATCACGCACATAGTGATACTGAATCTCTATGTGTTTTGTGCGCGCATGAAACACTGGATTTTTAGCAATGGCCATGCAACTTTGATTGTTGCACCTCAACATAGTTGCCACATCCTCTTGCACTCCCATGTGCCATAAGATCCTCCTCAGCCACACTGCTTCACATGCAGCAAAACATGCTGCCTCTTGTACTTAGCCTCGGTAGAAGACAATGCCAATGTTGGTTGTTTCTTACTGATCCAAGAGAAGATACCTGAACCTAAAGAGAAACAATATCCAAAAACTGATTTCCTGGAATCAACATCTCTAGCCCAATCTGAGTCACAATGACCAGCCAAGCAAGTGCCCGTACCATAGGTGATGCCATAATCAAGAGTGCCCTTCACATACTTGAGCACTCGCATCCCTGCATTCCAATGATTCTCCCAGGGCTTATTGGAGAACCTACTCAAAATGCCAACAGCAAAACTGATGTCCGGTCTGGTGTTGCATAGATAGATGAGACTGTTGACCAACTTCCTGTATCTCTCGATGTTTGCTGATGGTGAGGCATCCTCCATAGACAACCACACATTTACCTACATAGGTGTAGCTATCTCCTTGCACTCGGACATACCAAATGCCTTCAAGATCTCCCTTGCATATTTTTGTTGAGAGATGAAGATCTTGCCTGGCTCTTGCCAGACTTCAATCCCCAAACAGTAGTGCATCAAGCCTAAGTCTGTCGTTTCAAACTCTGTGCTCAACGCCTTTCTAGTCTGCTGGATCATGTCTTCATAGTCACCTGTAATAAGGAGATCATCCACATATAGAACAATAATAGCAGTTTTTCCACCTTTCCTGTACACATACAAGTTAGCATCTGAGGCACATCTTTTGAAGTTTAATTTATAAAAGAATTTGTCTATCCGTTGGTACCATGCTCTTGGGGCCTGTTTCAGCCCGTATAGAGCCTTCTTCAGCTTACATACCTTGTTCTCAGAACGGGGGCCCTCAAACCCAGGTGGTTGAGCCACGTACACCTCCTCCTTGAGGTCACCATTCAAGAATGCTAATTTAACATCCATTTGATAAATTGGCCACTTTTTATGAGCAGCCACCGATAGTACTGTGCGAATAGTGGGTCATTCTGGCAGTCGGAGCGAAAGATTCCTGAAAATCAAACCCTTTAACCTGCGAAAATCCTTGTGCAACCAATCTGGCTTTGTACTTTTCCAAAGTCCCATCGGCCTTGTACTTTACCTTCCAAACCCACTTGGTGCCAATAACCTTTCTATTAGGTGGTCGATCTACCAGCTCCCAAGTTTCATTCTTCATGATGCTGTCATATTCTACTTGCATAGCATTTTTTCAATGTCGGTCTGCAAGTGCTTCCTCCAAACTTGCAGGCTCCTTTACTTTTGCAATAATATCAGCCATCAAGGCCATATTGACTATGTGAGCAGAAGCCGTCCTTTGCTCCTTGATTCTCTGAGACGCCTTGGTCCATTTGCATGCTGCTCAACAAACATAGGCATCTGGTTATCATGGTCATAGAGCTGCCTTACCCATCACGGCAATGGCTTTTCCAGTGGTGTAACAACAGGTTGGTGAATTATACCTTCATCATCTGATATTTCCTCCTCCTTTATAGCTCTTGGGACATATCCATAGTGAATTACCCCTTCGCTTGATGATAAAGTGGAAGAGCTCTTCTCTGCCTCCACTGCATGTGGCTGCTCCCTGAACACCACATCACGGCTCGCTATGATCTTCTTTGCCTCTTGGTCATATAACTTATAGACTTTCTTCTCATCACAATAGCCTAAGATGATACATTTGGTGCTTTTTGGTTGTAGCTTGTTTCTCTATTTGTTTGGTACATGCACATAGCATTCACACCCAAATGTTCTGAAGTGGGAGATAGATGGTTTCTTACCGCTGTAAGCCTTACGTGGTGTTTTACCTTTGAGTGCCTTTGTATAGCTGCGATTAGGGAGGTAAACTGCAATATTGACAACCTCAGCCCAAAAGTGGTTTGGCAGTCCAACACCTTTCAACATATACCTCCCCATCTCCACCGTGGTCTGCATTCGGCGTTCAACAACTGAATTTTGCTGAGGCGTATGTGGTGTCATCGTTTGTCGCTTGATCCCTTTGCTCTTGCAAAAATCTCCAAACTCTATGGAAACAAACTCACCACCACCATCCAATCTGATTTTCTTCACTTTTCTCCCTGTTTCATTTTCAATAAGCTGTAGCCATTCTTTAAATTTACCAAAAGCTTGAGCCTTTTCACGAAGAAAGTACACCCACATCTTCCTACTATAGTCGTTGACAATCAATAAAAAATAGGAAGATCCCTCCAAGGCCTATGTAGGCATCTTACCGCACAAGTCAACATGCACCAACTCTAGAGGAGCGTTTGCTCTATTCTTGCTTTCTTGTGGGAATGCCTTTCTCTGTTGCTTGCCCATCATGCCAGCTTCACACGGTTCTTTGATTTCAGTGACTGCAGGTAAGTGAGCAACCATACCTTGCTTCTACATCTCCTTCAGCACTGCAAATCCGATGTGGCCGAATCTTTCATGCCAAAGTCTGCTTGTGCCCACTCCAGCGGTGGCTGTAAGAGCACTTAGCTCATACAGGTTGTTCCTCCTTACTCCTGTGCCAACAAGATTGCCTGCACTATCCAGAATTTTTGCTCCTGTCTTGTTGAACCTCACCTCGTGGTCAAGGTCAGTTATGGAGGCAACTGATAGCAAATTTCTATTGATTTGTGGAACATACAGCACATTAGATAGTTTCTTAACATCTCCATTCACAGAAACAAATGAAACCGTACCTGTACCCTCAATAGGGCATTTTGCATTATTACCAACCGTCATGGTGATGGGTTCTTGTAGAGGCTACATGGAACAATATAGACCCTTCTTGCAGGTCATGTGATGGGAGGCACCACTATCCAACACCCATGAATCAGTGGTTGAAGCTTCTTGAACTGAGGAACATCTTCCTCAATGGCCAAAAATAGATCCAACTCTGCTTCCACTGTGTTAGCTGTCTCTTTCCCCTTACATGTCTTCTTCAAGATACCATTCTTTTCATTTGCTTTCTTGACCCGGCAATCTGCAATCATATGGCCCTTCTTTTTGCAGTAGAAGCATTCTCCCTGAAACTTCTTCTTGCCGCCCTTCTTCTTTTTGTCACCACTAGTAGAGGACTCACCTTTGGTGGAGGAACCACCTTTGCCTTTCGCAGTGGCAAAGAAAGCAGCATCCCCATTGCCGCCTCCATCTCGAGCTTTAAGCCTCAATTCCTCCTCCATAAGTAAAGCACAAAACTCCTTAAATGACAATGCTTGGGGTCTCACCTGAGTGTTAAGTGCTGTTACCAGTCCATCAAACCTTGGTGGACATATCCGGAGACACCGTCGAGCTAGCTCTTCGCTAGTCTTTTGTATCCCAACACCAGCCATCTGGTCACGCAGATTTTTGATTCGGGTTATGAACACCTCCGTTGTCTCTCCTTCATTAAACTTCTCTGCTGCGAGCTGATTGTCCAGGTTCTGGATCCCTGTTTGATTCCGCGTCTCATACTAACTCTTCAATATGTTCCAGGCCACAGTTGCCTTAGATGTATGCTGAATCAAGGTCAAAACACTATCAGTAGTACTTGTAACCAAGGCACACAGAGCATCTGCGTTCCTGCGTTTCCAAACTCGTAGAAGGTCGGCATTAGGAGGTATCATACTCCCCGGATTTGCTAAGTCGGGGGTTCCTTGTGGTTCTGGGTCAGTCCCCAGTATTGTCTCCAGAAGCTCATATGAATCCAGAATAACAGTAATTTTAAACTTCCACAGAGTGTAGTTTGTGCCATCTAGCTTGCCTTCAGTGACGGCTGGTGGGCGAATCCTCAACGCTTGGATTGTTGGTGCAGCAGCAGCTGCTGAGCCGCTTCCTGTGGAGCTACTTCTTGTCGCCATCACTCCGTATGCTGTTGAAGCCCTTGCCTCTCTTCTATTCTTCGATCCTTAGAGCTGCCTGGGTTCTGATACCATGTTAAATTACATGACGCAGCGGAATAGAAACTGAACAAAGAATAGAGAGTACACAGCAAACTGGAGAGGAACAAACTTTTCCTTCAATACTGATGTAATATAGATGATGGCTCCGTCCACCCGTGCGCTCCCATAGTGGAGCTTAGATGGCGATCTAGACAGATACTAGGTGAAGAGCTACTAGTTGGAAGATCTGATCTGATCTGAACTGATTTGATCCAATGGACTGGGGAGGTCACCTCTTTATAGCTATGAGGGCGGTAGTCGAATCAACGTAGTCGGTGGAGTTGACCAGTCGACCTAGTCGGTGGAGCCGACCAGTCAACCTAGTCAGTGGAACCGACTAGTCATCCATGGAATATTCAGGGAATATTTCCTATACCATCACCTCGGGGGCTCCTGCCCCCGAACCCCCACCAGGGGGGTCGTTGGCCCCCCTGGGACCCCCAGCTAAGGGCCAGCTAACCCCCAGGCCCCAGCAAGAATAAGGGGTTCCCACACAATCACCTTTCTACCATCAATAGTCTCATTGATATACCTCATCTAACATGCAAGTCAGGATCCATCTAGTGTCCCGGGCTCACACATGGCTTCTCCTCATATGGGGGCCTTACAACTTGAGCACCTTGGACCACTGGTGGTTACTAGGAGGGTGGGGCATTGAGCATATCTAACAAGGTCAAGTGTGCAACCTATGGTCGTTGGAACGTATTATACCACCCCATTTCATTATGGATTTATTTAAATGAAAGTCCCATTCGGATCCATAAATTGATAGCTCCTTTTGCTACCTTAAGTCCCTCTTTTTGTAGTATCACGTTACATTCTTAGGAAAAGACTAATACCATGCAAAGTTGAAGGATGTTCAAAAGTTCACCAGGTAAGCGTCTAATAGAGAGTATTGCCAAGCCATGCAATGTGTATGGAGAAAATAAAGCTAGTACTTTGCTACCTTAAATCCCCCCTTTTATATTATCACCTTAGATTCTTAGGAAAAGATCTAGGTAATACAATGTGATGTTGAAGGATGTTTAAAGAGTCACCAAGTAGGCATCTAAGAAGAGAGTACTACCAAGCCATTTATGGAGAAAATAAAGGTAACTCAAAGTTTAGCAAATGTGTAATGAAAATTGTAAGCTACGCATGGACTACCCTAGCAACAATAATCTTATCTAGGCATCCAAAGTAGAGTGTATTGCCAAGGCATGAAAAAATAAAGCTAGCCACAAGTTTGGGAAATGTGTTATGAAGATTGTAAGCTACACACACGTGCACACTCACATGCACACACATGCGCACGTGCGTCCATGTAGCATGAATGCACATGCATGCACACTCATGCACATGCACACACATGCATTATGGAAGGACTTTATAGATTTTATCTACTTGGTCCATAAGACACACACACGCACGCACGCACGCACGCACGCACACACATTTTCTATACCTTACAAACATACGCATGCACACACACACACACACATATTCCCTTTCTTGGGTAGAATATGTACCCTTATATTATTGGGCCCCACACCCCTACCCTCACTCCCCACTTATGAGTTACACAAAATAATCCTCCCTGTGAAAGCTTCTTATTAATACAAATAACTTTTAATATTTTCTTAGACTATTCATAATTAACACTTATTTCATTAATTTTGGACTCATATGTCTACTCTTCGACTAATCCCAAAAATCCTTCCCAAATGAAAAGTTTACTTTATGAAAATCTCATTCGAGAATCAAAAGTTCACTTTTTGGCACTATCATTTCCACATAATAAATTTTATAATCTGTCTCTATAATGGTGCACTACTAATGCAAAAACTTCGATTAAATCCTACTTTTGTACTTCTTGTTTTTAACAATCCTATTCACGTTTAAAAAATATTAATTTAAATCCATAAAAAATCACTTTCAAAATAAAGACTTATTAATATAATTTAATCCAAAAGAATGCACTTAAAATTTGATGTCGAAAACTATAACACTCTTGAAGTCCCAAAAAATTTAAAGGTTAAAATAGACAAGAGGCATGGAAGACGCTTTAAATGTGCTCCAAAAATAGTAATAGCTATGCTTGCAAATTTACATTGTCATATATTTACAAGAAATATTGCTCTCCATGAGTCTTTATACAAACGAGTTTGACACGCATCCTTTTCAATAACTCAATTTTGTCTTTACAAATGTGTTAAGTACAAATGGGCAACTAGTTTGTTTGAATGTCCGATTCATCGTCACTTGTTGCTTGGATGCCATCCTCATTCAATCTTGTCTGAATACCATCATCTGGAGTCTTTATTGATGCTTGAATGGTATTGTCATGGGCATTCTTCATTTGCGCTATCTCCTTCTACTTCCTCCTTAGCGAGCATCTTCAAAAACTCTATAATGTGCCAAATAATGGGTAGCGGTATTCTTAATTTTTCTTCTACATCATATCCCATGTGCTTTCTTGTTTTCTTTGTCCTTGATTTCCAGGATACTATGAATGTCTCTATGGAAAGCTCTGAAATAGCTTTATGGTTTGGAACCCATTCCTTTTTCAAACAGCCAATATACAATGTATTGTTATCTTGGTTCTCCTTCCTACCCCTTGGCTCATACCATAGTGCTGTAAATGTTGCAACTTTTCCCTTTAAGTTATCATCCATGCTCACATCCACCACTTTTGCAACCCAAAACTTAACATTCTCATGCTCATCATCCGATGGTCAAACTGCAACAAAACAGTGGATGTCTATGTCTACTTCTGGCATAAACTCTCTCTTCCTCGGTCCACAATATGGACGTGGGAGTAGCAAATCAAACTAATTTTCAAAGACATCAAACGATGAGCACAAGTCATTACCAACATTTGGCCAAAATAAAGGTTGTTTTGCCTTAGCATCATCTGCGCGCATTTTCTCAAAGTCCTTTATCAATTGATAGGTTTTCTTAATTACAACAACAGTGTGTTCCTTCCAAGAGGGCTTCCAATCAGGAAATCTACGAAGCATTTCCTCTTTGTATGTAATAAAAGATTTTAAGCCTTCTATTTCACCTTTAGATTTGTTGCTGAATTCTTTTATAGGAGCCCATACTGGATGCATTTCTTTGCTCGGGATTGAACTTAAGAGACAGTAAGGTTCTTCGGGTTCCCATGTTGTATCATGAGAATAGTGTTGCCACTGCTTCATTGGTTTTTCATCCTTTAAGAAAAAGAGAAAGTAGTGTGGTCGCTATGACCAATTAGGACATCACCGCCTTTTTGTATGAAAGGTAGAATAAAGCTCTTCCAATCATACATCCTTTCAACCATAGAGCATACTGTACCTTCCTTGCAATCACCAACTTGCCTCCTACATTTTCCTATCAAGTCATCCATCGTCTCCATGTCCTTGTGTTTTAGCTCTCTTGAGATTATGCTAAAAACCTGATCGATATCCTCATGTGTGTGTCCAACCAACAAAAACCCAACTTCAATCTCATTGAAGATTCGATGAGCGATTAGCATTGAGCAACATGCAAAAAAGAGTACATTCTTATTCTCTCGTCTGCAATTGCTTGCCTGTATTCTCAAATTTACTGATAGGTGACCTTTTTTTGCATGTACACTGTGAATTGCCTTCATAACTAACGTTACAACTTGATTGCTATCATGTAGATGCAAGGAATCAATCCATATGTCTACCAAAAACTTAAATCTATGCACTAACACTCCACATAGATGTGTCTTCAAAAAGTATTTTCCTTGTAGCTTAGGTGGAGTATTAATGAATCGAGGTAATGTTGTTGTGTTATGATCCATACCATCTACAATAATGCACATGTACTCATTTGGATGAGAAATAGCTTGCTCCTTCTACAATTACGTACATGTACTCATTTGGATGAGAAATAGCTTACTCCTTCCAAAATGCATATTTTAGTCTAGAATGCCGAACCAGTCCATGATGAAATTCTCTTTTTTTTTGTATGATTCTCTTTGTTCTGGAGACATTGCACTCTCAAGTGCTTGCTTTAGATCATCACAATCACTGCACTTTGACATTTTTTGGCCTTTTAGGATTTTAACATGTGCAAAGCTCTTATTCCAAAGAGTATACAAATTGTGAAAAGATGTCAGAGCATGCCCTCTTTGCCTCTGTGTTTCTCCAATAGACTTAAACACTTCTCTTTTTGTCAAACCTATCGGAAGATGCATTTAGATAGATGGGGTTGAGGTAAAGCATTTTTATGAATGTAGGCTTTTAAAATTGTTGTTGTCGAGACCGTTGAGGCTCTTGTTTTGGGCCTTCCTGTGTTTCCATGAATGTTAAACTCTACTCCATACTTTGCTTTGTTAGCCAAATCCCAGTATGTGATAATCTTGTAGTAATGCGATATGCATTATTGCAAATACTTTTACGAGGCTTTATCTGTTGTTCAAAATTTGGCTTTTTCATGTCATTTACTAGAAAGCAAGAGAGTGCCTCGTGAGTAGGTGTTCATTTCTTTTTCTCCCTCTTCTTTGCCACACCTGTTCTCTACATCCCTTGATGTTAAGTAAGTTAATGGAATGCATACAACTTTGCTTGCAACATGTAGATCACATTGCTTGTAGCATAACATCTTCATTCATTACTCTTATTCTCTTTGGTTTCTTTTCTATATCTGCATGGACGCGCTTTCTTTTCATGCATATGTATGTCCGTTTCTTGTGTATGTTTGTACACTTCTCCCTGTCAAATTTATTTGTCACTTTATTTTCATGGGATGTTGCATCCTTCATCTTATTACAATCAAAGTCAAATACCGAATAGTTCTTTGTTGGTTTCTTTTGTACATCCTTTTTGGAAAATGTACAATTCTCCCCATCAAATTTATTTGTCACCGTGTTTTCATGGGATGTTGCATCATTTATCTTATCACTGTCAAAATCAAATGCTGAATAGTCTTTTGTTGATTTCATTCTTGTCTTTGAAGTAATCTTCGGACCATTTGAGTCAATGTCCATGTCGTCCATGTTTGATAAGCCAATACTTTCAAACTTTTTGCGCTCCTTGACAATGTGTATGAATTCATCCACTCCAGATGAGACATCACTTTTGAAACCTTTTGCTTTATTGGCACCAATGAACTCATCCACTCCCGACACGATATCACTTTTATAGTTAAGTGCATTGAAATCATCCAAGTTTGAAAAGAGACAACACAAATTATATCTTTATTTTTCTTGACGTGCGTGAATTCATCGACTCCAGATAAGACATCACTTCTGAAGTCTTTGCATTTACAGTACCATTGAACTCATCGATGATATCTTTATCTTTCTCAACGTGCGTGAATTCATTGACTCCAGATAAGACATCACTTTTGAAGTCTTTTGCCTTCATAGTACCACACAACTCATCCACTCCTGATAAGATGTCACTTCTATAGAGGATTGCATTGAAATCATCTAATTCTGAAGAGACAACACTTTTGATGCCTTTGCCTTTATCAATATGCAAGAATTCATCCACTCCAAAGCAGGCATTGCTTCTGAATTTTTCATCTTTCTTGGTACCACAATGAACTCATCCACTCCTGATAAGATGTCACTTCTATACTTGAGTCCATTGAAATCATCCATGTCTGAAGGGACAAAGCTTGGCTTGTAGGAATATTCTTTAAGTCCTTTGAAATTGTAGTATACTCTATCTTTATCATTGAAAACCACATGTCCCTTTTTAATCTTCAAAAAAAGCATGCTCCATCTCAAATCTTTTCCTTCCTCATAATAGGGACCATCCAATGATGTTGCGTTATCATCCATACCATCATTAGTAACTTTCACAATCCTCATCTTTGCAAATGACCACTGATCCTAGTGTTCAAACCCTAAAACTTGACCTTCCGCTATGTTCGTATTTGCAAATGACATCATTTGCAAAATATCTCCCACACTGAAATACAAAGAACTGCACTTTGTATTCCTGATGATATGTGTTGGATAAATCTCATCTCTATCCCATGCAATAAATGATTTATTGAAAACATTATAGGCCTGCATAACATCTCCAAGTACTTCCATATCTCCACACTTATGCTTTAGCTCAACATGTGCACTAAGAATCTTTGATACAATAACTGCAATCTTATCTTTGCCGTCTTTGAAAGTGACAAAGAGAATTTGGATCACTATCATGGATTGTAGCAAATGCAACTACTTCTCTTTGGCAACATAATATCACCTCCATCCCATGAATGAAATCTGTTGACATCTTCCTGTGGAACAATTATAAAAAATATTAGTCTCTTTTGAATATTTTTCCTATTGATTGTAACTTTTTATTAAATTAATCTCTTTTATTTTACTTTTACTTTATTTTACTAAATTTTGATGGTGATACAAGGATATGGGTTTTCAATGATGGATTCATGTTTAGCATTTAGCTAATAGAATCTCTAATTTAAATTTATGATTATACATTTTAGAATGATAAAAGATAGTATAAAGAATTTAGTATTGAGTTGCATACAATGTGCTGTGCCCATCCGATAAGTACTTGTTCGGATAACACACCTAGGAGCGTGTTTTTTGACGGATGTGCATCACACTAAGGCAAAAACGGTGTTTAATGTGAGAATTGGCCATGCAAAGCATATCGGATGGGGACAATACTTTGCACGCACCTCAACCTGGGTGGTATTTACTTGCATGCAAAGAGGAGCACCCATCCCATAAGTATTTGTTTAGATAACACATCTAGGAGCATGTTTTTTGATGGTTGTCCATAACACTAGGGGAAAAACATTGTATAATATGTGATCGACCATGCATAGCATATCCAATGGGCACAATATTTTGCATACACCTCAACCTAGGTGGTATTGAGTTGCATGCAATGTGGCCTTGGGGTGCCAACTCCCTTTAGTAAGAAAACCTATCAAAATCTTGAGTATGAGATGAATTTAACAATATGCCATGAGTAGAAATTATTCAAATTAACATGGTTGTGTTCTACACTAAAAGAGCTTCAAATATGTGTTTACACTTTGAAATTTGGATAACACATGAAAAAGTTACATTAATTTGAAAGGAGATTGGTTTTCATATTTTAGTGTATTTTTTGTTTTACCCCTCGTCATCCAAAAGACCCTCCCCCTTGGGTCTCACATATTATGAAAAATATGTACAAACCTTAAAAGCTTGAATATTTTTCAAGCTATATACTTTATATTTTGTGGAAGGGGGGACATGAAATTTTCATATTTTTCCCTTGCATATTTGAAAATTTTAAAGAAAATCCATGAATATTATATATGGACCTTGTCCCCCCATATCCTAGATTTTGGACGAGGGTAGTAACATATTACATATTGATTTGGCACCCTAGAAATGTGGCACGCCCATCCGATAAGTACTTGTTCGGATAACACACTTAGGAGCGTGTTTTTTTATGGATGTGCATCACACTGAGGCAAAAACACTGTTTAATTCTTGATCGACAATGCAAAGCCTATCTGATGGGCACAAAACTTTGTACATGCCTCAACCTAGGTGTTATTTACTTGCATGGAAAGTGGCACACCCATCCCATAAGTACTTGTTCACATAACACACTTGGGAGCGCGTTTTTTTACGGTTGTGCGTAAGACTAGGGGGAAAATGGTGCATAATGCGTGATCGACCATGAAAAGCATATCCGATGGGCACAATACATTGAAAGCACCTCAACGTAGGTGGTATTCACTTGCATACAATGTGGCACGCCAATCCGATAAGTACTTGTTGGAATAACACACCTAGGATAGTGTTTTTTGATGCTTGTGCATGACACTAAGGCAAAAACAGAGTTTAATTCTTGGTCGACCATGCAAATCATATCTGATGGGCACAATACTTTTTGCAGGACTCTATACTCATGGTATTGATCTGCATGCAAAGTGGCACGCCCATCCCATAAGTACTTGTTCAGATAACACACCTGGGAGCGAGTTTTTTGACGGTGGTGCATAACACTACGAGGAAAACAGTGTATAATGAGTGATCAAGCATGAAAATCACATCGTATGGACACAATACTTTGCACACATCTCAAACTAGATGGTACTAACTTGCGCGCAAAGTGGTGTGCCCACTTGTTTGGATAACACACCTAAGAGTGTGCTTTTTAATGACGGATATGGCATGCCCATCCAATAAGTACTTGTTTAAATAACACACCTAGGTGACTGCATCTGATTTGTCAAGGCCAATGAGGCCCAAGTTGGCATTGTGGACTAGTACATACCGTGTGGCAATGAATGGTCTATGAAGGTTCTCTTTCCACTTATGAATCTTGTTCGGAGTCATGAGTGGTATATCATCAATTGTGTGATGCAGTGAATAACTCCATGCTGGAGGCGGCCTGGTGATCTGTGCAAGAGGCTTACCCATGTACCGGTGAGAGTGTCTACCCATGAGAACACTGTGTGAGAGCTACCACTGGGGGGCTTATGCTAAACTATCAAAACCAAGTCATGGTGGAAGAACTACAATGTGCCAAGGATCAAGCTTGTAATTGAATGATGACAACTGTGTGTCAGGAGTAGCCAAGAGGCTATACAAGGCTATATGTATTAGCATGCAGAACCAATGCCAAAAATAGTCAACAATGCAAGACTTTACATGGGTGGCATGTGTGTGTGCAAGAAGAATGCAACAATCCTGAATCTGAGGAGAACTTTGCTAAGTGTCATGCTAGTGTGGTGAACTGTTGAATGCTAAGAATACTGAACTTGTGTCAGATGTGTGAATGTGTACACCGATGATAGAACCGCATGGACTGGCACCGGTGAGAACTAATCAAGTAATGTGGCAATGGCTAACTTGGCTTGCTGGAGTTGGATCTCCTCTATGGTGGTACTAGTCTACAACTAGACTACAAATTGAATCGCAAAATGCAGCAAATGAATTTTAGTTTGTTCATTTTTAAGTGCTGGGTGTGCTGCAGTGGATGAAGAGGTGGTTTCGATGATGAGGAATCAAAGATGGTGACCTGTGGAAATGTCAGAGGTGAAATATGAGGTGCTCAAGGTGTAGAGCATGATCAGGCGAGCAATTTGGCTTTTCAGATCACCTCCAAATCCCCCCTCCATTAAAAGTTATGGCTCCTGGAAGGATATGCCAAACTTTGTAAGGATAAAAAATGTGGATCACATGCTGATGAAGGATTGTGCCCATGGAGAGATAACTATTCCTGGAAGGAGGCTCTACCATGTGGCATGCTGGCATGCTGAGGTGGCTTGGATGTTGATTGGGTAGGTTGACCGGGCATCTTGCTGAGGTGCTCATGATGATATGATAGTCAATGCCTACATGGCTCATGGGTTTAGTTAAGACATGGTTAGTTGACCCCAATGACATGCACTGCCACATGTATGGATGGTTTTGCCACGTGGTCAAGATGATGGCAAACACGGTGACGATGAAGGCATTGATATGGAGGCAAGGCATTTGTAGAAGGCCATATGGCTTCGCATTCATTTGTGGAGGCTGTTCATTGTTGCTAAAGCGGCTTGTCATTTGATGTTGTGCCTTCTCATTTGAGTAGTGGCTATAGATTTGCTCTCTTGCTACTAGCATCCTCGGTTGAAGCTGTGAGCACTAAGGTGGGCTAGGTGATGCCGAGCGTGTGCGAAGGTGTCAAGCGAACCTTTGGAGCACGTGACTGGCTATTAAGGCTTAAGGTCGATAGTGTCGAGCAGGCTGTAGAGGCGTTGAGAGGCCGTGGAGCATTAGGGCTGATTGCCGTTTACTGTAGTTTATTGGAGGAGGCCATGTTGCATGAGCACTGTGGTGCTGAAGCATTGGCTGGCATTGGATTGTTTGCCCTTGGTTGAAGTTGAGTCAACTGGGAAGCCGTGCTCCTATTTCTGTTGAAGGTCCTATTGCTGGAGGTGTCAAATATAGGCTGTTGTTGTGAGCCGCCCTAGGCACTCTGGAGACTCTTAGCTACTGGTGTTCTTAGTTGATGGCGAGTTGTGGGCTGGAGCGCTGTGTTCAAAGAGGTGTTGTAGAGCGGAGCTGGTGATGCTCAAAATTCATTATTGATGTGTTGTGAAGCATCACGAGTGGCTAGCAAGAGGTCGATGGAAGTGTTGGCCTTGGAGGCGAGGAGTGTAGCACTATTGCATCTAGGCTACGGAGATGTGGATGAGTCAAAGGGGCTGCGGATGGTGGGCCGTGAGCCCTTGAGCTCATTGCAAGCCGGTCGTTGATGGAGTTGTCCAAGCTGGTTCACTGAGCATATCTGAGTTGCATGGAGCTCTGAGGCATGGGCTGAGCCGTGGTCCTGCATCGATGCATTGTTGATGTTGATGAAGGACCTTCAGTTTTTACTGTGAGCTGCCCTAGAGCTTGCATGGAAGCTGACTAGAGATGGAGACGCTTGTAGTTTTGTGTGAGCAGTCCATCAAGTTGCAGCCTTAGTGCTTAGTTAGGCGCTTAGTTAGGCATAAAGCCTTGAAACTCCTCTCAAACATTAGAACTTGAATAGGGAGAGAAACTTTGAGAAACTGAGATTGAGATGTCTCTTTAAAAAGAAGATGGCACTCTCTATACCTATCAATCAGACTCTATTTCTCACAACCTGAAATCTCAATCAAGAGCTGAGAAATGAACAGCACACTAAAACAAACATATCTCGCTCTCCATAGCTCGAAATGACGAGCTTTTTGAAGCAGATCGAAGAGGAGAAGAAGCTCTACACAAAGAAGTAGAGCACAAATGAAAATGCCTCAATATGCAGGGCTTGTTGCCTTGACAAAGCAAGGGCTTAACGCCTTGACAAGGACGAGGTCTTGCTCTCTCTCTGATGGAAATCTCTCTCAATGGAAGGTGCCTCAGGCAAGGAGGGCTTGACACTCATGAAGGGAGTGGAGCACCATCAGCTCTGATACCATGATAGCATACGTGAGAGAGGGAGAGAGAGAGGAGTGCACACAATATAGCTACCTGTACACTAAGTGTATTGACAATGAACTTGAAGATATACATGTGAACCCCTTGACCCTCTGCCCTATGTGGATAGTACAATTTGCACTATCTTTAACAATTCCAAAGTTAGTTTAAAGCTTTGTGTTAGTATCTTTTAGCAAGATACAATATGAAAGAAAAGAGTGTATTGCAAAAAACTATATGTTTCATATTTGCAAATGCGACTATAGAATATACAAAATTGATTACAAAGTAGTCTCAAACATTTTTATATGTTTGGGAAAAAGATATATTGCCAAATTGTAGATACTATTGCATTGGTTGTCTCTTCAAGAAAGACTTTGCTATGAGCTCAAAAAAAGTTAAGGGCTACCCACTTCATCCAAGATGATCACTGAAAGAAGAGAAGATTGTTATGTTGTAAAAAAAATAGAAAGATTTCCAGTTGTTCAAACTTGGACTTCTCCAAGAGAGGGTAATTGCATGAGGTTGCTGATTTATGAGCCTATCTCAAGTTGAAAGTCAACAATATGGCTCTCTGGGTTTATTGAAAATGTGCCAACTTTTTTGAAGTTACTAAGTGTTACCTTCACATTCAAGGAGCTCTTTTCATAAAGCAAAAGAAAAGGTTCATGCAAAGCAAGTATTTTATTAACATTGAGGCCTTGAAGTAGGACATTTGTTTGTGTGCAGTCCCTTAGTGTAATTTTACCTTGCAAAGTCATTGATTGACTTACTGCAGTGTTCCAGTTACATTCAAAGTAGTAATGTCTTGACCCTTGCCAACCCACCTTTACACTTTTACAATTGATGCAAATAGATTCAATCTTCATACTGCTCAAAAAAATTATTTGGAGTGTGCCAAAGGCCTAAAAAGAGTCAATTAGTAGTGGTAAGATGAGGTTACAACAAATAAAAAAGATATGCATTACTAAGTTCTAGAAATTTACCTTTTTTCCACAACCTAGTTCTGAAACCTACTTAGAAAATGCTTCTATAAGTCACTTCTCCAATTTAATAGTTGGTAGAGGTGTTAAAAGTTCCATCCAATATAGAAAGGGTGCTAGACTTTTGTTTCCATATTCCTATTGTATGAGCCACATACATTGCTGAGCCCTTTTGCTGAAACTCATTTACCATGCGATGGTACTCATAACGTCTCCTTGGGACAAAAGTTAGCTAGAATGACAACAATTCAAGACTTCAAGAATCCAACAATAATTTTCCAAGGAAAAGAGAAGCTAAATTCAAATCATTTACTATAGCTCAATCTATTGAGAGGGGCCCATCCACGATTGTAAGCTGCTCAACTTGTTTTTTAGTAGTCTTGGACACAACAACAATGTTCACCATTGTGAAGGTGATCATTGCAACTTCAACCAAGGAAGTAATTGGCTTAGGGATCGCTGTGAATTTGGAAAGGAACTCGTTTATTGTTTTTTCTGGTAAGAATTTTATATGGCATGGGAAAGGTTCATCCTTTATAATTATTGTGGTAGCATCAACATGCAGAGATATATCACAAATCCCACCATCCTAGTGGTTTTTTGCTAGTAGAATAGCCCCTAGGCTATGTGCAAGAAGGCATCAGCCTCTATAGCATTTGTAATCTTGGCAAGAAGACTTTAGGTACAACTGGCATAATCTCTTCTGCCCTCCGATCACTGAGGTCAGCCTTCAACAATTTGGAACAAGGACCTTTTGTAGCATGGAAGGTGTAGTATTTAACCAATACTTTACCCTCAAATGCAAATATGAGCACACTACTTGAAATTTGATTTTTTGTAGAATAGGGAAGGCCTCTAGTGATTGGATGCATTCCACAATATTTGTGCTGCTAGAAGGTTGATTAAAATCCAACTTACAAGGAGTAATGGTTGACTCTATAGTACATTTTTCATTTCCAGCATGCATTCAAAGACTCACGCACAAGGAATCAAAGCTTTATCAAGATTTAAGTTATTGCTGTTGGAAATAAGCACTTTATCATAGCATGATTTTGCTTGAATGCAGCTACTACAAATTTAATAGCTCTCCTATAGCTAGAGTACAATCCATCCCTATTTGAAGTGCATCTCTTCAAAGGGGTATTTTGAGGAGTTATGGGCAAACTAGACTCTCTTGTTGCAGGTACAATGTTTGATTCAAAGGCACCATAAGCTTTTGGATTCATTTTCGGTGGAAGACCTTATCAGAATCTGATAGGATGAGTGTGTAGATGTAAGTTATTGGACTTCATAATCTAAGTTAAGGTGATTTGACATAAGCAATTCAAAGTGAGGTTTTTAGATTTCTCTAAGAATTTACCATAGATTTTATCCATTGGTTGGACATCATCAAAGATTTATGGCTTCTTTGATGCCATAATCTTGATCTGTTTGATGCTCCATAAAAAGTAAATTGCAAGGACCGCATGGATACAAAGAGCTTTAGGCTGACACCTATTGCTGGTTTTCCTTTTTTCCCTATCTTAGAAGACCTAAGAAAAGCTCAAACAGTAGCATCGGATATTGCAAATGAGGTCACGAAGTGGCCCTTTGTAAAGGTTATAAACCAACAACCGAACACACTTCTCCTACATAAGGCACAACAATGATGATGAATGCGCTATTCAACAGGGTGTTCCTACTGATACTGTTTGCTACTACTAGTATTGTGGCTAGAGCTAAGATGAGAGTTGGTCATGAGAGTGAGGGCCACCTTAAATTAATCAAAATCTAAGCCACCACGGTGATTAGAGGCCTGGTCGTGCCATCCAAATAATCATGAGACATCTTCAATTAATCAAAATTTGAGCCATCAATTAAATACATGCTTGGCTACCCAAGCTAGTTCTTTTATTTGCAGACATTCTTTTCCATGCAAAGATTTATCAAAAGGCCTTAAAAAATAGTAAAATTTGGCCTTCTCATTAAAGGTGAGGGCACTGCGACGATAGTAACTGGGACTAGATTTCTTGTTTTGCCCCAAAAATAATAGCCAGCATGCAAGCCCATCCTCTTATAGAATCATGAGCCACTATTTAATCTCATGCCACCACATTGATTAGCATAGTACCTAAGAAAAAAAGAACTTATTCAATAGGTGCCTTGTTGTAAAGTATTTCTTGCATTTGATCTTATAACAACTCCCAATATTTGGCCTAATCTACTTGGTAACATAAAAATATCACCCTTGACATTTTGTAGGGGATATTGGGTCCTATTGGACCGCAAGTAATGCCTCAGGTGGATTACTACTTTGGTTCAAAATTTAAACACTTTTGGTTAGGCTGAAACTTATCATTCTCCCTAACTTTCTTTAAATTTTATGATCCAATCAAAGGTTTAAATATGCAAAGGTATCCATGTTATAAATATTTGATTATTTGGAAACATGTGACACCATAAATAATGTTAATCTAGTATATGATCCTACAACTTATTGAATGCCAACTCTCTCTCTCTCTCTCTCTCTCTCTCTCTCTCTCTCACACACACACACACACACACACACACACATACATATTGTTGGCAGCTTATAGTGGATTGTGATGTCCTTTTCATGTAGTGCTTGCGAAGGTGGCCACTTTGCTCTCCAATTCTTAGCTCTGGTGTGCTGAATATTGTGTATCTATATAAGTTTTAGACTTTTTTGTGTCACACTTAGGAGTTCTTGAAAGGCTCATGCATATTGTGGTTTGTTCATGTGCTGCTAATCTAGCATTATTTTCCCTTGTGAATTTGACATGAGAGCATGTAGACTAAGAGCATGTAGACTGCAACTAGCATTGGTTACTAAAGTAGGAGAATTTGGTAGTTGTACAAGTTCCAAAGTAAAGAAGTTTAAGGAAGAAGAAGCCAACGATGGAAATTTCTCCTTTGAATGCTGAGGAATTTCTAGCCTCAAATTTCCTATCCTTACCTAGGCAAAAAGTCCCAACACATTGATATGATAGTAGTTTCATATCAGAATTCATTTCAAGATAAATCTTTGATTGCATTGGATTTCTTTAGCCAAGAGTTCTATGATATTGGGTGAGGAGGACTGTTGAAAATAAGCAATATGGTCGGTATATGTGTGGGAATTATTAAAGCAAGATACATAATGTTGCCTCTAGCGAAAAGCTACCTGGGGCCCAATCTACTCCTTCTAGATGGTGGCTGTGTGGGGGTTAAAGGCTAGTGTGCCTTAACCCTGGTTATGTACAAGACTCAAACACATATATATATGGATGACATAGAAGATTAGGGTGTTCTACAACTACAAAAACTTGTGTGGCTTTCTTTTGGCTCTCCCTCTCTCTCACCCTCTTTTGTTTTGCTTCGATTGAGAGTACTCTCAACTGATATCAGAGCCCGAGTGGTCTATCTGACGCTTGTGGGTGGTCTAGCTGAGCTAATGAGGTCATTTTGCATCCATACAACTGTGTGTGTGGCATTTGTAGCTTGGCAGAAGCCTGTGAGTGCTTGTTTGAGCTGCCCAAGTGGTATTTGAACTTGTGGAAGCCTGTTGATGGTTTTAGAAGTATCTGGAGTGGTTTTCCAAGCTTTTGGGTGGTTTTTTAATCCAAAAATGTAGTTTTCAGAGCTAGTGATGAATTTCTTGTCTGGCATATTCGAACTCAAGTTTGAAGCAACCATTCGTAGATTTGTTAGTTCTTATGGACTTAGGAGGTCCTATAAGTTTTGTGTTGCTCATCATTCTCACTCCAGTGGTGTTTACAAGCAAATTTGTTTGCAAAAACGTTTTTCAACCAGTGTGTTGGACCTGGTGATTGGGACCATGGTTTCCAAAACTATCTGTTCCATTGCATTCCAAAGCTTGAAAACCCCTATCTATCAACTCTTGCATGATTCCATGGAGATTTAGAGAAGTTCTGTCTCTCTAAGCTCTCGCTATGTCCAAATGCCCGTGGTCTAGACCTGCTCACATAGGTTGCCATTTTGGATTTCGTCTATTCCGGTGGATCGGGGATGGTTTTGGATTTTCTCTAAGGTTCTAGAGTTTTGCCACATGGCATTTTTGCTAAGGTCTAACTTACATAAGGTTTATTTGTTGTTGGTAAATTGCAAGGGCTGACTCCTGGTTTCACATCCATCGGTTGGGATTTCAAAGTTCTAGCAAAAGAGAGATATTTGCAGATTTTCTTACTATGAAGTGATGCCCATGTTTTGAGACATCCTCAGTTCTATTTTCACTAGCGATCATTGCCGTGGGGCAGTGATTTCTTGGATATACCTTATGTAGATCACTCTGTCGCAGTCTAGATCCGTGTGCACTCATTCATGGTTTACATTGGGTTGCAGTGGATGCTTTATAGGCCATTTCGATGCGTTGTGATCCTTGTTAGATGCGATGATAGGCCTAGATTGCCTTGTGGGATGTTTTATTGATGGTGGACATTTAGCACACAGATGCTACTTTATGCTGAGGGACAACTTTTATACATTGCAATTGATGCACACTTATAGTGCTATGCTCTCTTAGATGAGACATTATTGATGTTTATGCCCATGGATGGTGTTTATGCTTGAGGCATTTGACTCTTATTGGCATTGGGTTTGCCATTGTTTTGTCATTACAGGTTGACATTTTATTTTGGGCTAGATTCCCTCACATGGATGAATAGTATATGCACATGAGAAGATGCATTTTGATTCTTTGAGCTTTGAGATTTTGGTGATATTACCCTCCATTGTGGTAGACATATTTGGGTGCACCTAGTATTTGGTGTGATTCTTTCTTGCTAGCACTAGCATTTGGGATTTTTCTCTATTTGCATCATGCCATCCTCTTCCATGTCTGAAAAGGAGTTTTTTTAGCATTTAAAAGTTTGATGGGACAAAAATTCCTTGTGGAAAGAATAGATAAGGGATGTGCTTATTCAAAAGAAGCAGATTAAACCATTGGAACAGAAGCCTACAACTATGTCTAAGGAGGATTGGAATGAGTTGGACGCATTATCAAAGTCTACTGTTAAAATTCATCTTGCAGAGTCAGTTTATTTCACAGTAGTAAATGAGTAGACTATGGAAGATTTGTGGAAGAAATTATGTGCCACTTATGAGAAGAAAACTGCCTCTAATAAAGTTTACCTCATGAAGAGGTTGTTTGAGCTGCAGATGAAAGAAGGGGTCTCCATTGCTTCTCACTGGAATGAATTCAATATTATTTTCAGCTAGATTTAGGCTTAGAAGATGAATTTTGATGCGGAGACTAAGGCAAAATTCCTCTTGTGCTCATTGCTTTCCTCATGGGATACCTTCCGTATAGATGTCAGTAACTCTGCATCTGGTGGAGTATTGAAGTTTGATGATGTTGTGGGGTAGTTTGTTGGCCGATGAGAGTAGATGAAAATCTATGGATGGCAACAGGCAGGATGTAGCCTTAAATGTGCAAAGGGGCAGATCACAGTTCAGGGGTAAGTCCCAAGAAAGAGGGAAGTCTTGTAGCAAATCGAGGACACGAAACATTGAGTGTTACCATTGTGGCAAGAAGGGCCACATGAAAAAGGACTTCTATAAGCTAAAAAGAGAGAAAAAGGATAAGAAAAAGAATGCAAATTGGGGTGGTGCAAATAAGAAGGAAGAGAGTCCAAGGGAGGAAAAAGGAAAAGTAAAGATCGAGGAGATCAATGCAATCCCTGATAATAGCGACAATGACATTCTTTTCATGTCTAGTCTACCCGCAGAGTTGCTTGTCAGTACAGATGATGCATATTCCAAGGATTGCATTTTTATTCTGGTGCCCCATTCCATGTTACTCCTCATAGGGAATGGTTCTCCACTTATGACAGTGGAAATACAGGTTGTGTGCATCTTGGAAATAACTATGCATGTGACATAGTGGGACCAGGTGACATAAGGTTTTCTTTTGTAAATGGGTCTGCATTTCTTTTGAAAAATGTGAGATGTGTGCCTAAGCTGACCAAGAGTCTCATTTCAGCGGGTCAGCTAGATGATGCTGGTTTTCAGATCACCTTTGCCTTTCAGAGTTGGAAAATTTAGAAGGGCTCTATGGTTTTGGCAAGGGGTGCCAAGTGTGGGACATTGTATCCCTTACATGTATCAGGGGTGTCTGATCATGTTGTTGCAGTAACCAAGCAGCCAAGTACTTGTACTTCTTTGTGGCATCGCCGGTTGGGGCACATGAGCCAGAATATGGAATGAAACTCTTATGCCATTCGGGTTATGTACCGCATTTGAGTTTTTCTGACTTTTAATTTTGTGAGCATTGTCTCTATGGGAAGCAGACTAAATCAGCCCATAAAAGAAGGGCAAATAAAGAGCTTGAAAATCTTGATTTGGTGCATTCAGACTTATGTGGTCCCATGCCTACACAGTCATTAGGCGGGGCTGAATACTATGTGACATTCATTGATGATGCACCTAGGAAAGTGTGGGCTTATGCTATAGCTTGGAAGAGCAATGTTCCAGGGATTTTAGAAATGGCTGGCTTTGGTTGAAAATCAGTCAAGTTGAATGCTTAAATGCCTATGGACTGACAATGGTGGGGAGTATCTCTCTCGTGACTTTCAACATTTCTGCGATACACGTGGGATCAAGAGGGAGCTCACATCCCTTTATACTCTAGAGAAAAATCCATTTGTAGAAAGATAAACCACACCATTCAGGAAAGGTTGCAATGTATGCTTTCCAATGCAAGTCTTTCTGCTAGTTTTTAGACTGAGGCAATGAAGACTGCAGCAGTGCTTGTGATCAATTGATCACCTAGTAAGAGTTTGGATGGTGGTATTCCTAAAGAGGCATGGAGTGGCAAGAAGCCCTCTTAATCTTATTTGCATATATTTGGGTCTGAAGCATATGCACATGTGCCAAAAGATCTTTGGAAGAAGCTAGATCCTAAGTCTAGGAAATGCATCTTTCTGGGTTATGGTAAGTGGAGGGATGGGCTATCGTCTTTGGGATCCAGAAGCAAAGAAGATCATACGAAGATAGGATGTGGTCTTCAATGAGAAGAAGATGCATAAGACACCCATGAGGGATGTGTAAATGAGGAGAATCACTTTCCAAGATGTGAATCCAGTCGCATATGTTGGTAGACAGCAAGAAATGGTGCCACGGGTACTCCCACAGGTACACAATCAAGGGCGGATGATGAATCATCTATTGGTGGAAATGATGAACCAAATGTGGCTGATATGCAAGTGGGACAACAAGATGAAATGACCTTGAGAAGATCAGCTAGAGTGTCTAGACTGCCTGAGAGATTTGTTCTAGGGGTAGACTATGTGATGCTTTTACTGATTGAGGGGAGCCTTCTTGCTATAGAGAGGATATGATGCATGAGGATCAGTGCAAGTGGGAGTATGCTATGCAATCAGAGATGAATTCACTCATGAAGAATAAGACTTAGGACTTGGTTTCTTTGCCACATGGAAAGAAAGCATTGCCATGTAAATGCGGTCTACAAGATGAAGGTCACATGTGATGATGTGCCTAAGTACAAGGCTTGTTTGGTTGCTAAAGGGTTCAAGAAAGAGAAGGGTGTGGGATTAGATGAGATCTTCTCTTTGGTTGTGAAGATGACCACACTTAGATGCATACTTGGACTTGTGGGAACATGTAGATGGATATCAAGATAGCTTTCTTGCATGGGGATCTGCATGAGGAAATTTACATGGTACAACCGGAAGGATTTGAAGAGAAGGGCAAAGAGAATTTGATTCGCAAGCTGAAAAAGAGTCTCTATGGCCTTAAGCAAGCACCTAGACAATGGTATCATAAGTTTGATGCTTTCATTCGGTCCCAAGGTTTCAGAAGAAGTGAGAGATTGATCACTGCCTCTACACTAAAAGGGCTAAGGATAATAGCCTGATACTCCTGGCACCTTATGTGGATGATATGCTATTGGCTAGCAAGAACTTATGAGCTGGATGCATTGAAGGCCAAGTTGCATCAGGCATTTGACATGAAGGATTTGGGATCTGCAGGTCATATTCTTGGTATGCGCATCATATGCGTGACCGCCGGAGTAGGAAACTCCTTTGGCTTTCACAGAAGGGGTATGTTAAAAAAGTGTTGCAGCGCTTCAATATGGAGAGGGGGAAGGCAGTAAGTACTCCATTGCCTCCATATGTGAAAAAGATAGTCCCAAATCATATGAGGAGAGGGCCATGATGACCAAGGTTCCTTATGCATCAACGGTTGGAAGTCTTATGTATGCTATGATAGCTTACTAGACCAGACATTGCATTGGCAGTGGGAGTTATTAGCTGGTACATGACTTATCCAAGAGAGAGGCATTGGGAAGTAGCTAAGTGCATCATGAGGTACTGAAGGGTACCAAGGAGATGTGCATCTGCTTTGGTAGAGGAGAGATGCATGTAATTGGGTATGCAAATTCAGACTATGCAGGGCATGTGGATAGCAGGAGATCCACTTCTGGTTATGTGTTCACCTTTGCAGGTGGTGCAATAGCATGGATGTCTCACGTACAAAAGTGCATTGCTTTGCCTACCATAGAGGCCGAGTATGTTGCAACCATAAAGGGTTGCAAGGAGGCTACATGGCTTGATCAACTAGTGGGGGATTTGGGTATAGGTGTACCGACATTGTATAGTGATTCCATGAGTGCTATTCAACTAGCGCAGAACCTAGTCTTTCATGAAAAGACCAAACACATTGAGGTCAGGTACCATTTCATCAAGGAGGTAATTAAGGACAAGTGCATAGAGCTTGTCAAGGTCCATACAGATGATAACCTTGCAAATATGCTAACGAAGAGTCTACCTGGTCATTGGTTTGAGCATTGTCATGTATTGATGGACATTGTATAGTATGCTCACTGGTTGTTCTCCCTCAAAGGCACACTAGCCTTTAAGTGGGAGGTTGTGGGGGTTAAAGGCCACTGTGCCTTAACCCTAGTCATATGCAATACTTAAACACCTCTAAATATGGATGACATAGAAGATTAGGGTGTTCTATGCCCACCAAAACTTGTGTGGCTCTCCCTCTCTCACCCTCTTCCATTCTACTTCTGTTGACAGCACTCTTAGGCTCCATCTAGAGTATTTATAATTGCATATTTCAATAAGCAAAGGGCAAAAAATAGTACATCGAAAAGCATCCCTTATCCACAATTAGAGGGATTGCTCAACATAGCTTCTCGAGCTTAAAATATCACAAGGCTTAATATGCCCTCACCCACAATTAATAGCCCATGGCTTAGTATTCATTATTTCCATAACATCCCTCTTGCTTGGATTACAACTAACCTCAATTGCATGTTTGATTATAGAAATTGATGAGGTCTAGAGAAGCTTGAAAGAACCACTCAGGCATCATCTCTCGGATGATCCTTAAACCGACGCTCCATTCAATTAATTAATTAGTCTTCACTTGCTTATCGACCTCGGATTCACCAATTAACCTATGCCTAAGTGCATCTAATCATGAAATTGCATAAATTTCTCTCCCTCTCCTCACCCCTCTGCCTCTAATCGTTGCCCCTTTGCCTCGCCTCCCTTCCCACCCCCTACCATCTCTCCTCCACTCCTGGCACTCCATCTCACTCCCCTCTGTCCCTTGCCTCAGCCTCTCTCCCTCCCTTCCCACCCCCCTACCATCTCTCCTCCACTCCTGGCACTCCATCTCACTCCCCTCTATCCCTCGCCTCAGCCTCTCCCTCCCTTCAGTGGCTGCCCCCCTCTCTCACTCCCCTCTCCCTTCAGCGGGGCTGACCCCCTCTCTCACTCCCCATCTCTCACTCCCCTCTCTCCCTTGCCTTAGCCCCTGCCCCCCTCTTTGCATCTCTTCCCTCTTTCACCCTCCTTTCTCTCCTTCTCCACCCCACCTGACTCCTCAACTCTTCGTCTCCCTGCCCCTACCTCAACTCTCCCTCCTTCTCATATACTCGTGCAAGGTGGCCGCTACATATCTTCTTGAATTTTGAGCTTCTGGAATCTTGTGAGCCTTCTTTAATTCTATTAATTCAATCAATTTGTGCTTAGGTTGATTTCCCCACCTTGCAGAGCTTAGGTTAATGTGCCATCCTACTCCCTACGATTAATTACTAATATCCATTTTTAACCACTGGGGGCCCCTATTTGGATGATCCTTAAACTTGAGCAAATATTTGACATAAATATTTTTTTAATCTTTTCATATTGTGATCAATGATGCATTCAAGTTCAGTTATCATCATTGAGATGGTCAAAAAGTACAATTAAAATATCTTAAGCTCTCTCATTGACCAAGAGATAGTAAATTTCTTATCATGTACCAATAGAAGTAACTATACCACATTCATTCAATGCCCATGTTGCTTGAGGTATAAGCCCAAGCATAAAATTTGTGATATTTCTAAACATCTCTACCGTCCCATACTAGTATGATATTGAGAAATAATAACAAATACAACATCTAACTCTTTAAGTTTTTTCCTGACTATGTGAGTAACAATAAGCGACATATATTAATCTGTGGCCAGCAAAGAAATACATGTACACCATTGTCAAATCACACTTAAATTTTTTTAGTCAAATAACTTAATGCCTTGTTAGCTAGTAATGATCCAATGTGTATTTTCTTCAGCTCCTGCTGCTAGAAAATACATATAAGACATTATCTAGCATGCTAATTATTTTCATTATGCATAAATGCATTATCACAAGAGATTACAAGAGCTAAAATCTTTTTAGTGAACAAGCATGGCTTTCCCTCTTGCTTAGTAAAAGTATCACCACATAATCATATGCTTTTTCTTTGATTTATCATTTGGTTCAATTTGGTAGAACTAATTCCTTGAGCATACCACATGTAGCAGGTAGTAATAAATCAGTCATCTAAAAAGATTAAGGATTCCCATCTACTTAGTTAAACCCTGAGTATATAAAGCTTTTAAGAAAGTACATAGAATTGTTCCTCCCTTTTGGAACCTTAAAAACAGTAATCTATTATCTAAAATATGATCTCCCATACGTCACATTTTATATTTAATTTCCTAATCCTTTAATATGATCACATGTGTTTTTCCTAAGTATAAATGTTTTGTTGTTGAGTTATCATTTATACTTGTGAAAAAAACTAAAGTCATCAGTATCCTTTGTCTACCTAGAAGGCCCTACGTCCTTTATAGGTTATCATTCAAAAATATAACTAGGTTGTTGTAAAGTGATAAATACCATCATGAGTCATGCTTTGAGTTTTCTAACTCAATGTTATCATGTTTTCATGAATAAAGCCTTCAAGCATCTTTGTGTTTTCTAATTATGTTTCCTAGCACATAGTAGATGTTACATTAATATGCCTTGATAACCTCTCCACTTTTATCGATAGCATTATCAATATTAGATTTTTCTAAACATTTAATTAAAAAGCAATAAAAACATAAATACGGGGAAAGAATGCATATCTCCTTTGTTTAAAGAGATCTTTAGCATACTCCTCCGCTTTCACTTGACTAGTAGTTGAAGTGGAGGAAGCTACTCTTATTGCTTTCTGAATACTCTCAGGGATTTGTAAGTACCTTAATTCCTTAGTGGAGTTACCCACAAGAGGATCTCCTTTCTCATTATATTTTAGATATCCCTACTGCAAATAAAAAGGCTCGTTTCTTCTGGCAAGAGCAGGTTCTTCTGCAAAATTTCCACAATTGCAAACAAATCTGCAAATGATAGATGAAGCAACAATCAGATATCTCTATTGCAAATAAACAGGCTCATTTCTTCTGGCAAGATCAGGTTCTTGTGCAAAATTTCCACAGTTGCGATACCAAGCCATCAAAACCTCTCGGAACAAATCTGCAAATGATAGATGAACCCACAATTGCATATTGTAAAAATGTTCAAGTTTCCAATGGAGCGACGAGCTTGAGGAGAACTGTTCTAATAACAAACCAAGGTGCTAGAAAAAAGACGTTGTGGAACATGCACGTGCTGTCAAGCGGTGACTAACAATCCCAAAAAGTGAAAGTGCATCGAGATAAGCCTCCAACAGAGAGTCCTTGGTTACAAAAACAATAAGAAGGGAAAAACCTTCACTCGTGAGCCTTTGTCCACATGACAAGGATGCATTGCAACAATGCATTGAGGATGCTTGCCTCTAGATACATAGTTCTAATTGTCCATACCTTTGCAAAACTTTTCTGATGCTCTCAAAATTGAATAAATTTGAACAAGCCAAGAGTCAATGTTGTGTGCAAATCCTTTCTTCTGCGATTTCACATCGAGAAGGTTGTTTTATTAGAGATTGCAATGGACCAAAAAAAATTGGGAATAAGAACCTACAAAGATCATCATTACATCTGGATTTTTATAAATAGAGTTAGCAACGAGAACTCCTTGGCAGGCACCGTATAGACTCAAGTATTGGAGTCGAGAGGCTTGTTGAATTTCATGGACTTTTGATGTAAATTTTAAGACTCTGGGACTGTGCCATGGACTGTTGGGTTCAGACTGCTGTAAGCTAACATCCCGGGGTCATCTTACATGAACTTCATAAGGGGATAAAGGTGCAGGAATACTGAAGGGTCTTTGCTATATGTAACTCCCTGGCATAGGCTATTGAAGGAATTCGTTGAAGGCTACAAGAGCATCCACACTGCAATAGTAGCTAACTTTTCATCCTTTTCTATAGGCTTTACGGATCCATTACTTCAATCCACGACCCACTTACTTCACTCACTAGTTTCTTCACTTAGTGTTTCCTTCACGTAGCAACTCGAGGTTTAAGAGATTCAATGCTCTTTCCTCAGCAGCTCCACTTTTTTGGTGAGACCTTTTCAACGGAGCGTTTCATGATACCAAAGCCTCTAATATTACTCCAATCTGATTCTTAAAGATTGAAAGACAACTGATTCAGTCTATCCAAAGTCATTGACACTGTTGTTTTCTAGAATTTAGTGACTCTAGAGTCTCAAGAGTATTGAGAAAGCTTCTGGAAGTATGAAGACATGATTGATGGACAGTGAAGAGTAGAGTAACATTGTCAAATTAGTACAACGCCTAATCTAGTGGGCCAGCTATTTTGTAGAAAAGAAAATCAATGTCCTTCTTGCGCTTGTCATCACAGACTTGTTGTTGAATCAAGGAATCTCGTGCTAGTGAAGAGATGGATGATGGCCCAAAGGATTTAAGTAATTCTTTGGAGAGCCAAGAATTGGAGCACAGGAGGAGGTGCTCAAGGCAATCATTTCACCCTCTAGCGTTTCTGATGCAGATCTTGGTGCACATATTAAAGGCACTGGTGCACAAAGAAAATCTACTGGGCTAGCTATTTTGTAGAAAAACAATCAAGGTCCTTCTTGGGCTCGTCATCATAGACCTATTACTGAATCAAGGAGTCTCATGCTAGTGAACAGATGGATGATGGCCCAAAGAATTGAAGTAATTATTTGGAGAGCCAAGAATCAGAGCTTAGGAGGATGTGCTTAAGGCAAGCAGAGTAGTAGATGGCGCAGAGATATGAGATCATGGGCACAGAACAATGTAAAACTAGTGATGTGGCTGCTTTAATTAATGAGCACCCATTTAAGGCTCTTTCTCCACCATTGCCATGAGTGTGCAGGGTCACAAACTGCTGAGAACTAATGAGCCGTGGCATTGTGGTGGTACAAGATATTTCTTGGGCAACTTCATCAACATCTTCACAACAAGCCTTTAGAGCATACCTTGGCTCTGATACCACTGTAATGAAAAACTGTTGAGATATCGAGCTCCACTCATGATATTCCAGGGTGACTATTGTGAATTTATGTCACCGACTTGTTAGCTGCAGATGCCGTTGGTACACCGCCCATGAATAATAGCTGGATAACAGCTATCCTTATCTACTCTAGTTCGTGGCTTAGTTAGTATGCCACCTTAGTTAGTTGAGTTTGGTTTGAGACCCACATATAGGGTTCTTCTATTTCTTTGTACTAGAGTTCTTTTGGCTTTCACAACTAAGAAGAGGAAAACTGTTTTCAGCCTCCACCTGTGTGTGTATTCCCCCATTGTGCATGTGAGAAAGCCGCAAGTGAGACTCCTTCCCTCTCTCCCACTATCTTCACATGGTATCAGAGCCTTGTTCATGGTAAGGCACTCAAGAAAGCAAACCAAGTTCGTGGTGTCCTGGTAAGAGGACCAGAGTTGCTTTCCTATTCGAGTTTGGGAGCAAATCTCTGTAGGTAGCACAGCCAGAAGTGCAAGAGTGCACTGTCTCAGATTGAGACACCCTTCGTGGTGTGGCGAGAGGGTGGCGAGAGGGCAGTATATGCTGCGGGATTCGAGGCCATTTCTGGGCCCGTTTTGAAGGCGGAAGTTCTCCGCAGGCACTCAGAAAAAGGCCCTGTTTTTGCTGTGCGACCACTGCTCGGTTGGTTGGTGAAAAGTTGCCACAGAAATTGCATCGTATGCCTGTGTGCAGAGATATTGGGAGTTGCAGAATCATGCTTGTTGCCTGTTGATGCAAAATCATCACTAGGAAGTGACTGAGTGGTCAAATACCACTTTCGTCAGTTTTGCAGATCTGCCCGTGTGAGGCAAAAGCTGTGTTTTTCGTAGTGACAGAATATTTTGTAGTGTTCTGTAATGGCATCTGATTCTCTTTCACAGATTGTCACAGAAAAGCTTGACAAGAACAACTTCTAGGAATGGAAGTTTAGAATGACGAATTTCCTTATGGGAAAAGGCTATTGGGAGTTCATTACAGGAAATGAAGAAGAACCAGTTCTTCCTAATGTTCCCAATCAACAGGAAATGCAGGCATTTAAAGGATGGCATGAGAGAGCCAGAAAAGTTATGTACTGGCTGTCTATCAGTATTTCGGATTCTATGATTGTGCATATTCAGGATGCAAGTACGCCAAAGGAGACATGGGATACTTTGGCAATAATGTACAGCACAAATACGCAAGCCAGGAAAATGCAGCTCAAATAGGAGTTGCACAATGTGCAAAGAGAAAATTTGAGCATAAATGACTACCACATGAAGGTGAAGAAAATTGCAAATGCACTTGCTTCCATTGGGTCGCCAGTGGAAGGTGATGATCTAGTTTCTGTGACCTTGAATGGTCTAGGAAAGGATTATGCACAGTTCCGGACATCCATTGCCGTCCGTGAAAAATTTCCTGATTTTGAAGAGTTGTTTGCTCTTCTAATTTATGAAGAGCAGAGAAATGGGGGTGCAGCTTCTTCAGGAGGAACTTCAAAAGAAATTGTCTTCTACTCAAATGTTGGAAGAGGTAGAGGTAGAGGTAGAGGTAGAGGTAGAGGAGGCCGATCTGCAGGCCGTGGTAGAAATCAGAATATGTAGCAAACTCAAGAAAACCAATCCTATGGAGGAGGACATGGTAACTCTAGAGGCAGGGGGAGCCAAAGAGGCCGTGGTGGATGGCAGAGAGGCCAAAATGCAAACAACAATGTTGAATGCTACTACTGTGGTAAAATGGGTCATATGGCTAAGGAATGCTACAAAAAGCAGAATGACATTATGAATGGAAAATTGCAGCAAGGTAATTATGCATCTTCTAGTAGACAGGGTGATGACAGAAATGAGCATCTATTTATGGTGTAGCACATGACCAATTCTGTGACAAGTGCAAAAGAACAAAATGATGTGTGGTATGTTGACTCAGGTGCGTGAAACCACATGACAGGTCATGCAGAGTGGATGCAGGATGCAAGGAAAATGGAAAAACCAGGATTTGTGGAGACTGGTGATGATACTGCACATCCTATTGTGCAGATTGGTAAAATTCCTTTGTCTATGCAGGATGGGAAAAAGAAATACCCGTCTGATGTATTTCATGTCCCCAACATCACCAAGAACCTGGTTTCTATTGGTCAAATGGTTGAGCAGGGCTTGCAGGTCAGTTTTAATCCTCATTGATGCTTTGTTGAGGATATGAAAAATAACGGTCGCTTGATAGCAAAAGGAAAGAAGAAGGGCAGGATGTTTACGTTGGATGCGGACATGCTTGAATTGAGTGCAACAATGTTTGCACATGGAACCGGTGTAGTTGCAGATATTGATATCTGGCATAAACGCATTGGTCATGTTAATATACAGCGACTTAAATCAATGCAAGCCCAAAATATTGTTGCAGGATTGCCTAAATTCAAGGTTGCAGAAATGCATAAGGTTTGCGAAGCCTGTCAATTTGGAAAACAGGTAAGAAAACCATTTCCTAGGCATGTTCAAGAGAGTAAAAAGCCATTGGAATTAATCCACTTTGATGTGTGGACTACTAAAGCTGCATCTATTGGAGGCTGTCACTATTTTGTCACTTTTATTGATGACTTCAACAGAAAAGTTTGGGTGTATTTTATGAAAAAGAAAAGTGAAGTGTTTGGGCACTTCAAAGCTTTTAAAGCTATGGTTGAAAAAGAAACAGGCCTGCAAATAAAATGCCTAAGATCAGATGGAGGGGGAGAGTACCTCTCAAATGAGTTTGCAAGGTTTCTGTAGGAGCATGGCATAAAGCAGCAATATTCATGCAGTCATACCCCACAGCAAAATGGACTTGCAGAAAGGAAAAACAGGCATATTGGAGAGGTATCTCGGGCCATGCTAAATGAGAAAGATCTACCAGATTATTATTGGGCTGAAGCAGTTGCTACAGTAGTTTACATAATGAACAGGACTCCCACTGCAGCAATACATGGCATGATGCCAGAGGAGATGTATACTGGTAGGAAACCAGACATTTCTCATTTGAAAATTTTTGGTTGCATTGCCTATGTTCATGTGCCAGATGAGTTGAGGTCCAAGTTGGATCCAAAAGCTGAGAAGTGCGTCTTTATTGGTTATTCTCTCCAGCAGAAAGGGTATAGATGCTATAACCCTTCTACTCGTAAGTTTACAGTGAGCAGAGATGTTGTTTTTGATGAGATGAGCAGCTGGTATAAACCAGTAAATGTGATGATTGATGTAGATGCACAAAATGGTAATGCTGCACATACTTCACAGCAGCAATCACAAAATATCAGTGGACCTGCAGTGTCCTCTAGTAGTGGTTCACATACTTCGCCATGGACAGGTAGATTGAGATCAGGAGAATCTCCTCAAAGCAATGCAGATAGTGGTACGCAGGTATCACGAAAAGGAAAAGAGAAGGTAGATCAGCCCATGTTTGATGTGAATGCAAGTCACTCTTATGTGGACGGTGAATCCAGTGGCTCAGAACAGAGCATTGATGATGAGTTGGGTATTCCTTCTGTTGTTACACTTGGAGTAACGAAGACCAGGGATGTTTTGAGAGCACCTGGAAGTGAGCCTATTTTGTGCAGGTCTACCAGAGCTAGGTATCCTGTGGATAGGCTGAAATATGATGGATTTACAGCCATTCACTATGCCTATATGGTCAAAGTGATACAGGAACCAGAACCCACTTCTTTTGAGCAAGCCATGGGAAATGAAAAATGGGAGAAAGCCATGGATGAAGAAATGGATGCCTTGGAAGCCAATGCTACATGGGAGTTGGTGCCTTTGCCTAAAAGCAAGAATGCAATTGGCTGTAAGTGGGTTTATAAGATCAAGCACAATGCAGATGGTTCTGTGAATAGATACAAGGCAAGATTAGTTGTCAAGGGGTATGCACAGACATATGGCATTGATTATGAAGAAACATTCAATCCGGTTGCAAGGATGGCAACTGTAAGAGCAGTCATTGCTATGGCTGCATCAAAGGGATGGTCTTTACATCAGATGGATGTAAAGAATGCCTTCTTGCATGGTGATTTGCAAGAAGAGGTCTTTATGGAGCAGCCAGCAGGTTATGTTCATGCTATTCATCTTGAGTTTGTTTGCAGGTTGAAGAAAGCCTTGTATGGCTTGAAGCAAGCACCTAGAGCATGGTCTGACAAGATAGGACAGTATCTTGTCACTATTGGCTTTCAGATTTCCAAGGCAGATTTCTCACTCTATGTGAGAAAAACAGAGAAAGGGATTATGCTGCTTGTCATTTATGTTGATGACTTGATCATCACAAGTGATAGTGATGAAGATATCCTTCATGTGAAAATGCTATTGAAGCAGAAGTTTGAGATGAAGGATTTGGGAGAGCTACGTTATTTCTTGGGCATTGAGGTGATTAGATCACCAAGTGGGATACAGCTCTTGTAGAGGCAGTATGGATTGGACATGCTGTCCAAATATGGGATGATAGGCTGTAAGCCTATTTCAATTCCTTTGGAGCAGAATGTGAAGCTGAGCACAAATGCAGGTGAGCTTCTGGAAGACCCTACTACGTACAGACGCATAGTAGGAAGTTTGATTTATATAACTATTACCAGGCTAGATTTAAGCCATGCTGTTGGATTGGTAAGTCAGTTTATGCAGGCTCCAAGGAAACCGCATTTGGATGCGACTAGATGCATACTCAGGTATGTGAAGTCCACATTGCAGTATGGACTATTTTATGAGGCTGGGGTTCAGATACAGTTGCATGGATACACTGATGCTGATTGGGCTGGTAGTACTTCTGATAGACGATCTACCAGTGGATATGTGTTCTCTTTTGGGAGTGTTGCAGTCACCTGGAGCAGCAAGAAACAGCCTACAGTTGCCTTGTCGAGCACAGAGGCTGAGTACAGGGGTGCAGCAATGGCTGCATGTGAGGTAGCTTGGTTGCATAAGCTACTTTATGATATGCATCAGTCTACAGATGGGCCAGTTGTCATTTATTGTGACAACATGAGCAGTATACACTTGGCAAATAACCCAGTCTATCATGCTAGAACAAAGCACATTGAGGTGCATTATCACTATGTGCGGGAGAAGGTTTTACTAGGTCTTATTGATCTAGTTTATGTCAGCACAGAAGATCAGGTAGCTGACATATTCACGAAGGCATTGGGCGCAGAGAAGCTGCACAAGTTCAGAGACCTGCTTGGTGTGCAAGAATTGGGATTGAGCTCGAGGGGGAGTGTTGAGATATCGAGTTCCAATCGTGATATGCCAGGGTGACTGTTGTGAATTTATGTCACCGACTTGTTAGCTGCAGATGCCGTTGGTACACCGCCCACGAATAATAGCTGGATGACAGCTATCCTTATCTACTCTAGTTCGTGGCTCAGTTAGTATGCCACCTTAGTTAGTTGAGTTTGGTTTGAGACCCACATATAGGGTTCTTCTATTTCTTTGTACTAGAGTTCTTTTGGCTTTCACAACTAAGAAGAGGAAAACTATTTTCAGCCTCCACCTATGTGTGTATTCCCCCATTGTGCATGTGAGAAAGCCGCAAGTGAGACTCCTTCCCTCTCTCCCACTATCTTCACAAAAACTGCATGGGGTCTAATCTGCTCGCTCTAGATGGTGGCTCTTGCTTCCCACCTAGAGTATTTATAATTGCATATTCCAAAAAGCAAAGAGCAAAATATAATACATCCAAAAGCATCCTGTTGAGAGATATGGTGCCATGAGCACTTGTAGAGCAAAGGTATGAGCAAAGGGTAAGTTGCCACATGGCATGGAGGAGATATCCCACATGTGAGCAAGCAAATGGATGTAAGTACCCTCACCTATAAAAGGGAGGTTCATTTGAAGGAATATCAATCAAGCACTTTGCACTATCTCAAGATTCTCTTTATGAGTCCAAGCTAATCTATCTTGGAACCTAATTGACTTGAGATACATGTCATGAGCACTCTCTTCATCATGTTTCCACACAGGTTCCATCCACCTTAGAGTGCTCCATAGATCCTGAGGCACGCATGTTTTGTCATGGTATCAGAGCATAGGTTTAGCTCTCCTAGTTTAGCTCATTAGTAGTTCACTAGGATTGCTTCCATTCCTAGATTAGTTGTAGGCATGTCTTAGGAGCTCATGTTTTTCTCCTAGGTTAGTTTTAGTTTTAGATTAAGAACAAGTTTTCGTCCCTTGAGAGAGAAAATTTCCGTCCATCCATTTCATGAGAGATTCATTGTGAGCTTGAGTGTTCCTTATTCTATGAGAACAAGAGAGTCCCTTGAGTAGTTTCTTTGTGAGGAGAGATTTGAAAGATTTGAGAAAGAGAGCCCGAAGCTCTACCTACACCCATCTTTGAGAGGTTCTGAGTAGAAAGAGAAGTCCAAAGAGAGGTTCTCCAATAGAGCTTCAAGCTCCCTACTGCCTCTCCAAACAACCTACAGGCGGACTCTACAATGAAGAACAGCCTTGCAGCAACTAGAATGCTCATGGGCAATGCTCCAGAGGGTCGCGACTCTAGCCAATGCTATATCTGCCTCCACTACAAAGGGACACACAACCACTAGCTAGCACCGATGAGGCAGCCAACAACGCAGCAAGCTCCTAAGGCGCAGCCCAAGCTTCCACAGTAGCGCAGGTAAGCAAAGCTTCGACGACCACAACCCAGCAGCCCAACACACTAGTGTCTAAGCGCTACTTCTCGACGACCTAGCAATAGACTCAACTCCAAAGGTGACTCTTCTACGAGCCCTCTTATCTTTCAAGTGCTTATGTTTCAAGCGCCATAAGCAACCCACAGTATCGCTCCACCGACGAGCTTCTCTCGGGCCAGCACCAGCAACACCTACCAGCAAGCCCGCCTCGACAAACGGCTCTCCACCCGACGGTCTAAAGCTCTAAATCAAGTCCAAATGTTGCAGGCCTCTCGAACGGCTACAACGATGCTGAATCTTCAACAGCTTCAATAGATTTTTCGTCCTCGCCATACACGGCTCCACTGAACGACTGGAGCTTACAAAAAAAAAAAAACCGACAGCATGCTACAACAGCTGTGGACTGACTCCCGCGACTCCAGCAGTGTGCTAAGCCGACGCTCCTCTAGCCCGTCCATACGCGAAGCCTTCCATGCTGCCACAAAGCCTCGACGGGCTGCTCCCTACAACCTCGGAGATTCACGGGCGCCTCTGCATTGTCGTCGCCTCAAAGTTCTTCCTCAAAGTGGTAAGGTTTCCCACACAAAAAGACACGTGGCAGGATAAGAACTAACCGTGGTTAAGTTAATCTAACTACAGTGAACCTTGGTTGAGTTTGAAATTACTATGGTTATGTTAACCTTGGTTAAAGTTTATGGTTAGTTGGATCATGGGAAAGTTAATGTAACCTTGAGTTTAACCAAGTGAGGTTCAAGGTCACCACAGTGCCACCTAAGCACACAGAGCCTCTTGCTAAGCACAGTATGGAATTCAGCATGTGAATCCCTGTGTCACATCATCAAAGGCCCCTCTTCTTCACAAAAGCTTCAACAAGCCATAACTTGCAATCTAGGAAGAATTTGCACACGCTCCAAAAAGGAAAAGTGATCGTCTTTTCAAGCTCTACGCGCCTGTCAAATCAAAATCATTGTATGCAATTAGACACTGCCAATATTGAAAGAAATCAATTGGTAAGACCTTTGCAACAAATGACAAATCAAAGCATGAATGCACAAAGCATGCCAAAAGCACAAGTGCATGAGATGACCATAGCACGAAGCATGGCATCCACACATAAAGCATCAAGGCACATGGAAGAACAAAGCATCATGCAACCAACTACACCAAGCAAAGAAGCAAACACCATTGTCATCAAGCCATGAGCCAAAAGGTGACATCAATGGAATGTATTGAAAAGCAAAAACCTTGCCAACCTTGCCTATATTTTTGTAAATCAAACCTGACCACCTGAGAGTAGCTATGAAAGCACCCAGGGGAGGTATTGACATGTAAAAAGCCACACTTGACCACCTTAAGTAGCAATGTATGCACTAAGGGGAGGTGATGGAATGTAACTCACATCTGACCACCATGCAGTAGCCAAAGGATTATGGCACCAAGGGGAGGTGTTGAGAGATATGGTGCCATGAGCACTTGTAGAGCAAAGGTATGAGCAAAGGGTAAGTTGCCACATGGCATGGAGGAGATATCCCACATGTGAGCAAGCAAATGGATGTAAGTACCCTCACCTATAAAAGGGAGGTTCATTTGAAGGAATATCAATCAAGCACTTTGCACTATCTCAAGATTCTCTTTATGAGTCCAAGCTAATCTATCTTGGAACCTAATTGACTTGAGATACATGTCATGAGCACTCTCTTCATCATGTTTCCACACAGGTTCCATCCACCTTAGAGTGCTCCATAGATCCTGAGGCACGCATGTTTTGTCACATCCCTTGTCCAATTAGAGGGATTGCTCAATGTAGCTTCATGAGCTCAAAACATCATAAGGCTTGATGTGCCTCTTCCACAATTAATAACCCATGGCTTAGTATTCATACAACATTGGCCCATGGCCATATAGTTATGCATAGTACGACACCTTGATTGGTACCCATGCACTAGCTCCAAGCCTCATCAGTTGCACAATACCAACCATCTAGCATGGCAAATCATAGGCGTCCCTAGCAAAACCACGCAAAGCATATTCTAGGACCCCCACCGCGTCAAGTGCACTCCTATAGAATACATTGCTATAGTCACAATTGACTAAAATAAAATAATATCCATAGCAAGAAATATTAGAAATACAATTTTCGTACATTTGTAGATGATTCAAGTCTATATAATGATTAAAATATGACAACATGTTGTTATTGATGGCCCTTGTGTTTCTATCACTTCTAGCTCAATGGCATGTTGCATTGCTACCTTAACATAATAGAGCCACCTCTAACATACTTATGGGCCTCATCGCAAGGAAAATTAAGGGGTTCTATGTTGACAGTGCAAGTTAAGTCTCTTGACATTGAATTCATCATCGCTATCCCATATCTAGTTTCCCTACGAGGGTTTTGCACATTTTTCTCCACAAAGGATCTTAAGCTACACTCTCACGCCTTGTTGCATGAAACTAGACTACAACCAACTAGAAAAGCTTATACTAGGCAGATGGCGTGCATGTGTGAATTTGTCTCAACTCTCAGGAGATTGCCATGGATAAAGATGTTTATGGGTCATTTATGGTAGGAGTACTTTAATGAGAAGCATTAGACCAAGCACCCTAAGCGCACTCCTAATACCCTTGACATTTATAGTGGAATCGTGGTCCAATGGGGGATCAAGGTGGTTGTAAGAGTTCTACACCATATGATCTTTAATGGCATGCCATGAGCTATAGAAAAATTCAATAAAAGCTCGCAAAAACTTACTCACAAAATGCCAAGCCCCGAAATTCAACAAGGACAATCCTATACAGCAACGAGTTTTGAGGGATGCAGCCTCAACGAAGAAAAGAAGAGATAGTTAGTATGAAGAGGAGACTGTCAAAGGATTCAGCCAAGCAAACTGGGAAGTGCCCATCTTGCATGTGTAGGACCATATGAAGGCTCATAGCAAGGGGGTTAACGAAAGGCAACTTCATGAATGCATGACGGTGAAAGGTCAAAGAATGAATGCGACCAAACGAAGGGAGCGGCCCAAAATTTTGAAGATCAAATTGACCATGGAATGGAGCGGAAAAGCCCTGAAGGGGTATACGGGGCCCGACAACCACTTTTAAGACGGTATGTTCAAAGGTAAAATGTTGGTACCAAGAGGGTGAAGTGACGAAGGACGGCCAAAAGCATACAAGAAGACCAAACCAAATCGGAGTGCTAACAAGAGCGAATGAATGAAGTACTGCTCCATTTCTATAAAACCTATGCCACTTTTGCTATAAAGCCCTACGCTAGGCTAGGGTTAGGAAGTTCATTCAACTACTACATCTCGTGCTTACTGCTCGAAGAGGGTGATTTTTCCAATGCCTCCCATTCCGTCGATGTCTCTTTGGCATGCACCGAGTGGGATGCGTTAGGAAAACCACCGTTTCGGGGCCTCGCGAACTCGTGTTCCTCAAACATACGAGAGCTTTATATGGGAGTGGCTGCAATCTTGCAACCTTCCATAGGTCAGAAGTTTGAACACATTGATCAGGTATGCTTTTGCAATACACAACAGTGTTGAAGCTCCAGTGTGCTGTGAAATTGGGATGGTTCATGCGTCGAGGTGTTCTGTCATGTGCGTTGGAGAATCAGGCTCCTTGATTACTGTTACTTTAAGCAAAGAAAGATTATTGGCTGGATTGCATAAATCCGTCGACTTAGCATCCCCGGGAAGCCTAATTCCCTTTCGATTAACGTTAAGACCTCAGGTTTGAAATTTCTGCTGAGATTTTGCCCGCTTGGCTTGAGTCTACATGTGAATGATGCAAGAAATCTTTCCACGATCTGAATCGGCTTTATTATTGGAAAAAGCTATAAGAGTCTTTCGATGCTCAGGGTAACTCTCGGCAGAGAGCTAATCTGAGCCAGAAAAAATGCCAGCCATGGAGTTCTATGACAGGCCTGACTATGTTTCGTCCAGGCCGCTTTGTCAGTACTGAAGCGCAACAGTAGAACTAAGAGAAAGAGCCTATAGCATAAACCCTCGCTAGAGTCTGATCTAGGCTCAGAAAAGATAGTGAGTTTCTGTGTGACTTCTTACTCTGTACATCGGCCAGTTATCTTTAGCAAATCCAACCTGTGGTCTTCATTATTGCAGAGATACCTCTTTCCATGGTTTTCTCAATGAGGTTACCATCTAGCTATGGTGGTGGCACCTTTCGCGAGGGTAGCCCCTTTCGACACTTAATGGCTTAGCCAGTCAACTTAGGTAATGAGATGTTGGAAGCTAGTGCATCCACGTTGCGTGGGGTTATTGCAGCTTGTAGGGCTTGTTCAAATTCGTATCAGAGCAGACTCCAAGCCAGAGTACTCGATACTACATGTAAGAGGACAATCCTATAAAACAACCCATTGGAGCTAGCAACTCGCTTCTCAGCTGTATCGAGCCACCCCTGTGAGAGAAAGCTTGCCTTAAGGTCAGGACATGCATCCCATACCACAGGCCCCCTTCCTCTGGCTCTCTTTGGCCAAGAAATCTACAACCAAAGGAGGCTCCCCATAGTTACCAGGGGCCGGGAAATTCAGGTGTCGGAACGGGAACGTTTTGGGAAGGGGGAACAGGAACGGGAACGGGTTCACTACGTCATCATATGAGATAAAGCTATGTTAGAAATGAAAACCTACATTTTACAGCTTTAAACTTTCTATATAAGCTCTAAAATGCTCATTTGAAACTTTTAAAGAGCAAGAAAAAAAAAGGACGTTCCGGGGCTGTTTTGGTTCTGTCTTGCTTCCTGGAACGGCGTTCCAGACGTTTCGAATGTCAGAATGCCGTTCCCTGGTAATTATGAGGTTCCCACTCCTTGGACCCTAAATAACTTCTAGACATAGCACTAGCTATCTTTAGTAGTAAGTTCTAAACTTAGGTTGCATGCCCGAAGTAGCTTTACTGAGAATCATGCTTTTCTCTATGTTAATCTTGGAATGTTTGGGTGTGTGGCTTGAATGAAGAGATTTTGGATTACTTTTTGATTAGCCTCTTCTTTAGTGCTAGCCTTCGTCATGGCTGAGTTTGGCCTTCACCTCTGGGGTGCCAACAAAAATTGAGTACGAAGACTTTGTATAAATGGATGCTCAAGTATGTATTGGTGTGTGGATTTGTATGTGTGTGAGCATATTTTTATACTATGGTCTACACCCACTGTTGGGCGTTGATGACGTGAATGAGGATGTCATAGTAGCTAGTCCCTGTTATGCGTGATGGAGTTTATGGTTTTCAACCTTATGAGTGACTATCATGAGATTGAAATTGCACTTTGTCATGTTTTTAGAGGATGAGTTTGGAATGTCCCTAGATTCATCCAGGTATATGCTTCTGCTGTATTAGCAGACATGCAAATTTCACCTTGTGAGGTTTTTGTCTATGTTGCGGCTTGCTGGTATTGGATTAATTCTTTCTATCTTAAATGGTGCGTTGCCCTATCAGCTAGATTTAGATGCTCGTTTGGGAGAGACTAAAATGAAATCATTTAGACTTCACAAGTAGTTGTAGCTTGAATGAAAAGATTTTGGACTACTTTTTGATTAGCCTTCTCCTTTAGTGCTAGCCTTTGTCATGGCTGAGTTTGCTCTTCACCTTCGTAGTGTCCACAAAAACTCAGTATGAAGACTTTGTATAAATGGATGCCCAAGTATGTGTGGGTGTGTGGATTTGTATGTGTGAGAGGCTAGAGCATATTTTTATACTATGGTCTACACCCACTGTTGGGCGTTGATGAGGTCAGTGGGGATGTCATAGTAGCTAGTCCTTGCTATGCGTGATGGAGTTTATGGTTTTCTAACTTATGAGCGACTATCATGAGATTGAAATTGCACTTTGTTGTGTTTTTAGAGGATGAGTTTGGGAATGTTCTTGGATACATCTAGGTATATGCCTTTTCTTAGACTAGCCCAATCCACAGGATCTTTGACGAGAGCTCTATGTGGGAATGGGTCAATGATGGAATCTTAGTAATTTTTGTCTCTGGGGCTTATTGCAACGGATATTGAGACTAAGAGAAAAGTAAATTGAAGAGCTTGGACCGTTCAAACAAAAAGTGATTCATGCACGAAGTACTTGCTGGGGTAGACACTCCTCTTTCAGGTGGTATCAAACCTAACGAAGAAGCCAGCAGAAGCAGATAGGTCAAGTTGTTGACATCGGATTGGTGAGATGGTGATTAGTACTCTGAGCAGCTGCACAAGAAAGACATGCTTTTGGGAAGGGGTGATTAGGAGCAACTGGCGAGGTTTGGGATAGTGAGGAACTTGGAGCATGAGTCTGGTGAAGTGGAAACCATGTTGGAGAAAGGGATCTTCGCAGCGATTTTGGTTGTCTGCTTTCATTTTTTTTTCTATTCATTAGGAAACTTTGGCATTGTTGGTCTCAGTATCTTGGTGAATAGACATTAGATGAAGCATCTGAGCCTCTATCTTAGAAGTAGAAGACGTCCCAGCTGTCCAGACTTTGAAACGGGGAGTCGCGCGTGATCATAGTTTAAATTGACCGTCGAAGGCTCCTGAGGTTTCGGAAGCAATTGCTCTTGATTTTGACACACAGAGCCCAAGAGACTCCGCAGGTCTTTAGAAACCCAGTATAGCTGGGGCACTGATGACGACATAAGCTTTGCTTTGCTGGCAAAGTATGCCTACCTTTTGTTTTTCAAAAAGTTTTTGTTACCTCTTTTTTCTTCTCTTTCGTTTTCTCTTTTATTTTCTTTGTAAAATTTTGGTCTTTAGAACAATGAAATTCTGAATTTTTACGATTGGAGTTATTCTAGTCTTACAAAGGTATATACTATAACTTGGAGGTCATTTCTGGGCCTTCAACTAGGACTCGCGTCTCTTTTCCATCTGGTCAGTGTGTTACTGTTGGAAGAATATCCAAAACAATCTCATGCTAAATGACCCGGAGGTTTCGGGAAAGCACGCTTGCATCAAATGGAACTCACAGAAATCAGTGTGGAGAGCTCTCGATGGCCATGCAAGGTTTTGAAGAACTTTTGGTCCCTATCTGCATGTACCCTCCAGGAAGCAAATGCCAAGCTACATGGCTTGATCTTAATAATGGTCAAACAGGATTCACAGAAGCCACATGGCTTGATCTTAATAATGGTCAAACAGGATTCACAGAGAAAGGAAAGTGCGTTAAACGTTTCTTCCTGATTGATTCAGGAACAGAGAATATATTTCTTTTTATATTCATATATATATATATGCCTTCAGCATGGCTGGAATAATTTTATATAGCGAAACCAGTACCTCAGTTGACAGTCATAAATATGGTTTTATTCCACTATGACACAACTATCTGTTTCCAGTTATCTTATTTCTGAAGATTTCAGTTAAGATATTTGCATGATATCCTCAAGTATCAGTTCTTTCTATGATATTTTTTTCTTTATATCTATGGTCATCAATGGTCAAGCATTATCCTCAGGAATCTATAAATTTACAGCTTCCTTTATCGGGATCTGTTCATAGAATATATCAGAATTCTGATGGCCTTTCATGGAATATCATGGCCAAAGTGATACAGATTTCTACTCTATCCATCAGTAATATATATTTTCTTTTGGACGGAGAAATTTTTGGAGCCATCCAAGCTGAGAACAGTAATTTCCACTTACAAGACATGGTAAGTGATTGAGGAAAGGGGAATCCTTTATGAGGTTTTCAAGCAAACGGGGAAAGATCACAAGCAACGATGTCAACAACATCTTAAGTACATCTTTCATGTCTATTAAGTTGTTCTGAGTTAAAAAAAGTATATGTACGCAAGGAGAAAAGTGGATTGTTTTCTTGAGTTTGTTTCAGGAGAGCATTCCTTTGAATGAATAGCTTATGGAGCATAATCTGGTGATCATTGGAAAAATATTTTTGTGATTCTAACGCTCAGAGTTTATAGATTATCTAGCTTGATGGCAAGTATTTTCCAATGAAGCATATGATGCAAAGTGAGTGGATCAGGATTTTGATATTGCTTAAATTTTAAACTTATATTCAGAAGTATGATGGCCCGAGGATACGTGACCAAGTTCAAGGGTAATGGTAACTTCCCGCCGAGGGGTATCTCCCACAAAGGCAAGATGTTTTGGACTACAGAAAAATTGTGGAAGTTCCTACAGACGGCCAAGTGTTCGATATACTCAGGAAGAGTTTGTATCTATGGAATCTATGGAACCAGTGCCAAAGGTGTACCAAGCCATTCCGCTTGTAGTGCCACCGATAAGTATATGACTAGAGCTCCCTGCATACAAGGCCGAGACCCCTCGATCCATCTGTCTGAAAAACCCAAACGCTACATGGTGCCCTCCAGGAAAGACCACTCCACCTTGTTGTATGCCTTTTCAAAGTCCAAGAGAAAGATAGCAATAGGCTGCAGCCCATCCCAAGCCCAATCTAGAGCCTCCCAAAAGGTGAAGATGTTGTCCACAATACTGCATTCCTGAACAAACCATGCTTACGTGTCATGGATGATGTTAACTACATGGGGCTGCATCTGCCGCAGACTCAAAGACCTTGGCCAAGATCTTGTACGCGATGTCTAAAATAATGATCGGCCTCCATTGCTGTAAGTCAGTTTTGTCTCCTTGTCTCCGTCTTTAGGGATCAAACATATTCCATTTTTGACTCAAAGATTACGGTAGAGAACATGTGTGGAAGATCTCCTGAAAAGCTAGAAGTACCTGAAGAAAGCCGGTGTCAAACCAGCCTCTTTGGGTCACTTTTGCAAGGGGAGTGACACGACCCCAGCACTCCTGAAACTTCTGACCTGCAAGCAAACACAAGAACACACCAAACGTGAGGAAACTGAGCAGGTTGCTCACCACCCAACCATGACATCTACGGGATGCGATCTTGAATCAGGAGATGTTCCCTCCGAGCCACGAGCTGAGCCACTGGCACGAACTCCCAACTAGATCCTAACCAGCCTGGTGTCCCATACCACCAGGTGGCGCTATGAAGCCTGGGATCTGCTGCTGGGCCTTGGGCTACGCTATGATGCAGGCGTGCATCCGCGACTCAATCCAGGATCAGACCTAGCACCTGGGAACGAGACTTGCTCCCATCGGCTCTCCGAGAATTGGACCTCTGGGCCCCTTATATAGACTCGGGCCCCAAGTGTTAAAAATAGCAAAGACCTTTAACTGGTTCGTACCCTTGCCACTCAACTCGAGAATCAAGCCTGCCTAGCTCTAAGCCTCCCCAGGCTACCTGAGCTAGTCTTGTGTACCCAGTACACCTCTGGATACCAATCTGTGCACATGAAATACTTCCCCTCCTCTAAGAACTCACTCTTGAGTTCGCTAAAAAACCCGGGAATGTCCTCTGGAGGTTCTACAATGTCTTCCATGTTGCATCCTCCTCACCACGATCCTTCCACTTGACCTTGTATTCCGTGATAGTTCTATTACGAATCTATCTTTCACGAAATTCAAGAATACTCTCATGCTCGTGTGGAATAAAAGTCAAACTTGTGACTTCTATTATTTCTTGAGGAGAAACAAGTTGATCATCCGCACCCAGTAACTCTTTCAGTCTACTGACATGAAATACTGGATGTACTTTAACATTAAGAGGCAATTCTAGTCTATATGCAACTGGTCCAATTCTTTTAATAACCTTGAATGGACCACAGTATCTGGGGGATAACTTTGGAACCAAACTAGTACTTAGGCTCTTGGATTCCTTGGGAATACGCAAATATACCATCGCTCCTTCAGAGAACTCTCTAGGTGAATGATGTCTATTAGCTTAAAATCTGTCAGGTCTGAGGATATTTTCGTAAATGACATAGCATTTACAAACTTTACTCAAGGCATCCGCCACACTATGTAGCGAACCCTTTCGATAACGTATTTCAAAATCAAAATCTTGCATTAACTCTGTCCATCTAGCCTTCCATTCCCTCAATTCAGATCCATCACACACATACTTGATTGACTGGTGATCGGTCAATGCAAGAAACTTCGAACCATACAAGTAGTGTCTTCAAACCTTCAAAGCATACACAACCGCATAGAGTTCGTTTTCTAGTGTGGGCTAACGATATTGGGTGTCGTCTAGCTTCTTAGTCTCAAAAGCTATAGGTCTGCCCTCTTGGAATACAGTTGCCTCAATCGCAAAATCACTCGTATCGACCTCTAAAACATAAGGGCGGGTAGGATCGGGTAGAACGGGTGCTTCCTTGATAGTTAACTTCAAGGTTTCAAAAGCCTTGTTCAATGCATCATTCCAAGAGATTGGTTGGGTAAACCTGCGTCCACGACCTTTCAATATGTTGGTCAAGGGTGTCGTGATGTGTGAATAATCACGCATAGACTTCGTAGAAAAATCGTGAATCCTAGGAAAGAACGAAGTTGTTTCAGAGTCTGAGGGATAGGCCATTCTAAAACCTTTTGGATACGATCTAGAGCAATGCTAATACCTTCAAAAGAAATCTTGTGTCCTAAGTAAATGATCTCCTTAAAGAAGTCACATTTACTCATCTTGGCATAAAGCTTATGTTGTCTTAGTATAACTAAGACAATCCGGAGGTGTCCAATGTGATTCTCTAGCGTTCGGCTATATACCAAGATGTCATCTAAGAACACGACAACGAATTTGCCCAGAAAATCTCGGAACAAATCGTTCATCATTTGTTGGAAGGTAGCAGGAGCATTGGTCAAACCAAAAGGTAATACGAGAAACTCGTAATGGCCATACCTAGTTCGGAATGCGGTTCTATCTATGTGTCTAGCATAGATACAGATTTGGTGATAACTTGTACGCAAATCATTCTTAGTGAAATACTTCGCTCCGGCTAAACGGTTTATCAAATCATTGGAACGAGGAAGAGAATATCGATTCTTAATTGTCACTTTATTCAATCGTTTATAATTTATACACATTCTCCACGAATTATCTTTCTTCTTTCTTAAGAGGACAGGTGCGTCCCAAGGTGATTTACTTGGGCGAATATAGCCCATATTTAGATAATCTTGTATCTGTGAAGCTAACTCATCCTCCTCAAGCTGGCTCATCCTATAAAACACCGTGAATTGAGAACGTTGTTGAATGATTTCATGGATTTATTCCTTGCTCAACTACCAGAAGGTTTACCTCCAGAACGGGCAATAGACCATCGCATAGATTTACCTGGGGCTCATCCTATAAGGTCGAACACTAATAGGTTGAGCCCCAGGTACTAAATCTATGCGATGGTCTATTGCCCGTTTTGGAGGTAAACCTTCTAGCAGTTGAGCAAGGAATAAATCCATGAAATCATTCAACAACGTTCTCAATTCACGGTTTTCAAACACACTTAAATCATTATTGTTATTAACAGAGACAACAAATGAAGAAAGCGGAATCAAAACACACTGATACACATCATAATGAGTGTTTATTATATTCCGAAGCTGCATCGCAGATACAATAGGTCCCTGAGCAGAGGGAATATTATTACACTGAATATAAAATTGGGTGTCCTTATCCAAAAAAGAAAGGATATGTTCCTTCCATCCAATCCGAATATCGTGGGTTTGAAACCACTCTATTCCGATTAACAAGTCCACATGCTCCAAGTGCATGACATAGCATGTGTAGTCTTGAATTTCGATAGAAAGTGCTTTAATCTTGCGATCCCAAAATTGCTTCCCAACTGAAAGCTATACCTCGTAGGTGTAATCGCTAGGTATCGTGGACAGCCCCATCTTCTGCACAAGTTTGTAATTAACAAAGTTGTGAGAGCTGCCCAGGTCAAAGAGAATGTGAACTCTTTGGTCCCTAACTTCTCCATAAACTCGGAAAAGATCATGGGAACCAAATAACGAAGTATTAAAAGTGCAATTACAAGAAAGTGGGCACGTAATGACATTTACAGAAATACATGTCATCAAAACTTGATTAGCTCCCTTAGCTTTGGTACTTGGACCAACATGGAGCTTCGGTACCAACGCTTGCTTTTGGTTCTTGCGCTTAGGACAATCATTCCTAGTGTGGTCTCGCTCCTCGCATATGAAGCAACGTCTCTTTCTTTAGCTTCAAGGTACGAAGGAAACGAGCACGACCATTCTTCGCCTGAGTCAAATGTTTCTTGGAGGCGGTCTATAGACTTCGTCTCCCTGGTACCAGTGGTAGATTGGAAGAACTTCCTCTTGTTCTTCCCACCCATGTCGGCAACTGTGGTTCCCTTTGCGTTGGCCATGGTATCATCATAGATTCACACGTAATTCATAGCCTCTTGCAAAGTGGTACACTTGTTGTTCTTGATTTGTAACTTTTACGAGTCGGACAAACCATCCACAAAGAAACCTAACAAGGTCATTGGATCCATCTTTGTAGCTCTCGTCTGCAAATCCCGAAACCTCTAAAGATAAACCTCAAAAGTCAGATTTAGCTTGGACATATCGAGGGCTTTGAGCTTGCCTATGATATTGTAATCTTCCTCCTTCAAAAACTCTTTCTTGAAGACCCCTTCGAATTCTATCCATGTTGCAGGCTTGGGTCGGAGTTCCTTCCACCACAATAAAGCCTTTCCAGACATAAACCTTGTTGCAAGCCATATTTTCTTGTCATCTGGGTAAGGGTGAAATTGGAAGTGTACTTGTCACTTGTGCAACCAAGTGTCAACAACCTCCTTGGTACGAGACTTCTGATCTCCAGGAAAAGGATCTGGAGTGATGTTCGGACCTAACGCTAAAGCCATGGCATCCACATGCGTGAGCGCCTGAACATTGCTAGTCAAAAGTGTGAGTGTAGTTTGAATCCCTTAGAGTTGCTGTGTCAACCCCGTTTGATTCGTGTTAACCTACTCAAACTTTTCATCAAGAGCAATGGTGAATTCACTGAAGGCGGTCTTTGTAATGAGATCATCGTAGAGACCTTGGTCATCCTCCGCATGGTAGTTCATATCTTGGTCTCCCATCGCAAGCTCGGGGTCTACAGAATCAGCCATAACTGAATTGAATCTGATGAAGAAAATAGGCTGAGAGAAGAGAAGGAACATGTGGGCTCGAAACTGCGAGGCTGAAACAGAGAGAAAAACTGACGAAACAGAGGGGGATGAGAGAAAGAGAGGTGGCTGGACGAAAGAAGAAGGGGCTGGTTGAAGCTATCGATCACTAAACCTAGCTCTTGGATGTGCCGTACGGATATCTGCAGCAGGCAGTACTTGAGAGTGGAATCGACAAGAGAGGCGTGGAGGGGTAAAGGCTTGCGCACATATCACGAGAAGGGGAGGAGCTGCCGCTGCGTTATGCTCTAGAATAGGTGGGCGAAGCTTTTAGCGAGCTCAGCTTTCTAAAAAGCTCACCCCCATAAGTTGGAGGGGTGGTGCTTTTTTTAGCATCCAAGCCCCCCGAATTAGCTCAGCCTTGCCTATGGCCTGCTCCAACCCCTGGTGCACCCCACGACTCACCCTTGGTTGCGCACTGCTCCAGTGGAGGATGGGCAAGAAGCGAGTTTTTCGAGTGAGTTTTGAAGCGAGTTTTTTTGGCAATTACCACATTTTATTCCACCTATTCCACTTGTGACACCTCTGTGTGTGTGTGTGTGCCCGCGCATAACCCCTCACTCTATGACCTCTGTGTGTGTGTGTGTGTGTGTGTGTGTGTGTGTGTGTGTATGTGTGTGCATAACCCCTCTCTCTATGACCTCTCTTTCTCTCTCTGTCTCTCGCTCTCTCTCTCTCTCTCTCTCTCTATTTAACGAATGCAAACGAAGAAACACTGGACATAAGTCCATGCTACTTGCTTTTAAACCAAAAACCCTAGTGCTTTGAGTCTCAAACAATAATAATTTTATTGACATTTCAAAGCAGCATTACAATTCTGTTTATTCTTCCATGGGCGGCACATGGAAGGAGTTTTTGGACACAAAATCCTCAACTGTCCTGGCATGGTTTGCCAATCGGTGTAGATAGGGCAAGAGACTTGAGTGGAGAACTGTATCCATACAATCCTCCATAAAAGTGGATGGGACAATGTATGTGTTTGCGGGATTTTGATCCATCTTCTCCGCATTGTCACCCACAAACAACGTTACTGAAGGGTCAGCGTTGCCAATCGATGTCGGCCAAGCGCTTCCCAAACACACGTCCCTGTCCTCTTCCTACATTTGTAGCATGTGTGGTACATTTATCTTGGCTATACTCAAACACAAAGAAGGGTGTGTAGCCATTGGCTTGGCGACATTCTCCCTTTAGCAGGCCCAACAATCTTTGTAGATTGTCTTGTTGTATTGAGCTCCAAATAGCCACATCAAACTGCCTCCCCACCTCATGTAGGAACTCGGCCACACCAGGTCTTAACAGGACCCAGTGGCTCCACAGCTCTAATGCCTTGGTCGGCAAGGCACCCTGAGTCTTTAGCCTCCTATGCAACAACACCCCATTCAAATAAACAATCACCAGCTTCCTTGAAGCTGGGGGCAACTGTTCATAGCCACAAGCTTGATGAGATTACAAAAGTGCAACATTGCATAAAGGAAAAACCAAATTGTACGTAGTTGAATTTCAACAAACATTCATGCAGAGGCCAAACTCGAATCCATACTCTGCTCTTAGAAATCTTGCTTTCCTTCCCTCTGTGGTGAGGCACAAGACTCTCCGTCCCTCTTGCACTGTGGGTTTTGCCAAATCTCCACACCTTGCATTGCAATCGAGGAGCGTGTCTCCATGTTTTGAGAAGGCTTGCAACAACCTCATCCAAAACAATCGTCTGCGTTGCATGCCACCTACCATAACACTAAAAGTTAATGCAAGCCCAGCTTGTGTTTCGAACTTTGCTAAAGCTTTTACACAATTGCTAAGCAGTACCTCGCACGGGGACATCATTCGCATCGCGCACCCATTCCACGGTGCTGATATCATCCTCCACGAAGTCATCCAACAGGGTGGCCCTATTCTCCTTACCTTGGCACACATACACCATTACATGCATCACATGGATCTACGTATAAACATACATGAATAAATTAGAATATGTGTAACAAATGCATCACGTGATCATGTCTTGAAAAAGCCTTTCATGATTACAACACGTACCTCTCTCTTTCCTTGCACACATATTGTGGTTTCTGAGTGCACCACCTGCGAGCAAAAAAATATCCACTTTTGGCGTCCTGTTTCTTCATGCCGACGTCTATCCTCCCTGGTCCTTACGAGAAGGACCTTCAATCCTTTCATTGTCCCTACGAATATAAGGACACCATTGTCTGCAAGCACTCGATTTGCAAGATCGAATGCGTTGCAAGCATTCTGTCCAAAACCGTTCCACCACTGAACGACATCCCCTAGTCCAAATATTGGTGATGCATCAGGGAGGCGAACCACCATGATTTTTTATGAGCTATTTGTGCTCTGACCATCTACCTCTAAACACTTCCCGTGGTTCAGCTCCTCCAGAGACTCCAATAACCAGTTGAAGTTCTCGTAATTCAGCTCGTTCCGTAGCAAACTTCCTGCTTGGAACGGATTGCATATAATAACCCGCCATTTTGGTGGAATGTGCTTGGTGGATGTCTCCATGCGCGTAGACATCTCACATGCAACATCAAGATGCCTCTCTCGGACCTCCTCGCCCCTAGCTGTGTTCAAGAAACTCACAGTTACAAGTGCCTCAACAATGGATTATTGATTTGCATGGATCTTGTTGCTTCTAGACCCTACTTACAAGTGGATTGTTTGTGCTCTCTTGGCAGGTCCTCCTCGTTCTCTTTGCATCCACTTGACGCTTGTATGTTTGTAGTTGTGGCCACATCAACTGTGGCTGCAGCAGCTAATGAAAATTATATTTTAGAATGCTGTTTAGGACAATAATTAAAAAACAAAGAAACATGCTAGTTGTATCCCCACCTGCACTGGTGGATTGAGGGCCAACTGGTAGTGGTCCCACTTGACTACTTTGAGTCGGTAATTTATCAAGCGTTGCCTTGCTGCATCTAGAAATTCTGCCACATGAAGCTCCTCCTCACCTTGATCTCCACATTGAGATTTTCCCCTTGTAGCTCTTGTTCGGGTGCTTCCAACTTATACAGCCAATGGCTCCATTTCTGTAGAAGCTAATACATTGCCAACTATTTGAGGCCCTCTAAAAAAATAAAAAACAACGTCCATGTGACTCTTAATCCAACTCAATTTTTATCACAATCTTGTCTCGTACCTTTAGGTGCGGGACTGTGTCCAAGTCTAACAGGGTTTTTCTGGCCTCTCGATCTTTTTTTTGGCCCCCTTGTTCTTTCAGTCGCTTTCTTGCCCGCTCTAGTAGATGCATGCGCCCCTGCCTTGCTTGCTTCACTTTCCTGTAGTGTAGAGTCCTTTGTAAGTACATAAAATAACTTGGAAGAGAAATATTTTGGGGGACACTTAAGTTTGTACATATCGTCATTGCAAGCTTCTGTGGTTCTTTGGGTCCCCTTAGTTTGTTATACGTTGTGTACGTTTCTTTCTCCTCTCGCGGGTGCTCCCCTTTAGGGTAATCCAAGAATAGCGGGCACTTCTTGTACACTTTCTTCGGCCACTTTTGATCCAACTGGAACTCCTCATACATTGATGCATCCGAATCATGTATCATGGCCCAATCCTCGCACTCGCCTGGCAAATGGCTCACAGCCCGGTTCACCACTTCTGCAAACATGAAACTGGCACATTCAAAAGGACGAGCCCGCTAGGTTAGTCTCTCCACTATAAAACACAAATACATCTCACAAAAAAACGTGTGTTATGAAAGCATACCGATACACATGCCTCCAGCTTGCGAGCTTTGCGCCTTCTTGGGCTGTTAAGACAGTATCGGGCTTGAAATTTTTGTGGATGTGCATGAAGTGGCGCTCCTTGTGTTTGCACTTGGTTTCCTGCGTGTGTTTGAAGAACTTATTCTCGTCGCACTCAATTGAGTAGTAGAAATTTCTCCAGCGCTGTAAAATGTGGAGTCCATCTTCATGGATTTTGGACCACAGCGTCTCCCGTCTCAGCTAAGTCCTGAAAACCACACTTCCATATGTAGAAAAGCGCCCAAAGCAAGTGTTCATCAATTGAGCAATGACAACATGATTCAAAAGCAAAGCATCCTATTCATCGTGGGTTTAGGGTGTGTTGAATCATACGCTCATGAATGCCCATCATGACACGCATCTGCTTGTCTTTGTGTGCCAGAGCTTCCATAGACCTTACTTTTTTGTCCTCTGTCAACCCCGATGTTGCGAGGCTATATAGCCTCTCCTCGTTGATCGCCCCCGGAGGGCTTCATCCCCCAGTTTAGAGTGGTGACAGTCCTGCAAATCGAAAGTGGTTTCAATAAACAATCACTTCATACATAAGATTGTTATCTAATCATTGTCATTCCACAAGTTAATCCCCACAATTTACTTACTTGTATCATCTTGCCTTGAGTGCAGGGTCAGCCAAATTCAGGAGTCGACGCGTACACTTCAAGAGCTTGTCGTTCACACTGTAGTACACTCCGCTCCAATTCTTTCGAAAGTCCTAACTGTGGCTGTGCATGATTGGATGCAAGTGTTTGTCATACGTGTCCTGCACATGCATTCGTTGCCTTGTCATCAAACATATTATGAAAACTAGAGAAGAAAAGGGAAAAGTGTCCCATTATTGATCCTTACCTTCCACATCACCTGTGCGATGATTGGAAGAGGGTTTTTTTACCAATGTACTTTCATAGCTGCCTTCTTCCTGTGGGCGTCCAGCCAATGTTTCTGCTCAGTTGACAATCTTCGGTGGATTGCCACATCTAATACAACACCCAACACTCTAGCCTCGCAAATGAGGTTCAGAAAAGTGGTGGTAACAATTTCCTTCTTTGCTAGCTTGGAGTCAAAAGCAACATATTATACAATCTTCAACAAGGGCGAGGCATCTAAAGACACAGTGTGTTTATCAGGAATCATGGAACACACCTGTTTGTCCTTGATAACACAGACAACAACTCACCTTCATCTTTCGAGGGCAGCTCCACTAAATGGCATTGGACGCGTATATGCTGGCGCTCATCATTAAGAAAGGTTGGCACTCAAAAGAAAAAACAAATCATGAGTTGAAAACAAATGAAACGTGGCTACTAATGTTGAATCACCCAAATCAATAGACTACAATACTTACATGTTCTTATCTCGGTCATCCACCCTGTGTGGCGATGGTTCCCATCCCAAATATAAAATAAGGAATTCGACAAGAATGCCCAATCTGTGTTCCTAATTTCTTCCTCAAATTCTTCGTGCTTCTGGAGCTAGTGCGCATTCCACTCCATCCTCGTCCACGTCTCTCTTTTGCATATTTGGTGTGGCGGTGGACACGATGAAGATACCCAAACCCGGCAAGTACCCACTTGAGAAGAATGTTTCCTACATCTCTTGGGTGCGGATAGTGGGCATTGGGAGAAATCGACATAAGGGGATCGAGGGCAGAGGGATATTTTTTTCCACCTACAAAGGAAATTTTTTTATTTAGCCCAAACATTCGTTCTCACTTCGTGCCTTGAGATTATAGACCTTCAAAAGACCAAACTACTCATAGTGAATGATTGTAGCTAGTCCTCGATGCACTCCTGTACGATTGTCTTGTCGCAGGAGGAACTCAATTTCGTCTCTCCAAGGACACCCTCCTCGTCATCATCCTCGGACTCCTCTCTGGCCAATCGCTTTGGTGCACGTTGACCTCTGCCTTTGCCACGTCGCCCCCGAGAAGAGGGTGTGCTCACACTTTCGCTACGATCGTTGGAGGAACTATCCTCATTTTCCTCCTCCTCTTCTTCGATTGAACTCTCTCGCATCACAAGTTTCCTCTTTCCTTTGGAATCCCGTTGAGAAGCGTCGGCAGTAGCCCCAGCAGATGTCGCCAAGGCTCCACGGAGTTCCAAGGATAGGCCTCCCATCGATGATGCATCGATAAGAGTCTGCATGTCTGAGGGATCGAGCTGAATTGTCCTTTTTCTACCTCCCCCTTGCGTTGAAGTAGCACTCGTGGGACCACAGAGTCTTCCTCTTGCAGAAGTTGCACCCACCATTGGAGGCATGTCCTCATCATCGGGCTCGGCTATATCATCAAGTCTCTATTCACAGAAATTGGTAAAATGAGTTCATGAAAATCCAACAAAGCCCACTCTAAGTTGATACAAAGGAAGAAGGACATGATAGAAGAGCTCACCACTTGTTAAACGGGCACCACGAGTAACGCGTTCTCTGTGAGGTCTACTTCAACCCCATCCTTGTTGATTCCTTTCAGTGGGGCCTTATCATACATGCATGAAATGATGACACCAACGTCGTCGGATCGAATGCCATTCGACTCATGTGTCTGACGGATGCGTGCCTGAGCCACAAGATCATATTTGTCATCATACAAGATGACAATGTCATCTCACTTGAATACGGGTGATGCCATTCTTGCTAGGATATGGATTGAGGACACGGTACAAAGTTAGCGTTTGCAAGACCTACATTCATGGCACAAAAACCCTTATTACAAGACAAAAAAGAGAAAGATAGGGGACGAAAGATAGAGGCCTTTCTGAGATACGGAGAGAGAGAGAGAGAGAGAGAGAGAGAGAGAGAGAGAGAGAGAGAGAGAGAGAAGTGTGTGTGTGTGTGTGTTATGGATAAATTTGACCAAAGTAAAAGGCATAAATATGTGTGTGTGCTTGTATGTGTGGCAATAGTATAATAAAATATGGTGTGCATAAGGCCCAGGGTTGAGGTGGTAAGGCATGACCATGTGCCACCCTTCCACATAAGAGGACCCATAAGGTGTGTTGTACATAATCCATGGTAGTAATAATATAAAATGATAAGGTGGCATGGGTCCTCCATGTACCACCCCTCCACCTAGGTGGTCCCACGCCTGCATTTAGTGAGATATGGCCCAAGGACTATGGGAGAAGTAATATAAAATAGGTGGAGATGGATATTATATTGGATTATTCCCTCCATGTAGGATAGGCCCATGTGGGGGGGGTGTAGAAAGTCCAAGAATGCAAGTTAAATAATGGGAAACTAGGATGAGGTGACAAGATTCCTTGTGGCAACCCTCCACTTGTCCTCCTAGATGTTTGAACATATTATAAAATTGGGAAGAGACTAAGGGAGTATCTTAGACTTGGGATATGGGGGTTGATTTATGTGAAAAAATGAGGAAAAGGGTTGTCGCACACAATTGAGAGTGCATAACTGCCTAGCCCACATGGGAGACTCTTCCACACACACCATGCATGTGAGAGGATGCATTTATTGAGAGAGACCCCCTCTCTTGGCTATGAAAGGAGGGGGCTATTCCTTGATGGAAAACGCTCATTCTTGTAAAGCCACCTAGCTAGTACTTTGATTTGCCTTGCCCATCCTTCCTTTCTAATAAAGCATGACTCTCTTCCCTTGATGTCTCCATCTCTACATTCCACCTCCCATCATGTACATGCTCCTCTTCCCCCTCTTTCTTCCCCCTTGTGCCATAGTCCCCCTCTTCATTTCCACCTCTCCTAATCCCTTTTTCCCACCTATGTTAACGCTTCTTCCCTCACGTTCCCTTTTCCTCCATGGCCCTCGAGCGTCGCCATGCCTAGCGTCTAGCCTCACGCATTGATTTCTTTTCTAGTTAATAGAAATGGTGTGGCTGCTGGGATCGAAATCTCCACGGCTAGTGGCATAAAATTCGTTACTCTGCTTTTGTGCCTCCAATCTACGTGTCATCTGCTCGTAGTTCTCCATCTCTGCGACTGCGGAACTTCTCAATTTTTGCACCTTCCGCCTGCGGTTCCTGCGCATCTTTTGTGTGGCGCCACGCGTCTTCTAGTCGATCGCGTCTGCAAATGTGCATCCTCTGTGCGGCGCCATGCAGAACTGCTTCTGTGCATTTGGAATAGACCTCGCACCCCCCTTCTATCTTCTTCTCCTTCTCTTTCTCTTCTCTTCTCCTCTCCTCTCCTCTCCTTTCTTTTTATTAAGGAGTGGGAATTGAACCCAAGACCTCCCTATTCACAAAAGGAAGACTTACCAATGGGTCAAGAAATAGGAAGTGATGAAAGTGTAATGATATTGCTTATATGGTGAAATCTCATGAACTGTAACTCTCTAATCGTAGGGAGTTTCCTCGTGTTGTGAAAAGCAAAAGAACTTCATTTCATGTGCTCTATTCATATCTGATACTAGATTGTAGATTCTAAACTTTTTTAAGCTCACTCCTTGGACGCACGTCACACGAGGAGGGTGGATATTTATGTCACTTCTCGACGAGTTTAAGGATTTGGTGCTTGGTCCTCCGCTCATTACAGCTACCAATTGGCAAGATCTCTTTCTTGATCTTCATGTCGATCTTCAACAACTGATTGTACAATGTATGATTCAAGGAGACGACGGGTGGGATGATACACCATGGATGATTCAAGGTAAAGAACTAGTGATACACTGGGAGGACTTTGATTTCAATTCTACTCATTGTGCGGTGATCGAGCTACTTGTTGCATCGGAGGTAATTAAAAGGGTGACATTCTTTGAAGGGTGGGATGCTCCCCAAGCTTGGGGGGAGATTTGGCACATCTGCTTATTAATTCATGTGGATAAGCTCGTCTTGAATGATTTCTTCTTGATCTCATTACAAAGGTTTCTAGGGCTCGGCTATGGTTGGTAATGTTTCGACTAAGGAATCCCTTTGTACCTAATCAACCTTTTTTATCTCATTTTGAGCTTCAAGTTGTAATTCTTTTTTGTCTAAAGATAAACTATCAACAAAGGATTGTAAGTTTATTTGGTGCTGAATGTCTTGCTCAAGTATTGAATTCTCCCCACTCTCTCCTTCTACCTATCTTGGACTACCGAGAAACTTGGGATGTCTGGATTTTAGTCTTGGTGTGATGACATCTTGGCTCCTCCAATTTGATGACGCATACAAACCTTCGACCAAGGCTGCTGATGTGGGTGTGAAGCTCACTTCACCAGGGGGTGAGGTGTATTGTTATAGCAAGTATGTACCAGCAAGTACTTGCAACCAAGCTGAGTACTCGGCACTCATTTTTGGGCTACAAAAGGCGCAAGAACATTGCATCAAGCAACTTGAGGTGCAAGGAGATTCTCAACTCGTGTGTGAACAAGTTAGTGGAAGGTGGAAGGTGTGGCGGAGCGAAGGCTTGGTTCCACAACATCAACAAGCATTGAAACTTTGCCAACAATTTGAAGAGGTAAAAATTCAGCATATCCCTCGAGCTTAAAATCTAGTTGTTGATTTCTTGGCACGTGAAGCTTGTACTTCAATCACGCATGAAACGAGCGAAAGCACCACCCCAACAAAGCCGGAAGCCACGAATGAGGGTGATCATTTATAAGGAATGCAAAGGTTGTGGTCATCATGAAACTAAGTATTGGGCATATTTGATACGAGTTTACCGACTTCGGAAGATCATCAGAAAGGTCCTCAAGGACATTGCTCAAAAGAAGGATGCTAGACCGCACACCCCTTGAAGAAATAGCATGGAGATTACAAGAACTAGAAGAAGCTGAAGGTGATGCGCAAGCTCTCCAACTATAAACATTTGTCATGGCATTCTTGTTTGCCTTGATGAACAACCTCAGTGCAGCGCCGTGTCTCTAACCCTCGCTTGTAAAGATGGATGCGATATCATGAGGGTTGGTCCTTTTAAGATTGTCTATGAGCTATTCTATGCTGAAGATTCTTCCCGTGTAGTATTTCACAATACACCAATCACACCCTACCCTGCCTATGTGTGCTTTGTGGATGTATCTTCACATGATTTTCAGTTCAAGCTATCTCTTTCCATTGTTTGCTAATAGATAAGCCTCATTTCGTCTCTCTCTTTTTCATTTTCCAAGCATGGCTGACATTCTCGTGTTCTGTGGACGGGTTGAAGAAAATCCAAATGAGTATCTTGTGGCCTTCAAGCGCCGTTGTGTTTCTCTCAACTTTCTTACTGAAGATAGATGGTTGTTGGTTCTTCCCACATTTCTAGAGGGTTTGGCTCAAGTGTGGTATGAGAAGCAGACCGAAGACATTCGCCAAAGCTGGCCAAGGTTGACAGCAACGATGATTGAGTATTTCGGCAAAGAAGAGCTAGAGAATGTATACCTGTAGGTGGCAAACTTGAAGCAGTCAGAAGGTGAGACGGCACGTCAATATGTGGATCGAGCGGCTGTGCTCCTGAACCGTTTAATTGCCACGCAGGAGGACAATGTTAGATTTCGAGTTGGAATGACTTAGCATGTGCTAGGCTACCTTGTAGCAGGAGTAAGTGACGAATTCCACCTCAAGCTTAAATGGGAGAATCCAGAAACTATGGTGCTAGCACATGAGATTGCTCAAAAGTTTGATAAAGTTCAATCTGACCCCACTTCAAAGAAGACGATTGTCCCTCCGCAACCCCCTCAATTCTTGCAACAACCTGGGGGGTCCAACTCAGGGGCATACCCCCACCCCTCATCAAGGATGTATCCACTGCCTCCACCTCAAATGTATGGTCCTCCCTTAGATGCTTACCCTCAACAAGGAGTATATCCTCAACCTCCGCCTGGAAGATTTTCCCAGCCTCGTCCACGAGCCCCCCTCCTTCCTACTCCCCCGGCCCCTCCTGCTAAAGAACTTGGAGTCAATGACCTAGCCAAGGCCCTGAATGATCTTCGGCTTGAGATGGTGGGCATCAGAAATCAAGCCAATTGCCCTCCAAGAGAACGTGCCAATATTGTGTGCTACGAGTGCCACCAAAAGGGTCATTATCGCACGGAATGTCCCAATATTCCAAGGGTGAATCTTCTAAGTGAATCAGGCACCGAGGATTCTGACGTAGAAATCCTTGACCTCGGGAAGAGAAGTAGTACCATCTCGGATCCCTCTCCAAACCGTGGACTGGGCTGCCCCACGAAGGTATCCTTCTCAGAGTCCTCAGATGCTGAGATGGCAGACCCACCAACAGAGAATCGGTCGTTCAGGACCTTGCTCGTCGGTCTTTGAGCATCACGCTTCCTCAACTAATAGCATTAAGCCCTAAGGTGAGACGTGAGCTGCAGCAAGGGCTCTCAAGAAGGAGGAGTAAGAAAAAGGGAAAGGTACGAGAGGTCTCTTCTATCTCTAAAGAAATTGATCGGCACCCACATATAGTAGATGTCATCATAGATCATTGCCATGTCAAAAGTGTGTGTGTCGATGGGGGAGCTACATGTAATATCATGGTGCCCCGTATCATGAAGAAATTGAATTTGCAATGCACAAGGCGTTCCTCCACTCGAATCAAGGTAGAAGATGGTCGACAACTCGCCACCCTAGGAGTCATTGAGGATTTGCCCATCACTGTCAATGGGTTAACCACCACCGTCAATTTCTATGTAATGGACATCGAAGATACAGGCACGAGTTACCCAGCCATACTCGGGAGACCATGGTTAAGAAAGAGTGATGTAGTCAGCTATTGGAAGACAGGACACATGTCTTTTGGTGCTTCTAAGGAGAAGATCCCGGTGCACCCAGGTGCCATTGAACCAGAAGAAGAAGAGGAGCAAGACAATGATACTCTCTCATCCTCGGTGTTTGAATCAATGGAAGAATCAGACGGGGGGGAGGAGTTCTCAGAGGAGGAAGTTTACATGATGGGGGTATCTCCGACCCCGCCACCTGCAGAAAAGGTAACATCTAGTCCTCAACACCTTGAATCTATGCTTTCCCTAGACCTCATGCCAAGTGAGAAAGATGAGTTCCTAGAAATGTTTAAAGATTTCCCTGACCTCTTTGCAACTAGCTACTGCCACCTTCGCCATGTGACTGCCATAGAGCACAAGATAGAGCTGAAGCCTGATGCGAAGCCTGTGGCTCAGAAGTATCGGAGATTAGGGACCCTACAGACCGATGCTTTGTGCTCAGAGTTGCAGAAACTTGTAGAAGCTGGGTTTATTGTTCCGGTTCACAATACTGAATGGGTTTCACCAGTGGTAGTCACCCCAAAGAAAAACAACAAGTGGCAAGTCTGCATCGACTATTCGAAACTCAATGTGACCACCAAGAGGGACCATCATCCTCTTCCCTTTCAAGACCTCATTCTTGAGAAGGTAAGTGGTCATGAGATGTATACTTTCTGTGATGGTTACTCCAGGTTTTATCAAATTAGAATTGTAAGGAGGATGTGCTTAAAATCACATTTGCCACACCTTGGGGGACGTTTGCATTCAAAGTAATGCCATTCGGCCTCACCAATGCTCTTGCTACCTTTCAAAGATTTATGAAGATGGTGTTTGGTCCATATTTGGGGGTTTTATTGGAGGTGTTTTTAGATGATTTCTGTATGTTCTCGGCACGTAAGGAGCACATCATGAAGGTTATAGGTTGGCCTTCCAAAGGGTCAATGATGCGAATGGTAGCCTCAACCCTGATAAATGCACCATTGGAGCCACTCAAGGGAGGTTACTGGGACATATTGTCTCATCCGAGGGCGTCAAGCCTGACCCCGAGAAGGTAGAAGCTATCCTCAAGCTCTCCCCGCCAACAACCAAACGTCAGGTATGCTCATTTGTTAATCTAGCAGGATACTATCGCCGCTTCATTGATCAATATGCTGCTTTGACGCGACCCATGACTATGCTATTAAAAGATGGAGTTGATTCCTCTTGGGATGAGGATTATGATCATGGGTTTGTACAAATCAAGAGTGCTCTGGCTTCAGAACCCATTCTACGTAATCCTGATTGGTCAAAGACTTTCTATATCAAAACGGCTATCCTATTTTGTCAAACAACAAGACTGTAAGACGGCTATCATATTTTGTCAAACATCCATCTGTCATCCGCACACCCTCCGCACACTTGTTACCATACATGGTTAGCATGGTAATTCTTGATTCAAGCCTAATAATGATGATAACAGCATTTGTTAAAGTTACATCTATCAAAATAGATGTTCTTGATTCATGCCTAATAGTGATGATAAGAGCACTCATTTGTTGGCATTACATCCATTACATGCTAATCACCTACATCGACATGCTAACCAAGGCAACATTATACCATTTTGCATACGTATTGACTGTACATCTACAAAGAGTATACATATCCACCAATGTATTTCCATACGTAAAGCTCTTGAAATACTATCAAGATGTCTTTTCAAGTAAGCCTAGCCTCCTTCCTTGCCCAATACATATTCTCCAAGTATGTTGGAGGAACAGATATGAGGTATGATGATCCTTTTAATGGACAAGGCTATAAGTGGCATAGCCTGGGCATCCCTTAATCCCATCTCCTTTAATCCTTAATGGGAGCAACAGGTGTAGCTGGCCTTATCGAAGCTAGCTGCATAGGTGTAGCAGAAGCAATAACTAGATCTAGAAGACAAGCCTCATCACCTCTAACATAGCCCCATATACTCTTACCAACTAACACATTATTCACCATAAAACTCCACATGGAATACTTAGTTCCATCCAATTTATCCTCCCAAGCCAAAACTTCAAACACGTCTCCCGAATTTAGATTCAGATTTTGATTCTGAACCATCTTAGATGTATGCATAAACTGCCCACTGATTCACATGTTGTGAATGGTATTGCACCAACAAAATCACATTAACCCACTAGCTAATGCTTGGCTAAACAATGCACAAACCTCACTTAACTTCCAATGCAGACCTGTACTTGCAAAACATGAACTAATTTGAATGTTGTATTGCCAAATACAGAGGTAAACAGCTCCAAATCCTTTCCCATAATTGGCAACAGTCTCAAAACCTGCTCAAAATAGTGTAGACAGCAACTACATTCACTGTTATTGGGGCGGACAAGCTAGAAAGCTGTAGTAGACCCAATATATAGCGTATAAGAATGATTACACACTAACATAAACAAGTTTCTTCTCCCTTAAAAAACAAACACTAGAATGAGAAAGCTGAAAAGCATCTTGGATGTTTAATAGCAGCAAATATGAAGTTACACAAGAGTAACACCTGAACAATCCATGAATCTAAACCAAAATTTGCTAGAGTAGAAAACATAAAATGCATCTTGAATGTTTACTAGAAAAACTAAAAATTAAACAAGAGTAACACCCGAACAATCCATGTCTACAATCCATGTCTATAATCCATAAGTTTAGCATTGACACATCTATGGGCATCTTCTCATAAATGCTGCATCATGCCACATAGCTTGCCAACAAATTTATCCTGCAAAACAAACATAAGCTCCCTGTCAAGTTACATGCCGCAAACCTAGGATCCCTATGTGATAAGAAGGATTGAAAGCACATTAACAAAAACATATGTTACCTTCATCTACATCAGAGATTGGAGCAGTAGGGCTGCAAATGGACTAGGAAGGAGGGAAGGGAAGGGACGACTTCAAAATGGATAAACTTTACAAAAATTTAAAAAATAGAAAATGTACCTTTTCTGCCCTGAACATATTCATTGAAAAGTTTATAGTCATTCTCATCAAGATGGTATTTCTTTGTTTGTCGATCATAGTTGAGATTGGCCAAGGCTATTATAGATTCCAAATCCACACATTGGTTGTCAACAAGGTCATATGTGTAGGTCCTAGTTCCCTTTGCTTGTTGATACCATGACAAATGAATTTGAACATTCAAAGGCCTATCCAATAGATCAAAGGGGCCTCTTGTCTCTTTTAGACAATTTCCAACCTTTCTCCTCATGCTTACCACCCTTCCAAGGTACCACATGCCGTTTACAGCACCCTTACTAGTATTCCCAGCTTTTCCTTTTCCTCTTGTCTTTTTGTTTGCATTTATTGATGTGCTTTCAAACAAAACTGCAAAAAGTTTCATCGCGCATACCAAGTGTCTCACTTATGGCCTTTGCTTCTAATAATCCCTCTTTCAATGCAGATACCATATGGTTGTCACTACTCACACAAGCATAGTCTCCCAGGTTGACCAAAGGAGTGTCATTCTCCTTTTCCAAAGTAGCCCATATATTTTCTTGTTTAGAATGAGCTGCTGGAAATTTAAGAATTGAACCTGCTTGAAACTCTGCTATTCTATTAAGTGCTCCTGTACTACTCAGCAAATCAAAGCCATCATAGCATCTTCCATTCCGAACCATTCCACCCACCTTGCTGAAAAAATTCTCACATGCATCCGATCCCGTGCAAGAAAGGGGTACGTGCAAGTGAGGATGCTTTTCCCTAAAGGTCTTTATCAAGAGAACCACAAAGTGACATGACAATTGAATGTCAATGAATGTTTCTCTACTGATAAAGTTTTGCTTTAGGGAGTATGCATCATGTTTAGTGATCCACATGCGCCAAATCCTACATATAGAAAGAACCATGAGTATTAGCCACATAAACCTTGGAAATATGTTCAAAATCCTTTATTCATATATCACTAATAGCAATGGTAGCAACTTCTACATACCTGAAAAAGAAAGACACCTTTCCTGCAGCTTTCACACGACCATACAAGTCTAAGGTAGGTGATAAGAAAATATCAATGTAAGATGCTACTATTGATAAGTACATATGTGTGCCCAATGTCCGCTCTTGGTGAGCACCATAGCCTTCTTGTAATAACTTCAAACACTTTTGTACTTTCTTTGTGCAGCTCTCCAATTTTGTCTATCCTTCCTCTCAATATCCCCTTCTTGCAAGCCATGTTCATCAACCTTGAATAATTGATATACAATTGCTACATGATTCAAAGTCACAAGCTCTCTACCAAGTACCAACCTCCTAGATGCACTATCCAAAGGATTGATAAGTTTCTTTCCATTATGGATATAGTCTTGATCATGCAAACCACTGATACTCCCATCAAATGTGATGTGTGCTGTAAAGGGCCAACCCTTCCAAGGAATGCACAACCTGGGACCTTGACAAGAAGAGTAATCTTGCAACATCAACTTTCTGCACCTACTATCCCCATCTGAAGCATGTCCTATCAATGGACCTACCACGTCCCTTAGAAAAATATTCCAAGAAAGCTAAATGCTCTCCCACTGTTCTCTGACAAACATGGAATCAAACCTATTACATGTCAATTGCACCAATAGAACTAGCTTTGAAGAGGATTCACTATCAATACCCTTGCATAATGAGCAATCACATTATGTTGAAAAGCATCCATAACTCTAAGATATCCATCTTGACCATCACCAACTTGCACGACAAAGTCTGGAATGCAAGTGTGTTCCAGCTTTTTACCACAAAAGCCAACCAAATTATCATCACATGCCACCCATCTCACCATTCTTTTCACAACTGTTTCATCCTCAGCTAGAAGAACTGGCACACTACCCAAGGGTATACCTTTCTTCGTCATGTGACAAGTGTAAAATTCTCTTGCATGTTGAAATATATCCTCTTGTAAACTAGTTCGAAAGAAAAGTGCTTTTCTTGTGGACCTCATTGTGGTGGACATGTGTGGACCTCCAAGGTTAAGTGATAAGAAATTATGCAACCTTGTCCCTCCCCATATCTTGAAAGTCTCAAATAATTCCTTTGTTGTATTGGAATATCTCTTCCCTTGACCTACTCTTGAAATGTTTTGTGAAATGTCAACAAAGAAGTTCCACAATGCCTTCTTTCCCTCAAACAGACCTAGCTCATGAGCATTGATTATATCTTGACAAAATTTTCTAACATCTTTCCTCACCATGGCTTCCATAGTGCTCTCCCGAAGACTTCTAACCTTCACGCTCAATGCAACAACTTCAGTTCTTGTGAATGCTATCTCCTTCTTCAATACCCGAACCATTGTGGACTTTGTTTTTGCTACTCTCAATAACTCTAAATGAGTCAAATAATCTAACCGTCTACCACCTCCTGTGTCTCTTGATCCATGAGTGTCTGAAGATCAAATTTGTCGATACACTCGCATGCGAAAGTCTCGTTCTTTAGGAATAGTAGCACATGCACCACATTGCAAATTATCAAAGTATGTTCCCTCCAAACATATCCACTTGCAATCCTTATGACGGAAAGTGCCATTAATTTCAATGAACTCTGTTGTCCCCATCATAATTGTTGCCTTAGTTGCTAGCTCATTGTGCCATTTGCCACCTCCCTTACTATCATCCAAAAAGGGTTTCAAGTCAACCACATTCCCATCATAGTTATATGACCCTTGCCAAAAACCCCAACACAAGGTTGCAAGCAAGCTACTCTCTGTGAGCAAAGGAGGAATCTGTTAAGTTCCCAATAGACTTGATGGAGAGAGAGCCAAAAGCCATATGACTAGCTACACCTAACATCTCCATAAAAAAACAGAAATAGTGATTGAAAATAGAAGCTTGAAAATTTGCCTAATGGAGAGAGAGCCAAAAGCCATATGACTAGCTACACCTAACATCTCTATAAAAAATCAGAAATAATGATTGAAAATAGAAGCATATGAGAAATACCTGATGGCTTTCGTGATGCATTGGCAGTTTGCAAGGTGTCATTATCTATAAGAAAACATTACAATAGAGCATAAGAAAAAATGTTCACTTGGAAAATACAAAGCTGATGGAAAACACAGCTAGAACATGTGAGTTTTACCTTTAGCAGAACATTTCTTGAAAAAACCACTTAGATCTCTTTGCTTCTTATCTATAATTGTCACCTTGGATGGGCGACCACCAGCCCTCTTCACTTGATTACTAGAATCAATGCCACTAGCCTTTGTGATATGTAGCTTGGATTTCATATGCTCAATCATGCATTGTCGTAGAGATCCTGTCTTTGGAAATAGTGGTATCCACTTGTTATCTAGCATGCAGCTTATATAGACTTTTGATAGAGTGCTATAATCTCCAATAGTCTCTGTTACTAGTTGAAACACCACATTACTCTCACTTGCAAAGGTTGAAACCTCCAACATTGCTTCATTTAGTTTTTCTTTTCCTAATTCCATAATGTCATCCAATGAACCAAGGCTGTCTTTTCTATGGCTCTCTTGCTCACATAACCCAATAATCCCCATATGGGATGCTGAGTTGATGTGTGAGTGTGTGTAATTATACAAAGTGTCAGGACCCCCTTGACCATAAGAGCAATCACACTCCTCACACCAAATCTGAAACAATGCTTTACCATCCTTGTCCTTTGACATGAGCTCAAATCTATCATGTCGGCCTTTTGCTCTTAACTTTTCTTTGGCTATCTTAATCTCCCTCTGCCATTTTTTGACCTCAGATGGTGTTGCAAGGTGACTCTTCAATCGATTCTTAGAAACACTACCACACGTAGTCGAATCATCCACCATATTGTACCTCTCACACGCTTGAGCAAGATCATACATACATAAATCTGGAGACACTGTACACTTTGGCTGCATTTTATTGCTATCTCCAACTGAGTCCACTTTTTGGCATTTGCCTTGTGTATCATATTCCATTTTCAATTGGATGGTTACTTTTGCAACATCAACTATCCATCTCTCCTCTTGCTTGGCCCCTATTGGAATTTTCCTAGATCCTCCCAAAAATATAAACTCATCTATGATGAGATTATCAAGGATGATCTCTTCTCTCAAGTCCTTGTAGGTACCACCGGTTTTAAGATGAACATATCCCAACACATGATTTTCAGCCACACCCTCATCTAACACAATCACAATATCATGCCTCTCCATGCTCCTATAAAAGGGCTAGATAACAAAAAAGGTGCCCAACAAGATAATCTCAAATGGACAGCAAAACCTGTTATAAAGTAAAGAAAATGAGGAGAAAATTACAGCAAAACCATCATCAACATGTTCAAAATGAAGGATGAAATGGACATAAAACCTGGAGCAAAGTATGGAAGAATCAGAGCTGCTTCAAGCCAACAATCTCCTTTTGAAGCTTATAGCTACTCTAGCAACTAGTAACAAATTACAGCACCTGTAAACAAATTCCAACCAAAAACATGTGAGTTGAAGTAGAAACATAGGCCTTCTCAATGCATTATTTGCAGTGGCAGCAAAACCTATTGTAAAGTAAAGGAAATGAGGAACAAATTACAGCAAAATCATCATTAACATGTTCAAAATGAAGCATGAAATGGACATAAAACTGTTGACATGTATGGTGATATACAGCTACAAATGTGATTATGGAAGCATGTAGACAAGGAGTACGATTCTCAAGCCCACCTTGTCAACCACACATAAGGCCAAATAGGCTGAGAGCACACTAATAGCACCAAGTCCTAGCTGAAAGCTAGCTGGTTTGAACTAAAAAGATTGCAAAAGAGTATGGAGTCATTGCCAGTTAATTGTGTAGAGAATGGGAATGCCCAAGGTGGTATATACAGCTAGCTGTGGCCATTTGAAGGTCTTCTAACATGCTTTTGAAAGGATTTTCTGGCTCTCTGGCAAGTCCCCTACTCTATCAGACTCATGGGCAACAATAAATGGCAGGATTCGATGATCAGAGACTCCCAAAGATTAGGGTGTTACGCTAGATAATAATTGAAAACGGGAGTTGGCGGGCAAAAAGACTCGATCAAATCAGTGGTTTGCCGCCCACGTGGCCAAAAGGGCCAACTCATCGAGGACCCATGTTTAGCGAGATTCTAAAGGTATTGACTTGATCAATAACGACACCCACCACCTTAACATGCTCAGCTTTGTATCAGTCAAGCTTTCTATGCACGGACAAATGGCATTGCCAGATTTAGCTCTGTGCTGCGACAAATGGCACTTTCAAATGCCATTCATGTTGATTTAAAATCTTTGGAGGGGAAAAAATAGCAAACGGCACTCCCAAAAGTCTACCATGTAGGTTTGAGTCTGAGCGGAAGCTAAGCTCCGTTTTTGAATTGTTGTGAGCTATTGAATAGCAATATGGGTTCTGAGCAGGCGTTCACATTTGAGGAGATTATAGTGGGAGCTTGTTAATTATGAGAAGGCTGATGAATGCCCAGAATTGGAATGAGCTAAGGGCATGTTGAGACGGCTCTGTAGATTTCAAAACTCTTGTCACTTGAAATCTGGAAGGAAAGTTGCTTTAAAATATGCTGGCGTGATGCGGTGGCAGGGGCAGTGCAGTGTGGAGTACGATATTGCTTTGCGTGTGGGGATGGTCGAACAGAACACACTCACACACACACACATGGATTGTGGGAATGAAAGGGGAAAGGAAGGAATCAAAGATAATCAGCAAATAATGACGATGATCAAGTGCCCGAACAAAGCAAAATCACTTACCTTGCGGGGGATATTCGCTTCAGTGGAGGTGGCGGGGGTGTTGTTGCCTTCTCTACAGGCGCAGCGGGAGCACTGTGACCATCAAGGGCAACATTAATGCAAGAAGGTAAAACGCCAGATCCCAAAAAAGAAGAAAGTAGTAGCCATGAAGACAAGTAGGTGTTTCTCTCACAACGGTCATTCCTGCTGGAACGAGCAGCCAGCTCCTACAGCGAGTATCGAGGGAAATCTTGTTGTGCATGTATGAACTCGAACAACAGCAAAATCTTGCTACGGGAGTAATCAAATCATAGTGCTGCTATGATACTTGCAAAAACAAAACGCTGGCGTAACGTGCATGATCGAAGACGATCGTTTTGAGTTTGCCTGGAAAAGTTGAACAACCATCTATACGTGGCTGGGGGCCGCCGATGTACTCCGAGCCTTACAAAACTGTGGAGCGGTTTGATCTCATGACTAAAAATTTAGCAATGCTGTCGACTCTTGCAAGGCATCTCCATTAGAGTGATAGTTTGTTAGACTGGAATCAGAGACTCCGGATGGCATTGGAAGTGGCGCAGGGACTAGAATACCTTCACAGCTTAAACAGGGAGGATCCATGAAAATTAACATTTAAATAGGAGAGTCAAACCGTGATGCAGCTAAGGAAAGAGGTGTGGCCATAGAGGACTCACCTGGCTTACTCCAAAAAGCTCCCTGGAATCAGATAATACGTAGTGCTTTGTTGCAGATGTCGCGCTTAAAAGGCAGAGGCGGAACGAAGCAAAGGGGCAGAGGTGGAACGAAGCCAAAGGGTATAAGATAGGGCAAAAGTACAGGGCATAAGATAGGGCAAAAGTCATGTGCAGGATAGGAAACCCATTTTCCCTCGCTTCCCCATTTCCCCCCTTCATTTTTGGGGATAAAATTGGCTCCATTTCACCATGGTTAAGAAAACATAGAGTATGGTCAACCGTGTGAAAAGCCCTCACTCATGGGATAGGCCACATGTGTACACATACTTGGGAGGGCAATTAATTTCTACTTTTGTTGGCAAGCCAACTAACCTAATTACTTTATAACAACTTTTCCAAGCCCAAATCTATCATGGTTTCCTTAGTTATTAGGTTCACCGCCACTGATCCATAGTGTATTAAGGCATTTGTAATGGTGTCCTTCAATGCACATCTTTGCTTTGATAGTTCTAGGGTCATCGTCTCTCATAGATTGTCCCAAGACTTACACATAGCGGTCACATGACTTCCTTCCTATCACAAATTCTGAATGAAGGGTTCTATTAAGAAATTCACTATTCAAATAGCAGTCACACAGTCGTAATATTGAAAAGACACATGTATATTACACTACTATAGACACTAGAATAAAATAGTAAACCTATATTAAAGAGAGAATGATTTAATGATATATTTGTTTTATATTATGAAAGACTGTTTATATCATGACTTACAAGGTTGGATCTCAAGTTCCTTGATTTGAACCACCCTTAAAACCCATTTCTTGGATCTACAACATTGGGACTCCATGCCCACTCCATGTAGCCTTCCATTACTCCATTTTTTATTTAATCCTCTGATAGATAGTCTCTTTGTCTTTGGGTGATTGGGCAATTTTGCAAAGTGTGCAAAGCAAAGTGTACTAGAAAGATAGAGTGAATATTTACAAATGCCAAAAGAGAATAAGGACAACTTAGGAGAACCAGCTTGTGGTCAAAATCAAAGAGTGAAAGAGTGAGAGGGTATAGGTGTGGGTGTGGTGGTGTTCATGTGGCCATGTTATGCTTAATTTGCTTGTAGGAATGCATTACTATGGAACATTTCTTACACCTTTTTCCATAGCCTTTTCTCTTATTTTCTCTAAACATTAGCCCCTTTAATTAGCCACGATTAGTTCTTTGATTACCATAATTAACAATAAGAATCACCATCAATAAAGGAGACCTAGTGTTAGTTTTGGGCTTAGTTCATGAACACCCAGTGACTGACTTATCAAATGAGTATTTGTGTGTCATTTCTACATTGGGTCTACATCTAGGGTAAAGATTGGTTCCCCCCCCCCTCCCACCCCCCTAACTTAAATTTAAGATTAGCCAAAACATAAAAGGGCCCCCACCCCTAATGTATAAGCTTATGCATCATCTGCAAAAAACCCCCCTAGTGTACACTCACGTGATATTGTAAGGTTCCCCTTCTGAATCCCCTGGGTGTGAATTGCACTCTGGTCCTAGGCAGATTACACCCATTGCAAAGCCTATGCCCGGCATCCCCATGAAGAAACCAAGTTGGAAAGTGGTAGAGTCACCGTGGTTGAGCCAGATGTCAATCTCTTGAGGGCCCATCCACTCCATCATGCGGTACATTCATCATACAATCGAACAAAGTCCGGGTCCACTTCTCGTTTCTTATGGAGGCAAAGTTGAACCCCCTTTGCAAGGCTACAAAATTATAATTGTCGCCTCCAAGGTGAGGGGATACTCTTCTGGTATCTCCAAGTAGTTCCATGGTCCCCGATCCTCCAAAAATTCATCGCCCAAGGTTGCCTAGGGTAGGGTTTTGGGCTTGGACGCTGGTGGAAGAACAGCTTGCTTAAGGATGCCTTCTAGGAGAAAGTAGTATCCCAAAGATGAGAGGTGGATGACTGCAACTGTTATGAGGAGGCCACAGGCTGAAAGGAGAGGGGGGAGTCGCTCCACTATGCCCTTGCTTAGGGGCTTCGGTCCAAGGGGGGCGAGAGGAAGCGGATGGAGGATAAGAAATATGTGGAGAGCTAACACATGGGGGTGTGTGGTGAGTGTGACTACATTAGGGGTTACTGATGGAGGGGGGGAAGAAGAAGAAGGGGGGTGGGGGGGGTGAGGGATAACCGGGGGGGATGACCGAAGGGGGGGCACGGGAGGGGCAGTTGTAGTAGTGACCGTCCAGGCTGAGGGAGCCCCTTAGATCCTACTGTTGTATCTACTCCTATGTGTTCCATTGGGGGCTCTGGCTAAACATTGAAGAAAGTCTCTTCCTCCAAGGTTCAAGGGTGGTCAACTGAGGCATCCATTGACTGCTTGCGGAGTCTGGCACATTGTCTGTGGTTCTTCACGTTCACATTGTAAGCATTGGCCTGGCAGCCCCTAGATCTCAGTGCGCTGCTTGAACTCACTGCCATATAGGGTCTCTCCTCTGGAAGAGTCTCTGGACACACAACTATTAGCTTGAGTCGAGGGACTCCACCGTTTGCTACCACTATTGCTGGTGACCCCACTACCGTGCCAAAGGCTCCTCCTATGGAGTGAAGGATGGGTCGATACTCCTTCGGGAGCCTTGGGAATCGAAGAGTCACTGGGAAGCGAGGCACATGGTGTGTCAAATCTAGTACAAAGGCATGGATCCTTTGAAACCACTGCCAAAAGATCCACAAAAACCACAACCAGCTATGAGAGAAAGCTAGTTGTAGGGTGCTGTCCGTAGCAATACAACACCAAGAAACAAAGCTCTAAAAGGAAACACCTTGAAGCTCCACGAATACCTCCAAAGAACACCCAAGGGTGGTAGTCCTCTTAGGTGTCTACTACAGGGCGGGAAGCCACCAGGGACCACATAGGGAAGGCACACCAAGGCGAGGGGCAATGCGCCTAGCAAAGTATGGTGTTTTATGCTCAAGTTGAGGTAACATGACCTCGGAAGGGTGAGTGGATATTTTCCTTTAAAGGATTATTGTTTGTATTATATTTATTTGGGCTTCATGTAAATGGTAAAAAAGGATTAATGTCAAGGTCCTTGATGAGGGTGACAAGGCACTGACTAGATGGATCTAAGACTGTGGGTCTTAAATGCATTAAATGTGTAATGTCATGGGGATGTGGTGGTGATGGTGAAGTGTCTAAACTAGCTGTCACTGAATTTGGCCTAGGGTACCAGGCTAGGGGCCTTAGTTGTGCCCAAAAGGTACCTATGATGTTATGTGCAACAAGTGCAACTCTTGGTGCTATTAGAGTGGTTTCATTTTCTAAGGTCATTGGTTTGGTTCAATGGGGTCATCCTTTAAAAAATGACCCCCTAGAGATCCTTTAAAATAGGGTCATTGGTTCCTTTGCAGTAGGGTCCTGGTGTGCCATTTGACCCCCTAGAGGCATTAAAAATCCCACACCTCATTTTGCTTAGGTGTCTACTGGTGGTCTATCTGCGTGCCTTGTGTCACCTCTGGAAGTCCCTCAAAGGCCCTGGAGCCCTTTCTTAGCTTTCCTTGCTGATTTGAGACTTCATCCCTACTAGGGCAGGTTCATTCATTCATAGCAGATTTTTGCAGCTCTCTCTTTGCTTTGCTGACTGGAATTTCAAGCTTTCTTTGTGACAGTTTCCTCCCCTTGGTGCCCTCTCTTGCTAGCATGCTTTCGGGACCTAGACGCCTTCATTTTGGGCCACTTTTGAAGCTATTTTTGACTTTCTTCATGACAGAAGTTCTTCTTTTCTGCATCTAAAGCCATATTCATGGGTGCCTCTCTTCCTACTCCTGCCTAATGCAAGGCGCACTAAAAACGGAGCTGTTTGTGGGTTGAAAACTCTGTTCAGGTGGACGCATTCTTGGCTGATTTGCTACAGCTTGTTGGACGCACTTCTATCTGATCTTTGCTGGTGTTGGAAGACACTCCTAAGTAGCTCTCTCCTATCAGAGTCAGTTGTTCACTTCTCATTTTACTTCTGGAGCTATTTCGGGCTAAAACAGGCTCTTTTTGTTGGCTGAATTCTCATCTTCCTTCTACACTCTTTGCTACAGCCATTCGTACTGAGTTCCTACTAGGTTGGATGCCCTGCTGTTGGCCCGAGAGAGGATTGGGGCACTGGTTGTGATACTCTCTTCCTGGGGGCCTAGTGGTTGGGCCTTGGGCTCGGTAATGGCTTGGAAATGGATAATGCATTGCTTGGCATGCTGTCAGACTGGTCTACTTGTGATTATGCATGTTTGCTGAAAGGAATTAAGGTAATAGCATTGAGAGTTGGTCACTAGCACAGCCACGGGTTGGCATTGTACTGGGTTGCACTATGGGTGAGCTCTTGAAGGGAGTTCCTTTGTATCTTTGAGCTAACCAGTTTAAATAAATACCGCAAGGGGCACCAAGTGTTGGGGCCAACAGGTGTCACTCTCTATGTTTTCTGAGTAGGGGCATTCTAGCCTCCCTTGTCTTGAATGGCTACATGATGCTATGCAGTGAAGTTCTATGCTTCGAGTTTGGTTTGTGGACAAAGGCAATCTTTTAAGTTGGCTGTATTTTCACCTTTGTGAGTTAGTAGAGACATATACACTGCACTTAGTTATCTAAGCCGGTTATAGTGGTTCCATTGCCGGGGCCCTCATCAAATCATTTAGAGGAGTCCTTGGGTAGCTTGGATAGAGAAAGCCTTTGCTGATTTTGGTACAGCCATCCATCGCTTTTGGATATGGATAATATTAGGCTTGGTTATGATGCAGACTCAGAGTTTGACCCAGAGCCACAGATAAGGGGAGCACACCCTGGAATAAGAATGCAAAATGCAGCCTATGAAGGGCAAAATGTTCAAGTTGATGCATTGGGGCAACCAGCTCCACAAATGCAAAATCCTATGGGTACAATTGCATTGGGTGTTGACCCAAGTGTGCAAGCAAATGCTATGGCAGTAATGCAAACACAGATGGCTTCTGTGTTGCAAGTTTTGACTTAGCTCACTCAGATCTTTGCTGAGATTGTGCATAATCCAGCTTTGATGCCAAGGGCAGAGGCACAACCCATTCACGGTCCACAGATGCATGTGGGACAGCCACTACTAGAGCCACCAACACCAGTGGTACACCCACTATCAGAGCCACCTACACCAATGGTACAGCCACTTGCAATGCCATAGAGGCAGGGACCAAATGGGAATGAGCATCTCTTATATTCCTTAAGGCGGCTAATACCAGACCTGGTAGTGGAGTATTTCTAGAGGTTTGGGGAAGAATTGTAGAGGTTTGGGGGAGGAGCCAGGTTCGGGAAGAGGAGGAGGTTTAGGGAAGAGGGGAGAGAGCTTAAACCCACGTGGCGCAATGCAAAAAGGAGGCAGAGCTGCAGGAAAAGGTACAAAAGGGGCGCCAATAGCCACTTGGCACGTCGCCATTGGCTTGGGAGTAAATGCAGGTGGCAGACTGTGCGACTGTGGGGCAGAGCAAATGCTCCTCATGACATGTGGTGCATAGGGATAAGAGTTGGAGGCAGCTCAGACAGTCATGAAGTGCCTACAGTGGCATAGTGGCCATGAGCAGCGGCTCAGTCTTGCCACATGGTGCACTAATAAACGAGTTGATACCTGCTACTGAGTCACATAAGTGGGAGCCACGGGTTTAAAGCGCAATAAATGCACAATGCACAGTCAACAGTAGTGGCCATTGAGCGGGACGGTGCAGAGGCCACGGGGCAGAGGCAGTGCTCACACAAAACATTATTTTCAACCAGACAAAACAAGGGTAGCTCTCTAGAGTAGCCGGTATTTGAAAATTTCAATCGGTAAATAAAGACGTAAATACTTTCCAACCGGCCATATAAAGAAATTTACTCACATGAGACATTATAAAAAGGCATATATTTTTTGAAAACCTTAAAAAAAGGAGTAAATACTTTATAACCGGCCATATAAAGGTATTCAATCATGTGAAACCTTATAAAAAGACATTTATTTTCACTAAACCTCAAAAGAAGTGATAAATACTTTCCAATAGGCTATAGAGAGGTATTCACTCACACAAAATCCTTTTAAAAAGACATTTACTTATACAAAACTAGAAAGAAACCGAGACACCATTTCTAGCCAAATCTTAAAGGTCTTGAAAGCAAAAGCAATATAAAATTAATCATAAATATGGACAAGCTAGCTGTGACACATTGCATAAATATATTGGATATCCAAAATGTTACAACTCCTCTCTTACAAAGTTGCAACCCAAAATTAAAACTTTGTGCTAGATACGATTTATATAACCCACTCTCACATATTAAGAGTGAATGAAGTTATAAAATATATGTTCAATGTAAGCTATATTTAAGATTAAGATCCTTATACATTGTGACCTATAAAACTATAAACGATATGTACAATGTCAGCTATGTTGAAGATGAAATCCTTATGGTGTGGCAAGCATAATCAAGAAAGTAGACACCATAACTCCAATCACCATTACCTACCAAGACAACCAAGTAAACTTTTCAGCAAGCTTTGATAACAAGAGATAGCAAGGTATCTTTCTCTCATAATGGTCTACACAATGGTCACCTAGTAGTAGATCTTAGCCACACATTCAAACAATCCATTTCTTAGCTCAAGATCATCCTTAGCTGCATGCTTGAATAATCCCAAACCTGTATATTCACATAAAATCCCATGTAATGTACTTTTAGCATATTGAAAAAACAGATTTACACTACTAATCTAAATAGAAGACACTTACCATAGATGGATCCTCTTTCAATTATTGATCTCAAAACAGCAACCATATTGATATCAAAACAGCGGCAACTGTATATATGTGATCCCTTACTGCACCTTAACCATTTGATTATAGAATCCTCTTTCATTTGATTATAGAATCCTCTTTCAAATATTGATCTCAAAACAACAACCATATTGATATCAAGACAGTATCAACTGTATATGTGTGATCCCTTACTACACCTTAACCATTTGATTGTAGAATCCTCTTTCAATTAATTATTGATCTCAAAACAACAACTCAGGGGGGTCACTATGTATAAACCCTCTATATCACGTGCGTTCAAGGCATATTTCTAAAATCCCTTATCTGTAAATTTTTCATTAATAAAATGTACCCTTTTTCTATACAAATCTGTAATTTTTTTTGAAAATTGTTTTAAATACTCCCTTATGTAGATTAACTTTTGTTAAATTTAGATATTAAAAACATCCTTCTGTTGAACTCACGTGATAGGGTTACATATAATGAGTGACCCCCCTGAGAACAACAACCATATTGATATCAAAGCCGTAGCAACTGTATATGTGTGATCACTTACTGCACCTTAACCATTTGATTGTAGACAAATATCATCATAGATAATGCCACAAAAAAGGTGCACAACCCACAAAACAACCTACAAGTAAAACCATAGAGACATGATCATACTAGCTTACTTATAAGGACAACTAAGACATCATAACCAAGACAATGATTGCTACCATTACTTGCCAAGACAACCAAGCAAACTACTAAAAAGCTTTAACAATATGAGATGGCAAAGGAAGCTTTACCTCAACGGTTACTCGGTAGTAGATCTTAGTCCCATATCTTGCCCACATGATCACGATCCTGAGGTATGCAGAGTTGTAACATCAAGTAAAAGCTAAATGGTTGATTTGATCATAAGACACTTGTCAAGCAAGATATCCACACATTCAAACACTCCATTTCCAAGCTCAAGATCATCATCAATTGCATGCTTGAATAAAACCAAACCTGTATATTCACAAAAAATCCCATGTAATCTAATTTCAATATGTATAAAAACAGATTTACACTTCTAATCTAATAGAAAAAACTTACCATAGATGGACCCTCTTCAAAATATTGATCTCAAAACAGCAATTGTATATATGGGATCCCTTACTGCGCCTTAATCGTTTCATTGTAGATAGAAATCATTATAGATAATCCACAAAAAAGCATGCACAAAAAATATATCCCAAAAAACAACTTGCAAATAAAAGCATAGAGAAATGATTTTACTTAATAGGATAGCTAAGAGAATGAATATTGATTTCAAGACAAAATCTACCTAATGATTGAAACTTTAAAAAAATACCTTCGACCTCTTTGAATCCCGCTGACCCTACATTCAAAGAAAGAAATCAAAGTCAACTAAACACATATACAATCACACTAAAATTATATATATATGATAAACAAATCAAAAGCATACCTTGTGCTTTCACCATAGATATGCCTACTAGATTTGGTACCTCTCTTCCATAATTCAATGGCAACACCAAAATCATAGTCTTCAAGAGGTGGCCCTTCGATGTACACATGCATAAGTGCATCCATGCTCCTTGATTTTAGAGAGTTTCGAAGCTTGTCCTTGATTATATTTTGTATGCTGAAACCTCTTTCACATATTGCTGTACTTGCACATTGTAGCATAGAGATATGTGCTAAACAAAGTAGCATGGGATACTTGGCAGCCGTGGTTGGGTTTCTAGCAATAGAGACCCATGTATCCCTCAAACTCCTTCTTTCCCATTCAAATGCAGCTTGTGCCTTGAAATATTGATACTCCCATTTGGCATGCATCTTGTCAATAAGAGGTCCGATGCTCTCTCCGTTTTCAAGATCCTTGGACTCACCATAGTAGGATGCAAGTGTCTCAATTTCAGAAAACCCATAATTCTTCAAATGGTTTCCCTTTGGAAAGGTACAAGGTGATAATGCCTTGAAGCATCCAACAAGGTTGTTATCTAGAAACCTTTCAAATAGATTCTGAACTATCACGTTAGAGAACTCCTTTTGAAATTCAAGGGCTGACTCCATATCCATGCCATCAAGATTTCTGCGAATCAAGACTGATCTGTCTGTATTGCCACGAAGAGATGCTCTAAGGGCAGCAAGCTGTCCCACAATAGGGCCATAATCTGGAATAATGGGATAACCCATGGTGTCACATTGAGATGCATTGATATCCACATCTGGATCCACGAGGAATTGTTCACGAATTAAGTGTATTTCAGTTTGTATAATCCCACTAACTGCTGAAATATCAACAAAGTTACATTGAAATGTTTTGCTCAATATGGCCAACCTTTCAAGCATATCTGCCATGAAGTGAATCTTGTAGATGAACTCAAAATTGCTCACCTTGACAAACAAAGTGGGATTATATGACTTCAAAAATACCAGCAAAGGCTCAAAAGATTCACAAACTTTGTGAATAGCTAATGATCTACTCAGCCATCTGTGAATATGACTCATCTTAAGTTCCACACACCTAAACTCGGTCTCTGGAGACTTCAGTGCTGTAATTTTTAAGGCACTTTTGGAAAAGATCGCTGCTATCTCATTCACAATCTGATCAATTTCTTGGGCTGTTACAGATCTCTTAACTGCGTCACATAAGCATAGGCTGGTTCTATGAGCAATACAATGTATTGAAGTCATATAAGGACTGACTCGTTTCATGCAAGCAGCTAGCCCATTAACATGCCCTATCATAGATGAAGCACCATCTGTACCCAAGCAAACTATGTTGTTGACATCAAGGTGTAGTTGTGACAAGAAGAACATGCAAGAATCATACAAATTGCTTGAATTTCCACCTTGTATTTCCAAGAGGCCTAGAAACACTATAACGGGTTCACAATCCTCTATGAATGAGGCATAGACAATGAGGTGGCGAATATGCCCAATATTCATCGATTCATCCATCATGAGGCTGTAAAATGTAGATGCTTTCATCCTTTTCAAGATTTGTGACAAAAGCCCCTCACTAATGCATCTCACAAACTTACTACATGCCTTGTCATTGTGGTACAAATCAGTTGTGATGTATGGGCATTTGCATCGGATTAAAAGCTTCAGTTGTTTCGAATATGAGCTAAAAGAAAGATCCTCTTTGGCAACAAAATATGCTGTTGTAAATAGATTCCAATGGCTTGATTGGCATCATCCTTGGATCTATTCATCCCATCTTCAATGCATAATTTCTTGAATCCATGTACAGATTTTGCCTCAGAATGTGCCCTAGATTTTGCATGCTCTGTAAGAGCATTGTGCTGGATATTAATGGAACTAGATTTCCCAAACTCACTTTTGGAGCGTATGCCATTCTTGCAATACTTGCAAAAAATCCTACCGACGGACTTGTCAAAATAAGCCCATTCAAATGTTGCTGTACAAGCTTCGTTCCATGCTTGCCTTCGAAGCTGTAACTGCAAATCATTCTCTAGGCCAACTACATTTGGCTCTGTATCTCCTAAGATATCCTCTCCCTCACCTTCATTGGAGGATGCATCTTTTGAAATGTGCCTCTTCCTTGAATGCTTTGGGGGTGGTGGTTGTTGAGTGAACATCGGCGAATGAAATAGAGACATTTGTTGCGGAGGCATAGCTATCTATAAACAAATAGAAACTAATCTAAGTAAAGCTTCTCTCTCTCTCTCTCTCTCACACACACACACACACACACACACATGATGATTCCAAGATGTAGAGAACTAAAGCTATTCTATTTGGGTGAACCACCATATTATGGTTGCTGCCATAATGAGAATGTAACAAAGGTGACCCTCGCATTACATCCAGTTATGCGCTAGCCATATTGGCCATGCCATGCAAACAATGCATTCCAAGAAAGTATATCCCAAAGTTCTAACCTTTCTCTTTTCCCCCTCCATAAAAAAGATTAGGATAATTAAGAGCATAGACAAATGCAAGCCTCTCTCTCTCTCTCTCTCTCACACACACACACACACACACACACACACACACACATACATGATGATTCCAAGATGTAGAGGACTAAAGCTATTCTATTTGAGTGGACCACCATAATATGGGACACACAAGGTTGCTACCATAATGAGGATGTAACAAAGGTGACCCTCAACCATATTGGGCATGTCATGCAAATAGTGCATTATAAGAAAGTATGTCTCACAGTTCAAATCTTTCTCTTTTGCCCCTCCCTCAAAAAAATCAGGATAATTGAGGGCATAGACGAATGCAAGTTATTATACCTGAACTTTGAAGATGCTTTATTACAATTATCCAGAGTCTACCCCACTCCAAAGACGACAATCTTAATCCAGGGAGACTGCAACTCAATGTGGACTGCCACACCTGCTTCAGATTAGCGGTTCAGCAAACATTTACAAACATTGATAGCAAGGAACGATTAATGTTCACATCTTGGAAATAGACAATGAAAATAAACCTTGAAACATGTTTCTACAAGATACAACAGCAATTTATTTTGTGAAAGAGGTTTCTACTCTCTCTCTCTCTCTCACACACACACATGTCACACACACATACACACGAGCATTTTGTGAGGGCTGATACTGTCAAAGGCTACTTGTTGGTGTGCTATTAGTTGCTGATCCTCAATGCTCACCCCTCATAACACAGATTTGAAGTGTTGTTAGAACTCTAATCTATGGATTTCAGATATCCATACAAGGGAACTCTAAAAAATAACCATGGAGGTATCCCTAGTCTACCTCCCACCCATCTCCGCTACTAAGAGCACTAGAAAGTTTTTCCACTCCAACCGGTGAGGCCCCATGCATTAACCCATCCTCCCATCACATCTCGACGATGCAATTGTGGAAGGCTTGCTTGAGCCTAGGAGACGAGATGTGGAAACCTACATAGATCTCGTTGATTGTGCTTGAAAATGGCTAAGTTCTAGGCTTTCTTGAACCTCTTACTATTGATGGAGACAAGATGTGGAACCTAGTTGATTTTGCTTGAAAATGGCTATGCTCTTGAATTCTTTGATATAAGGATGGCCCATGAGGTCACTCTTGGCTTCCCCTTTAATGCCTCTCTCTAGGACAATACTTGATATCCACTAGATCTTCTCATAAACAATATTACCCACATTTCAATCGCTATATTATATTAGAATTTTCCATGGTTCTACTTTCCTTCACTTTTACTTACATATCCAAATGGTTTGGTGCATGATGTTCACCTCCAAATCATGCAACCCTACCTTTTAACTTCTTTCACTAGAGCCTAGAAGTACAATAATGTAACTTGTGCTTGAAAGTATGATAGCACTCTTGAATGAGCCTCTCTCTCTCTCTCTCTCTCTCTCTTTCTCATCAAGCATTACAAAATGACAACGAAGCATCAAGCCCCATATCCCGAAAGTTACTGAAGGTTAGCTTACAAATTTGCTGGCCAAAACTGCAAATTTGCTGGCCAAAACTACAAATTTGCCCCGTATCCCCATATCCAGTATGCCAGCCAAAACCGCAAACCTAGCAACATCAATGAGAATCATAAGCTCTAATATATAATCGGTTGCTCCCACGGCAAGATCACCTTTTGACACTATCAATCTATTGATCGTCTCGTGTCTAGAAGGAGGAGAAAGGCTATTCACATTTTTTATGAAGGGCTTCAAAGGGGAACGCTTGGTAGTAGCCACATCAATCGTATTACGCTCTGGAGTCTTCCGTGAAACCTCAAAGTTCAACCAAGTTACCAACCTGGGTCCTGGACTATGAAGTTTGGAGTGTGAATCGTGATTGATCATTGGTCCTCTGGCGGCTGGCCATCGATGCCTTTGAACTTCGAACTTCAGGGCAATGGAGAAACTGGAGACTGTAGGCAGAGGGCACTGAAGTTCGAAGTTCACAGTTTGTCCTGACTCCTCGGACCTTGGCCGTCATGCTTATACGGAGCTCTCAGCTGGTTGGCTGCTGCTGCTCTGCTGCTATGCTTGCAGATGCATCATGCAAGCTGCACAGTGCACACTGCATGCCACTGCAGCCTGCTTACCAAAACTTCTGCCGTTGCTCCAGTACACAAAAGACAGTAGACTACTGCTACGAGTGCAGCCTGCCTATCTGGCCAAATATCGCGATTCGCGATTCGAATTTCGCCCCTGGCCCCCTACGCAGTGCATAGTCAGGACTCAGAATCCGGAATCCAGATCCAATCTAGGATCTACCGAAGTTGGGATGCGGGCATGCTTGGAGGCTAGATCCGACAAAATCCTCTACTGAGTTGAATCCTGATGAGGCAAGGGGGGAGGAGAAGTAGGAGCAGCATTGGATCACTGTAGTATGAGGGGGGGGGGAGACAAAGTGCATTGTGCGGGCGAGAATGGGGAAGGGATGTCATGATCATCATGGGTGGGTCGTTCAAACTTGGATGGGATGGAAAAGGAGGAGGGGGGTTAGTTGTAAAATTAAAGAGGATCCTGGATCACTCTATGACTCGTCACTCAACCTTAGTTTGAGACAAACATGAGGATTGAAGTTTGAACCATGGCTCTTAGAGTTAATACATGGCTCTAGCCTCTTACAGTTATAAAATATATTCTACTAATAGTACTACTCTATATATATACATAATTTAATAAAGGCACGTTCTAGACTCACCCTTTATTATAAAGACTATCTATACCAAGAACCCTTTAATTAAAGTCTATTTTCATGTGTGCCTTTAAAATAAAGTTTCGACCTTCATTTGAACCCTTTATTAAAAAAGGCATATCATTTTCCCAATCGGGATTTCTAAATTTCAATCGGTATTTTTACACTAAAAGCCGGGTTTTGTGAGCACTAGGCAGAGGGGCTGGCACACTGTGGACTGAAGGTAAACCATTGGAGGACACATGGACGTAGTCAGCGGAGGAGCGCAGTCAAGGGGCAGAGCAAGAAACGTGGTGTGCGCGAGTCCATTGGCTGGCAAAGTAGCAAATGTTGGTTGGCGCAAGGCCCGTTGGCAGCAGTCCAAAGGCAGAGCAGCAAACATGGCACCAGAGGGCACATAATCTAGACACTAGAGTCCATAGAGGCCCGCAAATACAACAAAAGAGAGATCGGTCACGTGGCGGCCGAACTGCAGCGAGAGGAAAGTGGCACATGCGGGGGCCCAAAGTGGACACATGGCAATCTCTGACCATGAAGACTATGAAGATTGCTTGAATGAGGTGCAGCGTGAAATGTGTCAAAGCAATGATGTGGCCGTTAGGAGATAAAAGACACTATGGGACAAAAGTACATGGTGGCCAGGGGGGAGAGAGAGAGAGAGAGAGAGAGAGAGAGAGAGAGAGAGAGAGAGAGAGAGAGAGAGAGAGGATAATATATAATATATTATTTAATATATGTAAAATATAATATAATATGTATATATATTATAATTCATAATATATTATATATTATATTATATATTAGAGAAAGAGGGCGATAGGGTGAAGAGAGATAAAGAGAGGGGGGGAGAGAGAGAGAGAGAGGGGGGAAGAGAGAGAGAGAGAGAACAAAGTGAGCGAGAGCATGTGTATGTGTGTGTGTGTGTGTGAAGAGAGAGAGAGAGAGAGAGAGAGAGAGAGAGAGAGAGAGAGAGAGAGAGAGAGAGAGAAGAGAGTGAAATAGTAAGGCGAGAGAGAGAGAGAGAGAGAGAGAGAGAGAGAGAGAGAGAGAGAGGAGCGAGAGAGAAAGAGAAAAAGAGAGAGAGAGAGAGAGAGGGGGGGGGATAAGGGGGATAGATAGAGAGAGGGAGAGGATGGGGGGGGAGAGAGAGAGGGGGGGGCAACAAGAGAAAGAGAGAGAGAGAGAGAGAGAGAGAGAGAGAGAGAGGAGAGAAGAGAGTGAAATAGTAAGAGAGATAGAGATAGAGATAGAGATAGAGATAGAGATAGAGATAGAGATAGAGATAGAGATAGAGATAGAGATAGAGATAGAGATAGAGATAGAGATAGAGATAGAGATAGAGATAGAGATAGAGATAGAGATAGAGATAGATAGATACATAGATAGAGAGAGAGAGAGAGAGAGAGAGAGAGAGAGAGAGAGAGAGAAGAGAGTGAAATAGTAAGGGGGGGAGAGAGAGAGAGAGAGAGAGAGAGAGTGAGTGAAATAGTAAGGGGAGAGAGTGAGTGAGTGTGTGTGTGAAGAAAGAGAGAGAAAGAGAGAGAGAGAGAGAGAGCAAAGTGAGTGAGTGAATGAGTGTATGTGTGTGTGTGTGTGAGAGAGAGAGAGAGAGAGAGAGAGAGAGAAGTGTGTGTGTGTGTGTGTCTAAGAGAGAGAGAGAGAGAGAGAGAGAGAGAGAACAAAGTGAGTGAGAGGGTATGTGTGTGTGTGTGCGTGTCTGAAGAGAGAGAATGAGAGAGAGAGAGAGAGAGAACAAAGTGAGTGAGAGGGTATGTGTGTGTGTGTGTGAGAGAGAGAGAGAGAGAGAGAGAGAGAGAGAGAGAGAGAGAGAACAAAGTGAGTGTGTGTGTGTGTGTGAGAGAGAGAGAGAGAGAGAGAGAACAAAGTGTGTGTGTGTGTGTGTGTGAGAGAGAGAGAGAGAGAGAGAGAGAGCAAAGTGAGTGAGAGGGTGTGTGTTTGTGTGAAGAGAGAGAGAGAGAGAGAGAGAGAGAGAGAGAGAGAGAGAGAGAGAGAGGGAGAGAGAGAGAGAGAGAGGGAGAGAATAGAGAGAGTGTGTGTGTGGGTATATTTATATTTATATTTATATTTACATGTATATGTATGTATGTATGCATGTATATATATATGTGTGTGTATGTATGTATATGTATATATATGTATATTTATATTTATATTTACATATATTTATATATTATGCTGACGTTTAAATGGAGGCCTACTAAGCAGCCAATTGCAACTTGAGAGAGAGAGAGAGAGAGAGAGAGAGAGAGAGAGAGAGAGAGAGAGAGAGAGAGAGAGCAAATTGAGTGAGAGGGTGTGTGTGTGTGTGTGTGAGTTGCACAAAGCGACACTCATTCAAGAAGAACCACCCAAATAGCTAGAGGATGAAGGGAAAAATATAGGATGCTTTGTCGTCCCTCGACCAATTTGCCTACCTACACTGCCAACATTGACGAAATGAAGGTAGAAACCTATGATGATGGTGAGGGAGAAGGGCTTGAGTGAGGCACCTTGCTAGGGTTGCTAGGTGTGAAAGGATGAGGCAAGCGACTTGCAACAAGGAAACTTACAATTACAAAGATAAAATCATGTTTTGGTAGCCTTGATAAAATGGTGGTGAGGATCCAATGCCCATGGATGCAACTTTGTGGGAGATGTGAGCAAGGATTACAATCGGATGACAACCCATGTCAAGGTTCAAAAAACTTAAATGGAAACTATATGGCGAGGGGAGGGGATAGTGGGAAGCTAGAGTGGATGTCAAATTTGTTAGTGGAAAGTTGTGGGGGTTAAAGGTCACTGTGCCTTAACCTCGGTTATGTACAATACTCAAACATATATAAATGAATGAAAAAGAAGATTAGGGTGGTTCTGCACCCACCAAAACTTGTGTGGCTCTCTGTCTCTCTCTCTCCTTCTTCCATTCTTGCTTCTGTTGAGAGCACTCTCAACTGGTATCAGAGCCTGGGTGATCTAGCTGAGCGTGCGTGAATGCTTGAAGCTCAGCAGCTCTGTGGGAGGAAGGAGAAGCTTTGTGGGACGCTTTATGGGTGACTTTACTTGCATCCGAGTGTGCAGAGACTTGGAGGAACCTTTGGAAAAGTCACTTTGGCTTTACGAAGTGGTTTTGAGAGCTTGTTAAGAGTTTTCAAAGAAAAAGTCGTTTTTTGAGCTTTTCCCTGTTCCGTTCGATGACAGAGACTCCGTATTGACTTGTAGAGGCAACTATTGCTTGCTTTTGGTGTCCACATTACTTCAGAAGCTTGGAAACACCTTCATTCTTGAATCTGGGATCATTTCATTGGATTTCTGACTCACTGTGTCAGTTTCTGCGTTTTTTGCCCGGGTGTTGGAACTCAAGTTTGGAACAACCATTTGCAGATCTGTCAGTTCCAGTGGACTCAGGAGGTCCTAAAACTTCTATGTTGCTCATCATTCGCACTCCGGTGGAGTTTACAAACAGCTCTGTTTCCAAAAACGTTTTTTAGTCCGTGTGTTGGACCCAGTGATTGAGACCACGGTTTCTAAAACCGTCTATCCCATTGCGTTCCGGACGCCCAAAAACCCCTACCTATCAGTTCTTGCGTGATTCGGTGGAGGATTTTCAGAGTTATAGATCTCTATGTATTCGTTTTCGTCTCTCTGTTATGCATTTTTCATTCTAAGGTTTTGAAACCTTAGATTTATGCCACATGGCAGTGGATAAGTGTTGACTCCCATTTCTCACTCATCGGTTGGGATTTTGGAGTTTTGGCAGAAAAGAGATATTTGCAGATTTTCTTGCTGAGTCCGATTATGCAATGGCGCCCATGTTTTGAGGCATCTCAGGTTCTATTTTCAGTAGCGCTCATTACCGTGGGACTATGATTTCTTGAGCATACCTTATGCAGATCACTCTGGTTGCAGTTTGAGCAGTGTGCGCTCATTCGTGGTATGCATTGGGTTGCAGTGGATGATTTATAGGCCATTTGGATGCATTGCGGTCCTTGTTGGATGCGCTGATAGGCCCAAATTGCCTTGTGGGATGCTATTTTTTATGGACGCTTTGCACATGGATGCTATTTTATGCTAAGGGACAGCTTTGACACATTGCTGGTGATGCACTGATAGTGCTATGCTCTCTTGGATGAGATATTATTGATGCATATGCCAGTGGACAGTGTTTATGCTTGAGTCATTTGGCACTTATTGGCATTTTCTTTTGGGCCAGATTTGCTCATATGGATGCATAGTATATGCACATGAGTCAGATGCATCTTTTGATGCTTTGAGCTTTGAGTTTTGGTGACATTTCACTCTATTGTGGCATACACATTTGGGTGCACCTGGTATTTGGTGTGATTCTCTCTTGCAGGGACTAGCATTTGGGATTTTGTTTCATTTGCATCATGGCATCCTCTTCCATGTCTGAAAAGGATTTTTTCAGCATTAAAAAGTTTGATGGGACAAACTTTTCTTTGTGGAAAGAACAAATAAGGGATGTGCTTATTCAAAAGAAGCAGATTAAACCCTTGGCAGGGATTGAAGCTAAGCCTGCAAATATGTCTGAGGATGATTGGAATGAGTTGGATGCATTAGGAAAGTCTACTATTAGACTTCATCTTGCAGAGTCAGTTTATTTCACAGTAGTAAATGAGCAGACTACGGAAGATTTGTGTAAGAAACTGTGTGCCACTTATGAGAAGGAAACTGCCTCTAATAAAGTTTACCTCATGAAGAGGTTGTTTGAGCTGTAGATGAAGGAAGGGGTATCCATTGCTTCTCACTTGAATGAATTCAATATTCTTTTCAGCCAACTTCAGGCTCAGAAGATGAATTTTGATGCGGAGACTAAGGCAATATTTCTCTTATGTTCATTGCCATCCTCATGGGATACCTTCCGTACAGCTGTCAGTAACTCTGCACCTGGTGGAGTACTAAAATTTGATGATGTTGTAGGTAGCTTGTTGGCCGAGGAGATTAGACGGAAGTCTATGGATGGCAACAAGCAGGATGCAGCCTTAAATGTGCAAAGGGGCAGATCACAGTTCAGGGGGAAGTCCCAAGAAAGAGGGAAGTCTCGTAGCAAATCCAGGGCACAGAACATTGAGTGTTACCATTGTGGCAAGAAGGGCCATATGAAAAAGAATTGCTACAAGCTGAAAAGAGAGCAAAAGGATAAGAAAAAGAATGCAAATTGGGGTGCAAATCAAAAGGAAGAGAGTCCAAGGGAGGACAAGGGAAAAGTGAAGATCGAGGAGATCAATGCAGTCACACATGATAGTGACAATGACGTTCTCTTCATGTCTAGTTTATCTATAGAGTTGCTTGCCACTTCAGATGATGCATATTCCCAGGATTGGATTTTGGATTCTGGTGCTTCATTCCATGTTACTCCCCATAGGGAATGGTTCTCCACTTATGACAGTGGAAAGACAGGTTGTGTGCATCTTGGAAATGACTATGCATGTGACATAGTGGGAGCAGGTGACATAAATTTTCTTTTGCAAATGGGTCTGCATTTGTTTTGAAACATGTGAGACATGTGCCTAAGCTGACCAAGAGTCTTATTTCAGTGGGTCAGCTAGATGATGCTGGTTTTCACACCACTTTTGGCTTTCAGAGTTGGAAAATTCAGAAGGGCTCTATGCTTTTGGCCAGGGGTGCCAAGTGTGGGACTTTGTATCCCTTATATGTATCAGGGGTATTTGATCATGTTGTTGCAATAACCGAGCAGCCAAGCACTTCTTTGTGGCATTGCAGGTTGGGGCACATGAGCCAGAATGGAATGAAACTCTTATGCCGTTTGGGTTATGTACCGCATTTGAGTTTCTTTGATTTTGAATTTTGTGAGCATTGTCTCTATGGGAAGCAAACTAAATCAGCCCATAAAAGAAGGGGAAAGAAAGAGTTTGAAATGCTTGATTTGGTGCATTTAGATGTATGGGGTCCCATGCCTACACGGTCATTAAGCGGGGCTGAATACTATGTGACATTCATTGATGATGCAACTAGGAAAGTGTGGGCTTATGCTATAGCTCGGAAGAGTGATGTGTTCCAGGTATTTTAGAAATGGATGGCCTTGGTTGAGAATCAGTTAGGTAGAATGCTTAAATGCCTACGGACTGACAATGGTGGAGAGTATCTCTCTCATGACTTTCAGCATTTCTGTGATACGCGTGGGATTAAAAGGGAGCTCACATCCCCTCATACTCCAGAGCAAAATCCAGTTGCAGAAAAGATGAACCGTACCATTCAAGAAAGGTTGCAATGCATGCTTTCCAATGCAAGTCTTTTTGGTGGTTTTTGGGCTAAGGCAATGAAGACTGCAATGCATGTGATCAATAGATCACCTAGTAAGAGTTTGGATGGTGGTATTCCTGAAGAGGCATGGAGTGGCAAGAAGCCCTCTTACTCTCATTTGCATATATTTGGGTGTGAGGCATATGCACATGTGCCAAAAGAGCTTCGAAAGAAGCTAGATCCTAAGTCTAGGAAATGCATCTTTCTGGGTTATGGTGAAAGTGGAGAGATGGGCTATCATCTCTGGGATCCAGAAGCAAAGAAGATCATACGCAGCCATGATGTGGTCTTCAATGAGAAGAAGATGCATAAGGCACCCATGAGGGATGTGGAAATGAGGAGAATCACTTTCCAGGATGTGAATCCACCTGCATATGTTGATAGACAGCAAGCTGTCCATGCACCAAATGTGCAAGAAATGGTACCACCAAGTACTCCCACAGGTATACAATCAAGGGTAGATGATGGATCATCTATTGGTGGAAATGATGAGCCAAATGTGGCTGATATGCAGGTGGGACAGCAAGCTGAAATGCCCTTGAGAAGATCATCTAGAGTGTCTAGACCACCTGATAAGTTTGTTCCAGGGGTAGACTATGTGATGCTTACTGATTGCGGGGAGCCTTCTTGCTACAGAGAGGCTATGATGCATGAGGATCAACGCAAGTGGGAGTATGCTATGCAATCAGAGATGAGTTCACTTATGAAGAATAAGACTTGGGACTTGGTTTCTTTGCCACATGGAAAGAAAGCATTGCCATGTAAATGGGTCTACAAAATGAAGGTCACAGGTGATGATGTGCCTAGGTACAAGGCCCGTTTGGTTGCTAAAGGGTTCAAGCAAGAGAAGGGTGTGGACTTTGATGAGATATTCTCTCCGTTGTGAAGATGACCACACTTAGATGCATGCTTGGACTAGTGGCATCAGAGGATATGGAGCTTATGCAGATGGATGTCAAGACAGCTTTCTTGCATGGGGATTTGCATGAGGAAATTTACATGATGCAGCCAGAAGGCTTTGAAGAAAAGGGCAAAGAGCATTTAGTTTGCAAGCTGAAGAAGAGTCTCTATGGTCTTAAGCAAGCACCTAGAGAATGGTATCAGAAGTTTGATGCTTTCATTCAATCCCAGGGTTTTAGAAGGAGTGAAATTGATCACTGCCTCTACATTAAAAGGGCTAAGGATAGTAGCCTGATAATCCTGGCACTATATGTGGATGATATGCTATTGGCTAGCAAGAATACTTATGAGCTAGATGCATTAAAGGCCAAGTTGCATGAGGCCTTTGATATGAAGGATTTGGGATTTGCAGGTCATATTCTTGGTATGCGCATCACGCGTGATCGGAGTAGGAAACTCCTTTGGCTTTCACAAAAAGAGTATGTTACAAAAGTATTGCAGCGTTTCAATATGGAGGGGGGGAAGGCAGTGATTACTCCATTGCCTCCATATGTGAAACTGAGTCATACAGATAGTCCCAAATCAGATGAGGAGAGGGCCATGATGGCCAAGGTTCCTTATGCATCAGCAGTTGGGAGTCTTATGTATGCTATAATAGCTACTAGACCAGACATTGCATTTGCAGTGGGAGTTGTTAGCCGGTATATGGCTAATCCAGGAAAGAGGCATTGGGAGGCAGTTAAGTGCATCATGAGGTACATGAAGGGTACCAAGGAGATGTGCATTTGCTTTGGTAAAGGAGACATGCGTGTACTTGGGTACACAGATTCAGACTATGCAGGGCATGTGGATAGTAGGAGATCCACTTCTGGTTATGTGTTCACCTTTGCAGGTGGTGCAATGTCGTGGATGTCTCGCACACAGAAGTGCGTTGCTTTGTCTACCACAGAGGCTGAGTATGTTGCAGCCACAGAGGGTTGCAAGGAGGCTATATGGCTTGATCGGCTAGTGGGAGATTTGGGGATTCATACAGGTGTACGGACATTGCATAGTGATTCCATGAGTGCTATTTCAGCTAGCACGGAATCAGGTCTTTCATGCAAAGACCAAACACATTGAGGTCAGGTACCATTTCATCAGGGAGGTACTTGAGGACAAGCGCGTAGAGCTTGTCAAGGTTCATACATATGATAACCCTGCAGATATGCTGACAAAGAGTCTACCTAGTCAGCGGTTTGAGTATTGTCGTGTATTGATGGGCATTGGATAGTATGCTCATTGGTTGTTCTCCCTTAAAGGCACATTGTCCTTTAAGTGGGAGGTTGTGGGGGTTAAAGGTCACTGTGCCTTAACCCTGGTTATGTACAATACTCAAACATATATAAATGAATGAAAAAGAAGATTAGGGTGGTTCTGCACCCACCAAAACTTGTGTGGCTCTCTGTCTCTCTCTCTCCTTCTTCCGTTCTTGCTTCCATTGAGAGCACTCTCAAAAGTGACCCACCACTATTGCGAATTATTCAACAAGGAAGAGGTTATGTGATGACATGGAGTTCGGAGGTCATTAGTAAAATGGGTGTGATAGAATTATGTTTGTGGTGATGAAGGGTGTAGTGGAGAGAATGGCTACAAGTTTGTGGTGATGGAGGGTTGCCAGCAAGATGGTGGCAATAGCCATGGTTGCCCAAGCACCAAAGCTGGAAGTTGGGCTCAAGGAAGGGCTCTAGCAATGTGAGATATATGAGAATACATGAGATGGTGGTGGTGGTGCTATTGCTATGAAGGCAAAAATTTTTTGATTAGCAAGCGAACAATTTCTTCAAGTCCATGTTGTACTACTATCTTTGAGGCATGTTTTGATCTATGGAGAGCTTCTTTTTCTTTACATTTTGTGCCATTATATCACACTTTTGGTCTCCGAGCTTGAAGTTCATAAGTCCTCCAAAACAAGAAGCTTAAATACTTAGAGCTTGCTTGATAAATCTATGTATGATGTTTTCTTCACCATTGATGTGCAAATTGCAAATGCACCCATTCAAGAAGGTATTCAAAAGTTCATTTCCACCATTTATCACCTATATTGAGAATACTAATTTGGAAGAGAGTAGAATGACAAGTAAACTACATAGTGGAAAGAAAGAAATTGTAGGATGCAAAGATTTCATGAATCATCTCTCTTTTGGCAAATTTGAAATATCGAGATCATGATAAATCCTTTGAAACCATGTTTAAGAATGCAAATATGTGCAAGTTTGGGACGTAGAAGTTGATTTGGGCCGTTCTCTCTACTTCTTTGAATGCTAGAAATGGCCTTAGGAGTGCACACCTTTGTTTGGGCCTAAATGTAGATACAAGGATTACAAGGAATGGGGGGCAGCAGTGAAGTTTGAGACCTTCAATGGTCATACAGACAGAATGAAGGCTCTTACCTTCTTGCAACAATTTGATTTGGCTTTTGCTGGAGGGTACTTCAAAGAGTCTTTGAAAATCAAGAAGGTAGCCACATTTCTTAAGGGAAATGCCATGCAGTGGTGGTCTAACCTTCTCCTTCAGAGCCAAACACCTGCTACATGGGTTGAATTTAAAAAGGCATTCTCAGCCGCATGGCTCACCACTACTTTTGAAGTTGATGTCATGACTCAGTGGCATAACTTGAATGCTAGGGAATGTAGGAATCTTGAGGATTACAACAAGAAGTTTTGGGATGCACTTCTACCTGTGAGCTCTTATAGAACCGTCCCCATTTCAGAGCAAGCTGAAAATTATTGTTGTGGTCTTCCCAAAGAGTTGAGGGACTATTGCACTAAGACACATATTTCCAGCATGTCACAACTGATAGAGAATGCCAACACAACTTACTCACTCATGCAGGGCAGAGTTTCACGTTTCAAGAGCAACTTCAAGGAGGAGCCAAAGAAACCACAACAAGCTGGAAAAGTTCCTATTAAATCAAAGTTTATGGCAGGACAAAGGAGAAACAACAACCCTCTTCTCTCACTCCTGAGGAGAGGAACAAGTTGTTTACTGAAGGGAGGTGTTTCCTCTGCAAAGAGACGGGTGATAGGGCAGCAGATTGTCCTAACAAGAAGAGGAAAGAACCTGTAGCAACTCGGGATGACACTAATCAAGGCAATAGAGATTATTGAGATTATGATACTAATCATAGACCCCAAAGGCAAGAAGCCCAAGCCAAGTGCCGGCCATATACCTGACATTATTGGGGGTGGGCATGATGAGAAGAAGACAGAGATGTGCAGAGCATGGGGCAAGCTACGGGATTAGCATTGTCTATACTTCTTTGATTCAAGAGCCAAAGCAAATTTCATTACTCTTGAACTTGTAGCTCAGTTGGGTCTTCGAGAGGAGATTGGTCCTCTTTGTGAGGCCAACATGGCTAATCTGGAGCTTAGTACCCCTGTCACTCCTATCATAGGGAAGCTATGGATTCACATTCAGGGATATGTGGACTATGAGGATTTCTATGTGATGCCTTTACTTGATTGTGATGTTTTGCTAGGGATGCCTTGGATGTACCGTGTGCATGCTATCATAGATACACATGACAAGAAGCTTACTTTGACTTATAGCAGTAAAACCCAAGTCATTGATGTAAACTCAAGAATCAGTCCCAGTTGTATCCGCTTCAGTGATTTCCTTTATAATGAAAAAGCATCTTTCTACGTATTTGATTTTTGTAAAAGAAAAAGAACCAGATGAGGACCACTCTAATTTTTCCAAGCTGGAAAAACAACAAACTGAGTTTTTATTTCAGTTTCAAGATTGTTTTACAAATGAACTCCCAAAGGAGTTACCTCCTGAGAGGCTAGAAGGTCATACCATTGATATCATTCCTGGTAGTTCTCCACCTAACCGACCACCATACAGGGTGAGTGCGGCACAGTAGGAGGAGATCATGTGTCAGGTGAATGAATTGTTACAGAAGGGGTTGATTCAACCAAGCTCTTCTCCATATTGTTCTCCCATCCTACTTGTGCAGAAGAAGGATGGATCTTGGAGAGTGTGTATTGACTACATGGCTTTGAATAAATTCTCTATCAAGAATCGATTTCCTATTCCATGCATTGATGATATCTTGGATTGATTAGAGGGATCAACCATCTTCAGTCGCATTGACTTGAAGAGTGGTTACCATCAAATATGAATGAGGCCCAAAAATGTACATAAGACTACCTTCAGGACCAATTTTGGGCTTTATGAGTTTCTTGTTATGCCATTTGGTTTGGCCAATGCTCCTGCTACCTTCAATCTATGATGGATTGCATTTTTAGAGAGCACAGGAAGTTTGTGGGTACATTCTTTGATGACATTATTGTGCACTTGAAAGATGAAGAGGAGCATAGGCAACACTTGGCAGTTGTATTTGCAGAACTCAAGAAACACTGTGTGCTAGGTGGTGGTGGTCAACACCAAGAAGAGTGAGTTCTTCATGCCAGAGATACATTTCTTGGGACACATCATCTCACGAGATGGAGTGAGGATGGACCCTGCCAAGTTAGAGGCAATCAAGAATTGGCCTCTATTGAAGAACCTACATGAAGTTCGCAGTTTTCTTGGCTTGTGTTCATACTATAGACGCTTCATTCACTACTTTGTTGAGATAGATTCACCCTTACATGCTTTGCAGAAGAAGGCCGTGCCTTTCTGTTGGGGGAAGAAAGAAATTGCAGCATTTAATGAGCTGAAAGAAAAGCTATAAGATCCTCTCATCATTTTGTCAGACTTGCAAAAGCCTTTTGTTCTTCAATGTGATGCAAGTGGCAATAGTGTTGGTGGAGTACTCATGTAGGAAGGCAGAGTGGTTGCATATGAGAGCAGGCTGCTCCGAGATGCTGAACACAACATGAATGTATATGAGCAAGACTTGGTAGCTATAATTCATGCTCTTACTGTGTGGAAGCACTATCTTTTAGGTGCTGATTTTTATGTGCAAACTGATCATCAATCATTGTTGTGATACTTTCTCACTCAGAGAAAGTTATCAAAAAAGCACATGAGATGGGCAAACTTCCTTTCTATTTTTCATTTTCAGATTGTACATGTGGTTGGAAAGAAAAATGTAGTGGCTGATGCACTTTCAAGAAGGCCACGTATGGAAGTTATGTCCAAGAAACCACAGGTATCTACAGTTATCATTTCTTATCACAATGAGCTAGATGCCATGAAGGAGCAGTATGCTACAGATGATGCTTTTGCACGTATTTATGATCAGCTTATGGAGGGCAATAGGCATGATCATTACACACTTAAGGAGGGATTTATGATGCATGGAAAGCTGTGTGTAATGCAGCCATTGAGGCATAAGGTGCTCACTGAAAGTCATGCCCCACCGTATGTAGGGCATAAGGGTATTGAGGCTACAGTCAAAGCGGTAGAGCACTACTTTTATTGGCCTTCACTACTATGGAAGGATGTTGAGGCTTATGTCTAGACATGCATCACTTGTCAAAAGGTGAAGTATGACAGGCAGAAACAGCTTGATTTATTTCAACCTTTGCCTATACTAGATAGACCATGGCAGAGTATCGCCATGGATTTTGTTTTTGATCTCCCTCGCACTCCTTCTGGTCATGATGGCATTTGGACCATAATTTGCAGATTTAGCAAGATGGGTCATTTCATTCTAGTAAGGAAGAAGATTACTTCAGAGCAAATGGCAAAGGAGTTCCTAAAATCTATTTTTAAGTATCATGGGATGCCTGAGTCTATTGTGAGCGATAGAGATCCATGGATGACCAGCATGTTCTGGGAAGGTTTGTTTGAAGACATGGGAGCCTCACTGCCGTTTTCATCTTCTTATCATAGACAGTTTGATGGTCAATCAGAAGAGGCAAATTCTACAGCTTTGGATTTGCTCCGATGCTATGTGTCTGAGAACAAAACAAAGTGGGAACAATACTTGCCACTGATTGAGCATGCATACAACAATACACTACACTCTTCCACGGGTAAGGCACCGTTTGAAATAGTGGAAGGAGCGAGGAAGGTTCCTCCTATCTTGCATACAAAGGAGAAAATTTTTGTGGCAGATGAGTATGTGGAGGATTTGTGAGCAGCCTATGAAAAGGTTAAGTATGCCCTCCAACACAGCCAAGATAAACAGAAAAGAGCTGCGGCGGATAAGCATCACAGGGACTTGGTTTTCTCACTGAAGGTGATTGGGTGTTGCTGTGTTTTCTTAAAGCATGCCTTAGCAACAAGAAAGGTAAGGTAAAGCTATACACTAAGCTGAATATGAGGTACTACGGCCCCTTTCAAGTTTTTGAGAAGATCAATGAGGTAGCTTACAGACTGAAGCCACCTGAGCAGTGGACCATCCACAATGCTTTCCATGTTAGCTTGCTGAAGCCTTTTCATGGAGAAGTGCCATAGGATATGCCAGTTGAAGAGCAACTTGAAGTTGATGAACAAGATGAGGTCTTGATTCCTAAGCAGATTGTGGCACATAAGGAACATAAAGTTAATGGTAGAGTTGCCAGATGCTATCGTGTGAAGTTCAAGAACTATCCTGCGAACGATGCGATCTAGATGGAAGAGAGTGAATTGGTAGATTCACCTCAGATTTTACAGCTCTACCTGGAGGCATTTGGTCTTGAGCCTACTACGGTATTCTCATGTTGGTTAGCAGAGCATATGTTTGGAGCATTATCGGATGCTCATGGGAGTGGTAGCACCTCTGCACCCACAGTGCAAAAATGCTCATAGGATATCTAGAGGTCGCTTGATGACACTGTGGTTTCACCCGAGGCACTGATGATGACAATGTTTCTTCCATGAGACTTCTATGATGAGTGATCATGACACTCTAGTTAGTTGATACACTACCATACCAATGGATCTGTAGTCCTACTGTATGTACATTTATATTTGGTACTTCATGTGATGTTGTACTATTGATTATGGGCTGTTTTATGCCTATTGTGACACCCTTTTCTATTTGCCGTAATTTTAGGACAGCAAAAAAGATCGTTTGCTGTTTCAAGAGGGGGTATGTCACGGGGACGTGGTGGTAATGGTGAAGTGTCTAAACTAACTGTCACTGAATTTGGCCTAGGGTACCAAGCTACGGGCCTTAGTTAATGCCCAAAAGGTACCTATGATTTTATGTGCAACAAGTGCAACTCCTAGTGCTATTAGAGTGGTTTCATTTTCTAAGGTCATTGGTTTGGTTCAGTGGGGTCATCCTTTAAAAATTGACCCCCTAGAGATCCTTCAAAATAGGGTCATTGGTTCCTTTGAAGTAGGGTCATGGTGTGCCATTTGACCCCCTAGGGGCATTAAAAATCCCACGCCTCATTTTGCTTAGGTGTCTGCTAGTGGCCTATTTGCTTGCCTTGTGTCACCTCTCAAAGTTCCTAGAAGGCCCTGGAGCGCTTCCTTGGCTTTCCTTGCTGATTTGAGACTTTACCCCTACCAGGGGTAGCTTCATTCATTCATGGTGGATCTCTACAGCTCTCTCTTTACTAGCTGAACTAGAATTTCAAGCTTTCTTCGCGAGAGTTCTCCTCCCCTTGGTGCCCTCTCTTGCTGGCATGCTTCCGGGACCTGGATGCCTTCATTTTGGGCCACTTTTGAAGCTGTTTTTGACTTTCTTCATGACAAAAGTTCTTCTTTTCTACATATATAGCCATATTCACGGGTGCCTCTCTTTATACTCTTGCCTTGTGCAAGACACACTGAAAATGGAGCTGTTTATGGCTTGAAAACTCTATTCTGGTGGATGCATTCTTGGCTGATCTGCTACAACTTGCTAGACACACTTCTATTTGATCTTTTCTGGTGTTGGAAGACACTCCTAGGCAGCTCTTGTGAAGAGAGTGGGAGAGAAGTAAGGAGTCTCACTTGCAGCTTTCTCACATACACAATAGGGGAATACACACAAAGGTGGAGGCTGAAAATAGTTTTCCTCTTCTTAGTTGTAAAAGCCAAAAGAATCTCTCTCTTTTTGTACAAAAGAAATAGGTGAACCCTATATGTGGGTCTCAAACCAAACTCAACTAACCTAGGTGGCATACTGACTGAGCCACTAACTAGAGTACCCACTAACTAGAGTACATAAAGATAGCTGTCATCTAGCTATTATTCATGGGCGGTGTACCAACCGCATCTGCAGCTAACAAGTCGGTGACATAAATGCACAATGGTCACCCTGGCATATCACGAGTGGAGCTCCATATCTCAAAACTCCCCCTCGAGCTCAATCCCAATTCCTACACACCAAGCAAGTCTCTGAACTTGCGCAGCTTCTCTGCACCCAATGCCTTCGTGAATATGTCAACTACCTGATCCTCTGTGCTGACATAAACTAGATCAATAAAAACTACTAGAACCTTCTCCCGCACATAGTGACAATGCACCTCAATGTGCTTTGTTCTAGCATGATAGACTGGGTTATTTGCCAAGTGTATACTGCTCACGTTGTCACAATAAATGACAACTGGCCCATCTATAGAGATGCATATCATAAAGTAGCTTATGCAACCAAGCTGCCTCACATGCAACCATTGTTGCACCCCTATATTCAGCCTCTGTGCTCGACAAGGCAACTGTAGGCTGCTTCTTGCTGCTCCAAGTGACTGCAGCACTCCCAAAATAGAACACATATCCACTGGTGGATCGTCTATCAAAAATACTACCAGCCCAATCAGCATCAGTGTATCCATGCAACTGTATCTGAACCCTAGTCTCATAAAATAGTCCATACTGCAATGTGGACTTCACATACCTCATTATGCGTCTTGCCGCATCCAAATGCAGTTTCCTTGGAGCCTGCATAAACTGACTTACCAACCCAACATCATAGCTCAAATCTGGCCTGGTAATAGTCATATAAATCAAACTTCCTACTATGCGTCTGTACATAGTGTAAGAAAACAATACAACATCTGTACTCAATAGATAACAGGATCTCATATGCAAGAGAGAAAAGCAGATAGTATGGAGAATCAAAAATTTGATTACTGTAAAACTGATACAATAGATGGTGCTGCCTCCCAGCCGTGCGCTCCTGTGTGCGAAGCTTCGATGGCATGCTGGAAACAGTAGAGGACGGAGGTTGGATGCTAAGGAATCAGGGTTGCTATAGCGAGTGATGATGATGGGCTTCACGGGCTTGCTCTTATATAGCCACCAGTCATAGTCAGTTAGACCCAATCGGGAGACCAACCCGGTCAGCCCAAAATGGCCGACTGGAGGTCGGTCTCGAAATAGGCCACTGACCACACGTTAGAACCCTGGCATAGAATAGAGCAACTAACCTACGGTCACTGTTCCCATCCGAGATTATCTGGGGCTCCAAACGGGCCCCGTAGCCCGAGGGTGGGCTGCCCCGAGAAATGCTCCATCTACCCTCAGTGCGGTCAGTCATGGGATGCCTTCCCGCACTTGCATGTAGCCTAGTTGGCAGTGTGCCAACTCTATCTGAAGCCGTCCAGCCATCAGGCCACACATGGCCCCCATCTGGTGTCCAAACCAGGACCTACCAGATAACTGAGCTACTCAAATGCCTTCTCCTCATATGGGGGGCTTACAAGTAGAGTTAGTTGGTTCCCGCGTAGTTACACAAGAGTGGAGCATTGATATCTGACACCCCCCGCAATTTCCACTTGCAAGTGAACTTACTTTTTTGGCCCAATGCCAAGTCGATGAAGATGCCTCTCCAGCAAGTCTCTTTCAAGAGCCTTCGTCAAGATGTCCGCAGCATTCTCTGTAGTCGGACAGTACACCAAGTCGACCTCTCCATCCATGATGAGCTCGCGTACAAAGTGATATTGAATCTCAATGTGTTTTGTATGAGTGTGGAACACAGGGTTCTTTGCAATTGCGATGCAACTCTGATTGTCACATGATAATTGTGTAGGCTTGTTCTGCACTACACCCATGTCCCCTAAAATCCTCCTCAACCACACTGCCTCACAAGAAGCAAAACATGCTGATTTGTACTCAGCCTTGGTAGAAGAAAGAGCAATTGTGGGTTGCTTCTTGCTGACCCATGACACAGCTCTAGATCCAAGTGAGAAACAGTAACCTGTCATTGATCTCTTGCTGTCCACGTCTCCTGCCCAATTCAAGTCACAGAATTTGGTCAAGGTGTTGCCCTTGGTATAGGTGATGCCATAATCAAGTGTAACATCATATTAGAGAATTTCAGAAAATCCCAAGTCCCATTTTGCAAACATTCTAAAATAAGGGCACGGTGGACCCTTTCAAGATTTTGTTAAAACTCCCTCACATGACATATCATTAGAAATGTCTTGAAGAGTCGATTCTAAAGGAACAAACTTCACAAAAAAATAAAGTTTTGATACTCAAGATACAACAAAAACTAGTTTGTAAATAAAAGTCCCAAAGTATTGGGATTTCCCCAAATTCTCTAATATGGTGTTGTGTGCCTTTGATGTATTTCAGCACCCGCATCCCTGCCCTCCAATGGTTCTCCTAGGGCTTATTGGAAAACCTGCTTAGTACACCAGTCGCAAAGCTAATGTCCAGTTGCGTGTTGCACAAGTAAATCAAATTGCCCACAAGCATTGTGTACTTCGCTTCGTCCACCAGTCATGATGAATCCTCGTTTGAGAGCTTCACGTCAACCTCCATAGGAGTGCCAACTGTCTTGCACTCAGCCATGCCAAATGCCTTCAGTATCTCTACAATATACTTCAGTTGTGAAATGAAGATTTGTTTTGGCTCTTGCCAAACTTCAATCCCCAAACAAAAATGCATCAGAGTCCGAGGTCTGTCATTTCAAACTCTCTTCCTAGCAACTGCTTTGTCTGCGATATCTTTTCTTCATGGTTCCCTGTTATGACAAGGTCGTCCACATAAAGGACCACGATCATACACCTGCCTCCTTCTCTCTAGGTATACAAATTTGCATCAGATGGGCTCCTCTTGAACCCGTTTTGCAGAAAGTAGGCATCAATCCGTTGGTACCACGCTCGTGGGGCCTGTTTCAGCCCGTAAAGTGCCTTCTTTAGTTTACAAACTTTACCTTCTGAACCGGGGATAACAAGACCTAGTGGTTGTTCCACATATACCTCCTCCTTGAGATCTCCATTTAGAAAGGTGGATTTTACATCCATTTGAAACACGGGCCAACTTTCCTGTGCTGCTAAATCCAAAACACTGCAAATTGTGGTTAGTCGAGCTATGGGAGCAAAAGTATCTTGATAATCAAAATCATGTACTTGTGCGAATCCTTTTGCCACGAGCCGAGCCTTGTACTTATCCAACGTGCCGTCGGACTTGGTCTTGTACACCCACTTGGTGCCGATTACCTTGCGTTTTGGTGGTCGATCCACAAGGTCCCAAGTGTTGTTCTTCATTATGGATCCATACTCCGACTTCATAGCCTCCATCCACCTATCATCACCCTGTGCTTCTTCAAGACACTTGGGTTCTTTAGCACGAATCACCTCTGTCATCAAAGCGTAGTTGACCAAGTGTTCCTGCGCCCTTCTTTGCTCCTCTAATCTCTTGGACCGGCGATGTTCGGATGGTTTCTCCTCAATGGTTGGAGGTTCTCTACCGTCCAAAAGCTGCTTTACCCACTTCGGGAATGGCCATTGCCGTTGTGGTTCTACAGGCTCTTCTTCCTCTTCTTTATCTTGAATCCTCCCAAGCACCGTTGGGGGAGTTTGGCTATTCTTGGTGGTTGTACTGGATGGATATCTTGGTCCTGGTTGTCTAGGAAGGAAGCATCCTCCTCCAATTGATGCAGTTGTTCTGAGAAGACCACATCGTGACTTACTATTACCTTCTTGGTAATAGGATTATAGAGACGGTAACCCTTTGCCTCTTCACTATAGCCCAAGAAAATACACTTCCGGCTCTTCGATTCCCATTTGGTCCTGTTAGCATCAGGGACATGCATAAAATAGTCACATCCAAAAACTCTGAAACGTGCAGCTAAAGGTTTCTTACCAGAAAAGGCCTGCAATGGAGTCATCCCGTTCATAGCCTTCGTGTAGCTACGATTCAGAATGTAAACTACCGTGTTACATGCTTTAGCCCAGAAAGTATTTGGCAAATCTTTCCCTTTCATCATACTCCTACCCATTTCGCAGATGACGTACATCTTGCGCTCTACTACTCCATTTTGTTATGATGTATGTGGTGGGGGTTTCCGCCTCTTGATCCTGTGACTTTTGCAGTAACTTTCGAATTCACTTGATGTGAACTCACCACCTCTGTCTGATCTCAACTTCTTCACCTTTCTCCCCATTTCTTTCTCGACCATTACATGCCATTCTTTGAACTTACTAAAAGCCTCATCTTTAGTCTTCAGGAAGTATATCCATATCCTTCTACTTTAGTCATCGATCAGCGTCATGAAGTAGTAGGAACCACCCAAAGCTTCCATCTCCATCTTTCCGCAGAGGTCCGTGTGAACGAGCTCTAGAGGAGCCTTTGCCCTGCCAGCCTCTTTAGGAAAGGACTGCCGATGCTGCTTGCCCATCATGCAAGCTTCACATACATCGGGCAGATCTGTAATTTCTAGTAGGTCTGCAATCATTCCACTTTTATGCATCTCCTTTAAAGAACTAAGGTTTAGATGACCAAACCTCTCATGCCACAGCTTAGTGTTGCTCACATCGGCTTGAGCACTGAAAGCTGAGAGTTCGTAGATGTTGTTGCATCGTGTACCTTTACCAATGACCTTCCCTTGAAGATCCAGCATCTATGCGCCATTCTTATCGAAGTGAACTTTGAGGTCCCGATCCATGATCACAGAAATGAACAACAAGTTCCTCTTGATATCTGGCACATAAAGAACATCCGACAACTGTTTTACAACTCCATCTGACTTGAGAGCAATCGTACCTTTTCCTTTTGCTGGACATTTTGCATCATTGCCAACTGCTACTAGGATGTCATTCCCTACCAGATGTAGAGAGGTATACCAATCCTTCCGACTGGTCATGTGGCGCGATGCACCACTGTCAATAATCCAAGGTTCATCCGTAGGTACATGAACTGCCTCCGTGCAAATCTCCTCAATTACTACGAATAGCTCTACTGGTACTGCCTACACGCTGTTGCTAGACTCTTTCTTTACTCCGTTCTTCTCATCTGCAATCTTCTTCCGACACTCATTTTGCTTGTGCCCTGCCTTGTTGCAATAGAAGCACTTGATCTTCTTCTTTCTCTTTTTATCATTGAAATAAGATGGGTTACCAGAGTCCTTACCCTTACCTTTCTTTGATCCAGTCGAGAAAGCCGAATCTTCTCTAGTCCTCGTCTTTTGACACATCTCCTCCTCTAGAAGCATTGCGCTAAAATCCTCAAAGTTGAGGGGCGGATTTTTGTTTCTTGCGTATTCAGCGCTGTAACAAGACTGTCATACTTTGGCGGGAGAATCCGTATGCACCTTCATGCTAGATTCTCATTGGTGATGGTGATGCCAATCGCAATCATTTGATCGCGCAGATTCTTCACCCTGGTGATGAACTTTTCTGCCGTTTCAGACTCAAACAGTTTCTCGTTCACGAGTTGAGTCTCCAGATTTTGAATTTGCATTTGATTCGTGGTCTCGTACTAATTTTTCAAGACCATCCATGCCTCCTCCGTCATGGTGACATGTTGAATTAACGCCATGACAGAATCACTTACATTGCAGACAATAGAACACAAGGCATTTGCATTTCTTCTTGTCCACGTGAGAATCTAATCCACACTTGGTACTATCTGTTGTCCTGCATTGGCTGGATTTGGTCTCGCAACTGGCTTCACGTCCACCCCAGTAGCAGTATCCCAAAGCTCATATGCGCTTAGGATGGTCTTCATCTTGAACTTCCAGAGTGGATAGTTAGTGCCGTCCAACTTTTCGTTTTTGCCGAATGGTGGTTTTTCGCAGTCTTGCGGGCTGGGCCATCTCTCACAATGTGCTCACAACCAGAAACACACTACCAAATCTTCTTGCTAGACCCCAAGCTCTGATACCATGTACAACGTCTATGCTCAACAGATGACAGGATCTCATATGCAAGAGAAAAGCAGATAGTATGGAGAATCAAAATTTTGATTACTGTAAAACTGATACAATAGATGGTGTTGCCTCCCAGCTACGCGCTCCTATGTGTGAAGCTTTGATGGCATGCTGGAAACAGTAGAGGACGGAGGCTTTGGATGCTAAGGAATCACGGTTGATGGCTTCACAAGCTTGCTCTTATATAGCCACCAGTCGTAGTCGGTTAGACCCAATTGGGAGACCGACCCAATCGGCCCAAAACGGTTGACTAGAGGTTAGTCCCGAAATAGGCCACTGACCACACATTAGAACTATGGCACATAATAGAGCAACTCACCTATGGTTTTCGTTCCCATCCAGAATCATCTAGGGCTCCAAACGGGGCCCGTAGCCCAAGAGGGCTGCCCCGAGAAATGCTCTGTCTAACCTCAGTTCGGTCAGTCATGGGATGCCTTCCCGCACTTGCATGTAGCCTAGTTGGTAGTGTGCCAACTCTATCTGAAGCTGCCCAGCCATCAGGCCACACATGGCCCCCATCAGGCTACTCAAATGCCTTCTCCTCATATGGGGGGCTTACAAGTAGAGTTAGCTGGTTCCCGCGTAGTTCTTGAGTAGAAGGGTTCTAGCATCTATACCCTTTTTGCTATAGAGAATAACCAATAAAGATGCACTTCTCAGCTTTTGGATCCAACTTGGATCTCAACTCATCTGGCACATGAACATAGGCAATGCAACCAAAAACTTTCAAATGAGAAATATCTGGTTTCCTACCAGTATACCTCTCCTCTGGGGTCATGCCATGTATTGCTGCAGTGGGAGTCCTGTTCATTATGTAGACTGGTGTAGCAACTCCTTCAGCCCAATAATAATCTGGCAGGTCTTTTTCGTTGAGCATGGCATGAGATACCTCTCCAATATGCCTGTTTTTCCTTTCTGCAAGTCCATTTTGCTGTGGGGTATGACTGCATGAATATTGCTACTTTATGCCATGCTCCTGCAGGAACCTTGCAAACTCATTTGAGAGTTACTCTCCCCCTCCATCTGACCTTAGGCATTTTATTTGCAGGCCTATTTCTTTCTCAACCATAGCTTTAAAAGCTTTGAAATGCCCAAACACTTCACTTTTCTTCTTCATAAAATAAACCCAAACTTTTTTGCTGTAGTCATCAATAAAAGTGACAAAATAATGACAGCCTCCAATAGATGTAGCTTTAGTAGTCCACACATCAGAGTGGATTAATTCCAATGGCCTCTTACTCTCTTGAACATGTATAGGAAATGGTTTCCTTGCCTGTTTTCCAAATTGAGAGGCTTCACATACCTTATGCATTTCTGCAACCTTGAACTTAGGCAAACTTGCAACAATATTTTGGGCCTACATTAATTTAAGTTGCTGTACATTAACATGACCAATGCGTTTATGCCAGATATCAATATCTGCAACTACACCGGTCCCATGTGCAAACATTGCTGCACTCGAATTAGGCATGTCCACATCCAACGTAAACATCCTGCCCTTCTTCTTCCCTTTTGCTATCAAGCGACCTTTATTTTTCATATCCTCAACGTGCACAAGCATACGATGCAATTTCTACGGCAACTTTTCATCGACCTGCAGAATAGTGGTTGCACAGCAAAAACAAGGCACTTTTTTGAGTGCCTGCGGAAAATGTTCCTGCAGGAGCATGGCATAAAGCAGCAATATTTATGCAGTCATACCCCACATCAAAATGGACTTGCAGAAAGGAAAAATAGGCATATTGGAGAGGTATCTCGTGCCATGCTCAATGAAAAAGACCTGCCAGATTATTATTGGGTTGAAGCAGTTGCTACAGCAGTCTACATAATGAACATGACTCCCACTATAGCAATACATGGCATGATGCCAGAGGAGAGGTATACTGGTAGGAAACCAGATATTTCTCATTTGAAAGTTTTTGGTTGCATTGCCTATGTTCATGTGCCAGATGAGTTGAGATCCAAGTTGGATCCAAAAGCTGAGAAGTGCATCTTTATTGGTTATTCTCTGCAGCAGAAAGGGTATAAATGCTATAACCCTTCTACTCGTAAGTTTATCATGAGTAGAGATGTTGTTTTTGATGAGATGAGCAACATGTATAAACCAGTAAATGTCATTGATGATGTAGATGCACAAAATGTTAATGCTACACAGAATTCACAGTAGCAATCACAAAATATTAGTGGACCTGTAGTGTCCTCTAGCAGTGGTTCGCATACTTCGCCATGGACAGGCAGATTGAGATCAGGAGAATCTCATCAAAGCAATGCAGATAGTGGTATGCAAGTATTACAAAAGGGAAAAGAGAAAGTAGATCAGCCCATGGTTGATGTGAATGCAGGTCACTCTTATGTGGATGGTGAATCCAGTGGCTCAGAAGAGAGCCTTGATGATGAGTTGGGTATTCCTTCTGTTGTTACACATGGAGTAAGGAAGACAAGGGATGTTTTGAGAGCACCTGGTAGTGAGCCTATTTTGCACAGGTCTACCAGAGTTAAGTATCCAGTGGATAGGCTGAAATATGATGGATTTACAGCCATTCACTATGCCTATATGGTCAAAGTGATACATGAACCAGAACTCACTTCTTTTGAGCAAGCCATGGGAAAAGAAAAATGGGAGAAAGCCATGGATGAAGAAATGGATGCCTTGGAAGCAAATGCTACATGGGAATTGGTGCCTTTGCCTAAAGACAAGAATGCAATTGGCTGCAAGTGGGTTTATAAGGTGAAGCACAATGCAGATGGTTCTGTGAGCAGATAGAAGGCAAGATTAGTTGTCAAGGGGTATGCACATACATATGGCATTGATTATGAAGAAACATTTAGTCCGGTTGCAAGGATAGCAACTATAAGAGCAGTCATTGCTATGGCTACATCAAAGGGATGGTCTTTACATTAGATGGATGTAAAGAATGCCTTCTTGCATGGTGATCTGCAAGAAGAGGTCTATATGGAGTAGCCACCAGGTTATGTGCATGGTGTTCATCCTGAGTTTGTTTGTAGGTTGAAGAAAGCCTTGTATGGCTTGAAGCAAGCACCCAGAGCATGGTCTGACAAGATAGGACAGTATCTTGTCACTATTGGCTTTCAGATTTCCAAGGAAGATTTCTCACTTTATGTGAGAAAAACAGAGAAAGGCATTATGCTACTTGTTATTTATGTTGATGATTTGATCATCACAGGCGATAGTGATGAAGATATCCTTCATGTGAAAATGCTATTGAAGCAGAAGTTTGAGATGAAGGATTTGGGAGAGCTACGTTATTTCTTGGGCATTGAGGTGATTAGATCCACAAGTGGGATATGGCTCTTGCAGAGGCAATATGGATTGGACATGCTGTCCAAATATGGGATGATAGGCTGTAAGTCTATTTTAGTTCCTTTGGAGCAAAATGTGAAGTTGAGCGCAGATGCAGGTGAGCTTCTAGAAGACCCTACTATGTACAGACACATAGTAGGAAGTTTGATTTATATGACTATTACCAGGCCATATTTAAGCTATGCTGTTGGGTTAGTAAGTCAATTTATGCAGGCTCCAAGGAAACCACATTTGGATGCGGCTAGACGCATACTGAGGTATGTGAAGTCCACATTGCAGTATGGACTATTTTATGAGACTCGAGTTTAGATACAGTCGCATGGATATACTGATGCTGATTGGGCTGGTAGTATTTCTGATAGATGATCTACTAGTGGATGTGTGTTCTCTTTTGGCAGTGCTGCAGTCACTTTTAGTAGAAGGAAACAGCCTACAGTTGCCTTGTCAAGCATAGAGGCTGAGTAGAGGGGTGCAGCAATGGCTGCATGTGAGGCAGCTTGGTTGCATAAGCTAGTTTATGATATGCATCAGTCTACAGATGGGCCAGTTGTCATTTATTGTGACAACATGAGCAGTATACACTTGGCAAATAACCCAGTCTATCATGCTAGAACAAAGCACATTGAGGTGCATTATCACTATGTGCAGGAGAAGGTTCTAGTAGGTTTTATGGATCTAGTTTATGTCAGCACAGAGGATCAGGTAGCTAACATATTCACGAAGGGATTGGGTGCAGAGAAGGTACACAAGTTCAGAAACCTGCTTGGTGTGCAGGGATTGGGATTGAGCTCGAGGGGGAGTGTTAAGATATTGAGCTTCACTCGTGATATGCCAGGGTGACCGTTGTGCATTTATGTCACTGACTTGTTAGCTGCAGATGCGGTTGGTACACCGCCCATGAATAATAGCTGGATGACAGCTATCTTTACGTACTCTAGTTAGTGGGTCAGTTAGTATGCCACCTTAGTTAGCTGAGTTTGGTTTGAGACCCACATATAGGGTTCACCTATTCCTTTTGCACTAAGAGAGAGTTCTTTTTGGCTTTCACAAGCTGTTTCGGGCTGAAACACGCTCTTTCTATTGGTTGAATTCTCATCTTCCTTCTACACTCCTTGCTACAGCCATTCCTACTGAGTTCCTACTAGGTTGGATGCCCTGCCATTGGGGCTCGGGAGAGGATTGGGGCACGGGTTGTGATACTCTCTTCTTGGGGGTGGAGCGGTTGGCGGTAATGGCTTGGAAATGGGTAATGCATTGCTTGGCATGATGTCTGACTGGTCTACTTGTGATTATGCATGTTTGCTGAAAGGAACCAAGGTAATAGCACTGGGAGTTGGTGTGAAGAGAGTGGGAGAGAAGGAAGGAGTCTTACTTGCAGCTTTCTCACATACACAATGGGGGAATATACACAAAGGTGGAGGCTGAAAACAATTTTCCTCTTCTTAGTTGTGAAAGCCAAAAGAACTCTAAGTACAAAAGAATAGGTGAACCCTATATGTGAGTCTCAAACCAAACTCAACTAACTACAGTAACTAAAGCACATAAAGATAGCTGTCATCCAGCCATTATTCATGGGCGGTGTACCAACCGCATCTGCAGCTAACAAGTCGGTGACATAAATGCACAACAGTCACCTTGGCATATCACGAGTGGAGCTCGATATCTCAACAGTTGGTCACTAGCATAGCCACGGGTTTTTGGCGTTGTACTGGTTTGCACCTGTGGGTGATCTCTTGAAGGGAGTCCCTTTGTATCTTTGAGCTAACCAATTTAAATAAATACCGCAAGGGGTGCCAAGTGTTGGGACCAATAGGTATCACTCTCTATGTTTCTGAGTAGGGGCATTCTAGCCTCCCTTTTCTTGAATGGTTACATGATGCTGTGCAGTGAAGTTCTATGCTTTGAATTTGGTTTGTGGACAAAGGCAATCTTTTAAGTTGGCTGTAATTTCATCTTTGTGAGTTAGTAGAGACTGATACACTACCCTTAGTGATCTAATGCCGGTTACATGTAATGTGCCTAGGGGCAAGTGAATTAATTGATATCCCAAGAGAGGGGTAGAAAAGATGCATTTAAGAGGTACCCTCAAATGGAGACATGTGGCATACTAGATCTATCTAGGGAATTGGGGCTTGGTGTATTTTGGATCAAGAGAGAGCTTGCTACCACCTAGGAGGATAATCTATGTGCCTGCACTCGTGTGTGACAAAAGGCTTATGTTTTGGAATCTGTGTACTATGTTAATGGAACATAATATTTGGTATTAGAGCATCAGGTCACGAAGGTGCAGCGGAGGTTGATGTTCTCATGAAAGCCCGTCCTAGTAGCAGTGTGTGGCACGTCGCAAAAAAAAGAATTCGAGTGTTGAACCAGGGTGTCCCTTCAAGGCTTTGCCCAACAAGCTCTCCTGCCAAGGATGATCCGGTGTTCAATGCTATTGCTTAGAGTGGAAGGGGGTTCTTCAAGAATGTCGTAAAGTGATGGTAAATGACTATCCGGAGGTAAAAGGCTTGTCTGCTTTGAAGAGGGTGCATGAATTGACGTCAGACTTACTAGCAGCGCATGCATCGACACCCTCAATATCTATATAAAGATTTTGGTGGTTTGCAGTTATGCGATGGGTAGTTAATGCTAGGATTCATGCCTTCATCGTGAACATGGGTGATATCATGAAGAAAGGTGTATTGTTGATCGTGCATGAACTACAACGTGATGTGAACGTAATATTCATCCATTCAGCTCGTCTTTACCAGCGCATGACAACTAACTTGGCACAACTAGGTGTCATCTTTTGAAAGACTGTTAGCATTCAAATTGTGGGATCAACTGCTTTGCAAAGTTTCTGCATTACGATGGTATGATGCCTTTGCTAGTTGTGGGCTCGGGACCTGGCAGTGAAGCAGAGCTACATGCATGGGGAGCTTGGTTGCAATACAGTTTGCCCAAGAGAAAAAAAAATTGATCAAGGAATTTTCGTTGATCACTGATGGGATCCCGTTTTTTTTCATCTGTATATTGACGAAACTTGATGGAAAACCAATTTGGAGCTTGAAATTAGTGTTCATACGGTCAAGCCTAAGAGGGCTAAGGTGCCTAATATTGCAAATTATAGGCCAGATAAGTATTTTGGTCGGATGTCTGACCATAGTTTCTATATCATGGAGACCTAGTTACATAAATGGAATGAGGCCTTCGGCATTTGTGAAATCAGGAATGATATGAAAAAAATACCTGAGGCCACCCATATGTTTAATGAGGCAGCAGATAGATGGTGGATAAAACAATAGAAAAATGGAGTGGCATCCACTACTTGGGCGGGGTTTAAAAAAGGATTTAGAAAATACTTCTTACCTCCTGATGAAGCATGTCGAGTAGGGATTAGTATCGAAACCTTCGTCAGAGGAATTTATCAGTGGCTAAATACACTGATAAGTTCAGTGAAAGTGTAATGAAAGCTTATGAACCTCTACCTCAGTCGGTGCAGGTAAAAGATTTTAATTTTGGACTAAATGATCAGATCAAAATGGAAGTTTGGGCTAAGTATGCGAACACACTAGATGAAGCAATTGCCATAGCTCGACTTACCAAGGTGAGCCAGTGGAGATAGTGCAATCCTACACATACTTGGGAGTAGTCTGGACTATGAGGATGCCAAAGGGAACAGACCTCGGGGGGGTCACTATGTATAAACCCTCTATACCACGTGCGTTCAAGGCATATTTCTAAAATCCCTTATCTATGTAAAATTTTCATTAATAAAATGTACCCCTTTTCTATACAAATCTGTAAATTTTTTCCAAAACTATTTTAAATAGTCCCTTATGTATATTTATTTATGTAAATTTTAGAAATAAAAAATATCCTTTTGTTGAACTCACGTGATAGGGTTACATATGATGAGTGACCCCCCTGAGGAACAGACCAAGTGGGTTTATGCAGGTTGGGACTCGGTATGAGTACCCAAAGAAAATTGGGTTTAAGAAGAAGTGGGTTAGCAAAGGGAGTGCCTCACAGCCTAGTGGCCAAGCCAAGCAGGCGAAGCCAGTTGAGACTCCTTCTAAACCAAGTACCACCATTGGAGTGAAAAGAAAAGTAACACCAATGGTAGCCCGAGAATCACATAGGAGTTCTCTGATTGTTTTAGGAATTAGTTACCTTATGGGTTACCTCTAGAGTGGAATGTTCAGCATAAGATTGAACTAGTCTCGAGGGTAGAACGTCTAAATAGACCTCCCTATAGGTAAGTTTTATCGAAGAAGCAAAGGTGCAAAGACAACTGGAAGAATACACAAGTTGGGGCAAATTCAACCCAGTTTCTCACCTTTTGCTTTGCCAATGATATTGAAGAAAAAGAAAGATGATACTTTTCGCCTCTGTATAGATTATAGAGCATTAAATAATATCACTATTAAGCACAAGTATCCGATGGCTTGGATTGATGATTTGCTAGATGCGTTACATGGGGCCATAATTTTTAGTAAGATAGATCTTAAATGTGGCTACCATCAGATCTGTATTAGAGCCGAGGATGTGCATAAAACCGCTTTTAGAAGCAAGTTTGGACATTATGAGTTTTTGGTAATGCCGTTTGAACTTACCAATGCTCCTGCGACATTCGTCATGCTTATGAATGATTTACTACACCCGTATATCGAGAAGTTTGTAGTATATTTTATTGATGACATTCTTGTTTTCAACAAAAGTATTGCTGAGCATCATGAAGACTTAAGAATAGTGTTCAATACTTTGAGGAAAGCGAGTCTCTATGTAAATAAAAAGAAAATTGTACTGTGTATGGTAAGAATTGAATATTTAGGATTCATTATTACTGCTGAGGGGGTGGAAGTGGATCCAAAGAAAGTGGCAAGGATACTGACTTGGCCTATCCCTCAGAGTTTGACCGCTTTGCGATCATTCTTGGGATTTCTCCAATTTTATTGAAGGCATATCAAAGGATATTCTGAAATAGTATCGCTATTGACTGATCTGACCTCAGATAAAGTACCTTTTATATGGGGACAGATTCAACAGGAAAGTTTTAACACCTTAAAACAAGCTATGGTCTTAGGACCGGGGTTAAAAATAGTTGATCCCCAGAAACCGTTTTTCATTGAAATCGATGTGAGTGGCATTGTGAGCAATTATCCTCCAAGAGGGAAGGCTAGTAGCCTTTGAAAGCAAGAAGCTTTCTCCCTCTCAATGAAATTGGCCAACTCATGAATTAGAGTTATATGTTGTTGTCCATGCTTTGAAAACATGGAGACACTATTTGTATGGATCAGAGTTTTATGTTGATGTTCATCATGATATTCTGAAACATTTTTGTAAACAACCTGACTTGAGAGACCACCAAGCTAGGTGGGCATAACTCATGCAGGACTTTAAGTTGACGATTCGATACGAAAGAGGGAAGGATAATAAAGTTGTTGATGCATTGTCATGCATTATGCATAATATGAGTTTCACAGTATTAGAGAGTGCTCTAATGACTGAGATTAGAGAAACTAAAAAGGTGGACGAGTTCATCCAGAGACTTTGACCTAAGGCTCATGTTCTAAAACCCGGGGAAAAGGGTGACCTGACATCCAAAAAAGGCCAAACTTATGCAAGATATACCATAAGAGATGGTATGCTGAAAAGAAATGGCAAGGTAGTAGTACCTAATCAAAATGATCTCAGGCAGAGAGTTATTCAACAATGCCATGATAGCCCATGTGCGGGATGTCTAGGAGTCGAGAAAACATATGATCTTGTGAAGCGAGATTTATTTTGGCCAAAAATGAAAAACACATTCATGAATATGTGACACGTTGTTTTTCGTGTCAAGTAAGGCAGAACGGGTGAAGCCACCCGGACTTTTACAACCTTTGGAAATACCACTAGGTAGGTGGGAGAACATTTCCATGGACTTTATTGTAGGTCTACCTATGACACAAGATGGATATGATTCTATCCATGTTTCTCGTTTAAAGAAATTTTTGCATGTAGGTGACTCACTAATCGAGGGTGTTGTTTTGTTTCAGAAGATAGAGGATAATGCAGGACATAAACCAATAAGAATCCTGGACTGAGGAACAATGCAAGTACGCCATGTGTAATGTGCCTAGGGGCAAGTGAATTAATTGATATCCCAAGAGATGGCTAGAAAAGGTGCATTTAAGAGGTACCCTAGAATGGAGACATGTGGCATACTAGATCCATCTAGGGAATTGGGGCTTGGTGGATTTGTATGCGGGAGCTTTCACGTACGATTTTGGATCAAGAGAGAGCTTGTTACCACCGAGAATCGGCTGGGAGGATAATCTATGTGCTTGCACCCATGTGTGAGAGAAGGCTTATGTTTTGGAATCTATGTACGTTAATGAAACGTAATACAGGGGGAGGCAGCAAAGCCAGGGCAAAGGAGTAGAATAGGGAGGGAGGGGTGGAGGAGAGCGAGAGGAAAGGGGGGGGGACTGAAGCGAAGGAGGACGGGGGGAGGGCAACAAGCATTGATCAAGGAGAAGCTTTCTCTGAATTCCTTACTTGTGTTTCAATCCACTATAGTGTCTTAATCGACCTCATTTTTATTGATAATTTCAGCAAGATGATATGGGTGTACAATTTGTCCAAGGAATTTCAAGCTTTTGAGAAATTCAGAGAATGGAAGTACAAGTTGGAAAAGAGTGGTGAAATAAATTATATCGTTTTGTACCAACAAAGGGGAAGAATTTACTTCAACAAATTTTGACACTTATTGCAAGAATGGATCAACAGATACTAACTATACCACACACATCCCAACAAAACATGGTGGTAAAAAGGAAAAACTGAGTGATGATTGAGATGGGACTAAGCCTGTTGGTAAGGGAATTGTCCCATGGCCTAGGCAATCCTTTCAGTTCTAACCATTCTAAACAGGACAAGGACCAAAGCGATTGAGAAAAAGACTCCATAGGAGGTATATTAAACCTTTCATTACTCATTTGAAGGTTTTTGGTTCTGATTGCATGTTCATGTGAATAAAGCAAAAAGGTCAAAGCTAGATCCCATGAGCTGAAAATGCAGTTGGTGAGGAGTCAAAGGATTATCGGCTATACAACAAAAAACTAAGATCTTGGTAAGCTAGGACATCATCTTCTAGAAGACCAAAGGCCCAACCAAAACCAAATGCACCAAGAGGTCCAACACCACCATTGAGTGCACGCAAGTGTGCTATCAAGCAAGAGAAGGTGGAGATTCTAGAGACTGAAGACTCAGAGTTAGAACCACAGAAGCCCGAGCTACACAAGAAAGTCTTAGTCTTGATGCCCTTTACCAGCCCTGCTTTCTCAACATATGCCTCCTCTATGTAAAGCTTCTCCTTGCATAATGACATCTAGGGCACTGGTCTTATCCCTTGTACCCTTGATTTTGAGGAGAAGAATAATAAATGCCCCTGTGCCGGTCAGCAATATTGAATTCACTAAGGGGAACTTCGTGCTTTTCTTTGACTCCCAACATGAGTTGTCCCACGACGTTCTAATGCCTCTGGCAAGGGTAGTCAACATAGACCAGAATAATACAGTCCAATTGATGCTACTAAACAAAGAGTTCTTCCCAACATGAACAAACCTCAATAAAACAAGTCTTATTAGTCTCAATCCAGGCAATCCACAAGAGCATAGGCTAAGGCATGCTCAATTACCCGTGTTGTAAAAGTATTCCACACAATCTGACTTCATAGGGGAACACTAATCCTAATGAAGGTGTTAGAGAAACAAGAAATGGAATAAATTAATCATTACCGATTTCACAAGCTTAAACAAAATATTCAGACAAAGAAAATGCTACAAGGTAAGAAGATATGTTCCATTATGTTGAAATTTTTAGTTCACTCATGTAAAGGTGGTTGGTCATCCTTATGTACACTCACTCGTGTGGAGGTAATAAAGATTGAAACACAAGCGAATGAGTGGGGAGGGCTTTGAGGAGGGTTCAATGAGTGATAAGGATGGGATGGGAGGTGAAGTGCTTGTCGACAGGAAAGGAGATGAGTCTAGCATGTAGGAGAAGGACAAGGTCAACAACCCACCCTCCTATGCAAACATTTTGGAGAAGAGTTGCAACAAGGGTTCTTGCCCTTGGCGGCGGAGGATGCATAGAAACGTTTGCATCCAAGATGTGCTCGGGAAGTTGCTTGCAAAGAGTGGTATGAAATGGGCCGGAAACACTCGTTGGTTTGTGAAATCGAAAGCGAGGATATTTTGCTAGAGCTCGAGAGGCTTTGAAGGCCGGTTTTTACTTGTTTTGTGTTTCTTCCATAGCTACATTGGAGCATTTTATGGCTTATGAATGCGAGATTCCTGCCAATGGCTATGCAACACGCTTTCTTGGAAAAGGTTTCTTTCTTATTCGGAGTGTTTCTAAAGTTTTGTGTAATGATTTGGCTGGGCCATCTTTTATCTTTTGCAGGCACTACGGTATTGATGGCTGCTTGGAGCCTTTCGTTCATTGTCAATGATTTGATCTTCGATGATCATCCGATACGGGTCGAGTTGGCTACATTGAACTAGCAAAATTAAACACGAAGTTGTACTTCAAGTTGGCTACATTGAACTAGCAAAATTAAACACGAAGTTGTACTTTGAATTGTACCAAGCATTGATCAAGGAGAACCTTTCTCTGAATTCTTTACCTACATTTCAATGCATATAGTGTCTTAATCGACCTCATTTTTATTGATAATTTCAGCAAGATGATATGGGTGTACAATTTGTCCAAGGAATTCCAAGCTTTTGAGAAAGTCAGAGAATGGAAGTACAAGTTGAAAAAGAGTGGTGAAAGAAATTATATCGTTTTGTACCAATAAAGGGGGAGAATTTACTTCAACAAATTTTGACATGTATTGCAAGAAGCGATCAACAAATAATTAACTATGCCACACATATCCCAACAAAACATGGTGGCAAAAAGGAAAAACTAAGTGATGATTGAGATGGGACTAAGCTTGTTGGTAGGGGAATTGTCCCATGGCCTAGGCAATCCTTTCAGTTCTAACCATTCTAAACAGGACAAGGACCAAAGCGATTGAGAAAAAGACTCCATAGGAGGTATATTAAACCTATCATTACTCATTTGAAGGTTTTTGGTTCTGATTGCATGTTCATGTGAATAAAGCAAAAAGGTGAAAGCTAGATCCCATGAGCTGAAAAATGCAGTTGGTGAGGAGTCAAAGGATTATCGGCTATACAACAAAAAACTAAGATCTTGGTAAGCTAGGACATCATCTTCTAGAAGACCAGAGGCCCATCCAAAACCAAATGCACCAAGAGGTCCAACACCACCATTAAGTGCACGCAAGTGTGCTATCAAGAAAGAGAAGGTGGAGATTCTAGAGACCAAAGACTCAGAGTTAAAACCATAGAAGCTCGAGCTACAAAAGAAAGTCTTAGTCTTGATGCCCTTTACTGGCCCTGCTTTCTCTATGCAAAGCTTCTCCTTGCAAAATGGCATCTAGGGCACAGGTCTTATCCCTTGTAACCTTGATTTTGAGGAGAAGAATAATAAATGCCCCTGTGCCGGTCAGCAATTTTGAATTCTTTAAGGGGAACTTGGTGCTTTTCTTTGACTCCCAACATGAGTTGTCCTACGATGTTCCAGTGCCTCTGGAAAGGGTAGTCAACATGGACCAGAATAATACGGTCCAATTGATGCTACTCAACAAAGAGTTCTTCCCAACACAAACAAACCTCAATAAAATCAAGTCTTATTAGTCTCAATCCAGGCAATCCATGAGCATAGGATCATGCATGCTCAATTACCTGTGTTGTAAAAGTATTCCACACAGTCTGACTTCAGAGGGGAACACTGATCCTAATGAAGGTGCTAGAGAAACAAGAAAATGGAATAAATTAATCATTACCAATTACACAAGCTTAAACAAAATATTCAGACAAAGAAAATGCTACAAGGTAAGAAGATATGTTCCATTATGTTGAAATTTTCATTTCACTCATGTAAAGGTGGTTAGTCATCCTTGCGTACACTCACTTGTGTGAAGGCAGTAAAGATTGAAACACAATGTTTCAGATGTTCCTACATTGGAATTTCCATTGGGAGTCAGTGGGGAGAGTAGGAGCAAACACACAGTGAGTTTTGTGCATGGTTGATGCATGTGTGCCCAATGGTAGACTCTTGGGAGTCTGTGCCAAGTGTCACCTTAAAATAAATGAGTGGGGAGGGCTTTGAGGAGGGTTCAATGAGTAATAGGGATGGGATGGGAGGTGAAGTGCTTATCGACAGGAAAGGAGATGAGTCTGGCATGCAGGACAAGGACAAGGTCAACAACCTACCCTCCTATGCAAACATTTTGGAGAAGAGCTGCAAGGACAGTTCTTGCCCTTGGCGTTGGAGGATGCATAGGAAAGTTTGCATGCAAGATGTGCTTGGGAAGTTGCTTGCAAAGAGTGGTATGAAATGGGCTGGAAACACGCACTGGTTTGTGAAATCAAAAGGGAGGATATTTTGCTAGAGCTCGAGAGACTTTGAAGGCCGGTTTTTACTTGTTCTGTGTTTCTTCCATGGCTACACTGGAGCAATTTATGGCTTATGAATGCGAGATTCCTGCCAATGGATATGCAACACACTTTCTTGGAAAAGGTTTCTTTCTTATTCGGTGTGTTTCTAAAGTTTTGTGTAATGATTTGGCTGGGCCATCTTTTATCTTTTGTGGGCACTATGGTATTGATGGCTCCTTGGAGCCTTTCATTCATTGTCAATGAGTTGCTCTTCAATGATTTCCCGATACGAGTGGAGTTGGCTACATTGAACTAGCAAAATTAAACACAAAGCTGTACTTTGAATTGTAGGATATTTACATAGAGAGAGTTGCAAAATGGAGACAAGGTTCAAGCAAAAATATTGAGGTTGATTGATTTTGATAGCAAAGTACAAGCCTCATTTTATAGGTAGAGGATGTCTTGTCTTCTCCACACACGTAGTTCACATTTGGTATACAACAAATCCCAACAAAAGAGCGGCATGCAAACAGTGACGCGCAATTCTATCTAAAGCAAGCGGCTTTTGGGATTGAATCCCTGAATTATAGAGTCTCTGAGGTAAGGGCTTTCTCTAAATTTTTGGGTCTTTGGATAGGGAACAAGGTGTCCTAATGGGGTGACCCCCCCCCCCCCCCATCCCCATGCAAATAGACCCTCAAAACCCTTAAACCATGAGGAAAAGAGACCCCCCGCTATCACCGGCGGAAAGTCGGATTGGAACAAGATTTTAAGGGGGTGATCCACCCATCAAGTACCCCCTATAACGATATCTAGAGCACCAATCTACTCAAAACAAGTAGCCCAAATGGAGTGCACCAGTTTATAGTAGAAATACAAGAAGAAAAGCTTAAAAGAGAAGGAAGAAGAGGTCATTTCAAGTGTTTTCTTGACACAAATGAAGCGGGAGTCGGATAAGTACCACCAACTCTATAACACTTGACTTTTGCTATAAAATAAACGCCTTTTCTAAAATTACAGCAAGTCATTTTCCCTCTTGTATTACTAAAAGGAAAGAAAGGAAGGGGAAGGGATATTTAATAATGAACTTGTTCTTTTTCCTCCACTACCAGAAGGAAATAGGGAGAGAACACCATCACCTCCTCTTGAAGAGGATGATGTAGATGAGAGTCTTACACATATTGAGTATGATAACCCACGTATAGAATTACCTTCATCTCTCCTTCAAGAATCTCTTGATAGGGAGTTTTCCTTCAAAAATGAAGGGAGAAACGAGTGCATCCAAGAGCAAGGTGCTGAGTTTACTCCTTTAACTCAAAATCTGGTACACATGGATTATATTCCAAGTGCAAGAGGGAGAGAAGAGTCTCTCGTTGATAAGCTGGTTTCTCAGATTAGTCATATGATTGAACAGTCCATTATGACAAAATTAGGGACTAAGAGAGTGTTGAATTTTGGGGATGAAGATTGAAGTACCCCCTCAAAAGGAGCTAAATTCTAGCCCCGAGAGAGAAGAGAATTCTCAAAGTATGATGGAGCACGAGAGGCGGATAAAATCCTCAATTAGATTTACCATTTTGAGCTATATTTTGCCCATCAAGATAAGACCGACCATGAGAAGCTTGCTCTTGCCACACTGCATCTACAAAAGGATGCTTTAATGTGGTGGTTCTTATTAAACAAACAGGAAAAGAGCCTATTCTTCAATGGTCCAAATTTGTAGAGCAGCTCAAGGCCACTTTCATGCCTCCAAGGCATGAAGAAGAATTGACCTTCCGTTGGGAAAGGTTCAGGAAACTCGATAATGAGAATAACGCTGAATTTACAGCTAGGTTTTGGAAACTCTCTTTAGAGTTATCTGAGAAGAGTGAAGATGATAGAAGGAAGAAGCATTTAGTAGCCCTAACCCCAGAAATGAGATATGAGGTTGAGATGTTCAACCCAACCACCTTGAAAGACCTCACTAAATTGGCTGAGATTGCTGAGAGGAAATTGAATCCTCATAAACCCTTCAACAAAGGAAAGGAGAAAGCTATTGTATAAAATGTTAACAACCAATTATGTCCTGGATGGATACCATTTCCTTCCATGACTGATGATGAGAAGAAAAAGCTAATTAAGGAGGGTAAATGTTTTGGATGTAAGAAACATAAGCCAAGGTATCCATGGCATAAATGTCCTACTCTATTAGCCAAAATTACCAAAACAAATTTTGTAAAAGGAAAAGGCAAAGCATTCAAGCAGGAGGGTGAGGCTTCTACCTCCTCATCCCAAGACTCTACGATGAACATATAACCAAGAGTAAATGCTATCCCATTCAGCCAACACTGGTGTATGGATGTGTGAACTGAATAGAGAGTAGGCATATTTATTATAAGTATAGACGGAGAAAAATCCATGTAGAGCGTCTGATAGGAGGACTAGGGCTGAAATAGAAAAGTTGGAAAAAGAGATTTGAAGGTCTATAGTTTCTATAGACTAAGTAGATCTCCATCGCAAAATCATATATAGCCAAGGTCTACCTAGTTCAATAACACATTTGGGTGAGAGAACATCTTTTGAATATTGACCAGTTTGTTGAGAATATGTTTCAGCTTATTGAGTAAATTACTATAAAGAGATTTCAGCAGCTTGGTATTCAGAAGAGAATTCTAAGTATGAAGAGATATTGAAGAGGCACTGCAGTAATACTTCTGCATTTTGAATATTCAGCATCAAGAGGAACTAGAACTGAGATTTAAGTTCTGATTCAGAAGAGATCGTGTACTACTAGGAGAAGACTATTTGCAGATTATGAAGAGGAGATGCAAATGCAGAAGTAAAAGAGAAGCATACGCAAGAGAAAGAGACAAGAGAGGATCCAGAAGAGGACTTCTATCCATTCAAGCAAGAGGGAGTGTCATGACGAGAAATTGCTAATCCATGATTAGTAGACATTAAAACATTGCTATATATTATACGCCAATGGTGTAACATGTATATGTATTTATGATGGACACCGACCGATTTGTTATGGTGGTGGATCATCTCAATAGATAGGACTAGTCGAGCTAGAGCCACTGCTTCAGACAGCATCGAATTTGGACATGTGATACTTATTCTATTAATAAAAATGTGCACACACGTGTCTAGGTTCTAGGGGCAATAGGAAGGGAAGGGTGCATTAAGGTGCATTGAATGGTAGATGCATGGGTCATAGGCTAAGGGTAGGTGTAAATGGGAAGATGGAACTTGAGTGATCTCAAGGGACATTAATGAAAGGGTATCACCTTTTCAGTGTGAATCTCACATAGCATTCTTCATTCACCTTGCATTCATCCGCCATCTCACACACACCTTGCATGTAGGTCGAAATAGAAACAAGTACTCTCACGAGGGTGCTCTTCCCCATTGGAGGGCCAATTGGCATTCCAATTCTACATGCATTGCACACATTTACATTCTTGAGAAGGCTGGTTCTTCATAGAAGGCACATGGTAGGAGGAACGGAATAGAAAAGAAATGGAAGAACTAGAAAGAAATGAAAGGAAATGGAAAGTACAAAGCAATGATAACCAAAATACTCACATGATAGAAAAGCTTCATATAGACCACTCTAATGTGACACTAAACAAGTACAACACTAAATAGTGTGACACCAGACTCTAGAAAGCCAAAGTGTATATGGCAATATGACACATGGCATGTCTAGGACTCATGAGACTATTAAAACACACCTAGAACAGCTAGAACACTCACTTTGACTTAATGTTCCAACATCCCCCCATGAAGGAAATGTGAGGGACTACTGGAATGGGACCAAAAATAGAACATGACAATGATGGAGTCTACTGCCCTGTGCACCCCAAGTAGCTCAGAGGCTCAAAGAAGCATGGCTACCAGACCAACACATTGGTCTAGGGAATTCACCAACATCCTGGAACTCCAGGCCTAATAAAGAGACCCATCAAGCCAATAGAAAGGCTCTCACAATACATCCCCCCTCGCTTCGTAATAGGACATGAGAATCTTTATTGACTCAATGACTCAAGGAGATTATTACATCAATTTTTTGGGGACTACCTAGGGCAAAGTACTCAACTACATCAAGCTCATGTAAAACTTAAAAGGCAACGTCACGATCATCAGGTTCATAGATCTTTGGATGGACAGAGAGAGATCTTAGATGTGAGCCATGAGAGCATGTGTCAGTGAGAGCGTGTCTTCATCTACTTTCTTTGCTTCACTATGGACGACCGCAACCAAGACCGCAACCAAATTGGCATGGTCTTTGATTTGTTGCTTGGTAAGTTTCTTGAAGCCACGATCCTCCGTGTGACCAAGCTTCCCACATTATGTGCACTTGAGAGGTTTGAATTTACCTTTACCCTTTGAAAAAAGTGTAGTAGAGTTAGGAGTATTGGCATACCTCCGTTTATGGTCAAGTAATGATGGCCACGATGCCATGGAAGGCCATCTTTGCTACCCGTAGTGCTAGAATGACATCCTGGTACTTTGCAATGTCTCAATGCTTGAGAGGTGGACAACAACTTGATCATCGTCCCCTATAGGGGCCTTCAAAGTAGTAAGTTGTGTGATGAGGGACTCCATGTGATTCATATGCTATTGAAGAGTGTCTTCATGCTTCATGATGAGCCTGAAGAGCTCTTGGTGAAGAAATACCTTGGAATTGATGAGTTGGTTACCAAACAAGTGCTCTAACTTGCTCCACAACTCATAAGGCAGTGAGCTCAAAATCAAGGTGATGAATGATAGTATCAGCAAGAGCCAAACCAATAAAAGAGAGTGCCTTGTCATTTTGAGCTTGCCATCGGAGAAGCTTCTCTTCACAATCAGCCATAGATTATTTCTCATAAGTAGAAGTTGCATTTTGGCTTGCCATTTGTGAAGTTCTTCCCGAAGAACTTCTAAATGGTAACACTTGATTTGGAAGACTCCATACTTGAAAAAATGAAAGTACTAGTGCAAGACCAGCAAGTTGAAGAGTTTAAACTCGTAGTGGAATACCTCGGGCCTTGGAGTAGCAACTTCAGTTGTTGGGGAGCAAGTTGGGATAGAGAATGGAGGAGGAATTTGAGGCAGATGGCAGGCAGAGAAAAGACAACAACACGTTACTTATAATAGCAACAAGCAGTAGGAATTCCATCACGAACTCAAATCTCGTTAGAAATTAAAGAAGCCATAACTTTTGACTGAAAACTCGGATTAAGTCAATGTAAAAGGCAAAAATATAGAGTTCAAAGTCCTCTACAACTTTGCTACAGACTTCAAGTCAAAATTCCATCTCCAGAGTCAAATATGAACGTCGCACTACTCTCAAGTCTTATAAACAACACGAAGAGATCACAAGCAAGAATCAGCTTTATGAGAGATCTTCAGTAGCCCATGATCCTCTCGAACAGCTCCTCCAAGTTGGCGATCGTCATGAGGAGGATTGGGTGGAGGAGACGAAAAGAGGCAGTTTTCTAAGGACGAGGAGGGAGAGTAACTTCATTGGCCTCCACCTCAATCTCTTGGAAGGGGAAGGGAAGATAGGGCTAGGAGCATGGCTTAGATACCACATGAAGGCACATGGTAGGAGGAATGGAATGGAAAAGAAATGGAAGAACTACAAAGCAATGAAAGGAAATGGAAAGTACAAAGCAATGATAACCAAAATACTCATATGAGAGAAAATCTTGATGTAGACCACTCTAATGTGACACTAGACAAGTACAACAATGTATAGTGTGACACTGACTCTAGAAAGCCAAGTGTATATGGGATAACTCCCAATATGACACGTGGCATGTCTAGGACTCACTAGACTCTAGAAACACACCTAGAACACTCACTTTGACTTCATGTTCCAACACGTCCTCACAGATGATGTCACACAGTCAAATCAAACCACATCCAATTTTCCAAAGGTCAAGTGACCCTTCAAACATTCAAAAGAGAAACCACAACCCCTTTCGCACTCATAATCTTGTTCACACCATAAGCTCTGAAATACCCCTCTTGCAGCCAAGGGTGGTGATACTTGTTGTAAAATGTAACAGGTCTCCAACTCCATCGCAATACTGCAAAGGAGGAGGCCTCATTGTTGTCTCTGTGCCAACATGGACTTAGGTAGAACAGAATGTGTGTAGAGTAGCAGCAAAGCTCCGCTTCTTGTACTTGCATAAGGCTAGAAATAATCCCTCTTAGAAATCCAACTGGCATGTTCTACATGCAAGTTCTACATATTTTTTCCTACATGCAACTCCTACATGCGGGTTCTACATGCAACTCCTACATGCAAGTCCTACATGTAACTTCTATTTGCAATTCCTACATGCAAGTTCTACATGCAAGTCCTATATGCAACTCCTACATGCATGTTCTACATGCGAGTTCTACATGCAACTCCTACATGCAACTTCTATATGCAAGTTCTACATATAGAGAGAGAATGTCTTACAATTCCTACATGCAGAGAGAGAAGCTCTCCAACTTGTATAAATACCCCATAATGGAATGAAGCCCACACTCTTTGGGGCATTGTGTTGAGTTCTACTTTGGTATTCTAAGCAATTGTCTCAAGTGTCCATGCTTCCTTGCACTCCACATCCAAAAGCATGTCCTAACCTTGCAACTCCTCCTCCCCTCTCCTCTAACCTTGCAAACCATCCTCTCCCTCTCCTCCTCCCTCCTCCTCCTCCCTCCTCCCTCCTCCTCCTCCTCCCTTCTCCTCCTCCCTCCTCCTCCTCCTCCTCCCTCTCCTCCTTCTCCCTCCTCCTCCTCCTCCCTCCTCCTCCCTTCTCCTCCTCCCTCCTCCTCCTCCTCCTCCCTCTCCTCCTTCTCCCTTTTGCTTCTCCTCCTCCTCCTCCCTCCTCTCTCTTCTTTCCCCCATGCTCTTACACCTTCTTCCTCTCCCACTCCTATGCTCCCTTAAAACCCTTAGTTCCTCAACCCTTAACCTTCATGATCTACGAGGGAGACGATTTCTCCACCATGTACTCTACCCTGAACCTTGGATCCTCCTTCTAACCCTGGAACCTCTTCTAAACTCTAGAACCTCTCTCTAAACCTTGGAACCTCCTTCTAACCCTTGAACCTCCTTCTAAACCTTGAAACCTCTTCTAAACTCTGGAACCTCCTTCTAACCCTTAAACTCCTCCTAAACCCTGCAACCCCCAATGAAGGCGAAAGCCTTCATTACCTCAACCATGATGATACACATTCCGTTTACACATGCATGCACTATGTTTGCTTACCACACTTAAGCCTACGTCTCTCACCAGAATACGACTCGAGGTCCTAAGCTACACATATACTACAAACGACAACGCCGATATATCTGTAGGTGACGAAAAGCCTCGGAACCATGCATATTGAGAATACCCCACTCTTCTTGCGAAAGCCGTGCGAAAGAGCCAACATTTGGCATCGCTGTCAGGGAGACTAGCGTCTCAAGTAACGAGTAAACATACGTAGGTATGTGTAAAAAACAAACTACTTCAAACTTTCATGAACATATCACTCAAGAGCTAGGAGAGCTAAAATTTTCCCAACTCAAGTAAAAAATTAAAAAATAATTCCTAGCTGAAACTCTTCGCTACTAGTTCAGGAAAATGCATGTTTTTTGGAAAAATAGCACCTTAAGGAATAAATCATACCATATGATGGTTGTCAGAGTGTAGAGCTTCAAATTTTGAACATTTCTCCTTTTTACGGAGGCACATTCTGACACAACCACCAAAAGTTATGGGCAATCAATGATTAAAGGTTCTAAATGCCATAACCCAAAAGAAAAATTAAATCCACCTCCCTAGTCAAACTTGGACAAATTCAAAGGTGCACATGTGTTTGACTAAATCCATGGCTCCCCCTTCTTCCCTATAAAAGAGCACCCATCCCTCTCATACTTTTTCTTTTATATCTTGCCTCCGTCCTCTTCCCCATTCCGAGCCCTACGCAAGACACTCCTCCCTTTCCATCAACCACCACCCTACTCCCATCCTCACATGGTGAGTTACTTCGAGCCCATCTCAGCAGCAGTGATAACCTAGCCATCCACCCACCATCTATTGGTCCTCAACAATCCCGTTACATTGAGAAAGACTTGGAGAGCATTCAGGTGACCATCTCTTCCTTTGGATTTTCGTCAAAGTTTTCCGTTCGTCAAGTTTTTTCTTTTTTCTTTTTTCTCCCAAGCCTCTTCCCCATGAGCTAGACCATAGTGAGTTAGAACGTGCACACGTTCCACGACCCCAGAGATGTTAGCAGCCACAGTATCTAATACTCCTTCAAGAACTCCAGAGGGTGGTGGTGGTATGGGCAATGGATTTTCTTTTGATTCAAGAGCATATGTTTTCAACAACAAATGTCAGTCGCTGGCACCATCCCTTGCCAAGCAAAGGTTTGTCAATAGGCAAAAGTAGTTTGAGGCAACAACGGCTTGCTTTTTAGAGGCGGCTGACAGAGAGCCTACCAAATGTAGCCTCTTGGATTGTTGGAGGTGACTTCAACAAGTTTGGGGAGGATAAGCAGAGCAGAGCGTCCTTCTCGGAGATGTCGACATCAAAGAGGAGCACGTGAGAGAAGTTTATTTTCATGATCTGTGGCAGAGACCCATGGTGAGAGGCAGAGTTTTTCATACTTCCAAGAAGCCTTCGTTTCTCTTTTAGGAATCGCAAGCATGATGGACTAGTTGGACAAGTTTTATGTTGAGAAATGGGCAATGCACCGGGGATGAGGTACTGGCATTTTGACAGGGACCACGACGTCTGATCATTCCCCAATTATTTTGCACCTCGGGCAACCCCGTCGAGAGCTTCCCTGGAGCAAGAGGCGGGTCGAGACCTGGAGTCAATCGGTTGATGGGCCAGACGAAGGTTGAGCCCTGTGGGCAACACATGCGATTCAGAGGAGAGTGGGGAGTTGCAGTCCAAAGCTTTTCATCGCCACCACCTCCTTCAAGCATCTCAGAGAGGCATCTCAGAGAGCGACACCTAGGGTTACATTGGCTTGTAGACAGACATGAGTGCAAGAGGCTTGACCTCTAGGACACAGAGACTCATCATGAAGAGTTCTCCTACCATTTTTCCAAAGCCCGCTGGGTGCAACAAGGTGATAGGATGACTAGGCAATTCTTTTAGGCCACAGGACCCAAATTAGTGCGGGAACATAACTACAGGGACTGAGAGATGCGGACAGCCACATGCACTCGGATTCCCATGATATTCTTAAGATGATCACATAGTTCTACATGAGGTTGTTTTAGGCTGAGGAGTCCCCCTTGGTGCTTGCAACCAAGGAGGTTGTTTGGGCCCACATCCCAACAATAGTGTCTCAGAGCATGAGCAAACAGCTAGAGATGCCTTTCACAGATGAGGAGCTCTTAGAGGCCCTCAAGGTCCTCCCTATCATGTGCACGGATTGGTATCCAACGTGTATTGGGTACACAAGACTAGCTCAGGTAGCCTAGGGACACTTAGAGCTAGGTAGGCTTGATTCTCAGGTTGAGTGGCAAGGGTACGAACCAGTTAGAGGTCTTCGCTATTTTTGGCGCTTGGGGACCAAGTCTATATAAGGGTCCCAGAGGTTTAATTTTCAAAGAGCCGATGGGAGCAAGACTTATTCCCAAGTGCTAGGTCTTGTCTGTGATCCTGGATTGAGTCACGGACATGCGTGTGCATCATAGCGCAAGCTGGTTATGATCTGGTTGGGAGTTCGTGCCAATAGCTCAACTGGAGGCTCGGAGGGAAAATCTCCTGATTTAGGATCGCATCCCATAGATGTCATGCTTGGGTGCTGAGCAACATGCTCAGTTTCCTCACGTTTGGTGTGTTCTTGTGTTTGCTTGTAGATCAAAGGTTTCAGAAGTGTTAGGGTCATGTCAGTTGGTATTAGAACCAACTCCTGAGGTAGGAACTTCTGTTTGCAAGAATTTTGGACGATTTTTTGTCCAGGTATGCCCTAATTTTGAAATTCATGTTCATTACTCTGCCAGTGCTTGATTGGTTCATAGGTTAAGGGAAGTGGTTAAGATTAGGGAAAGAAGGTAGGAGAAGGGCAGAGAGTGAGTGAATCCAAAGTTGAACTGAGGTGTTAGGTGAGAGAGAGAGCGAGGTGTAGCTTGGAGGGGCAGAGAGAACGATTGCACAGGAGAGAGATTGCAAGAGAGAAGCGATGGGCTGATCGTTGGTAAGCGATGGGCTGAGGTAGAGCTTCAGTTGAAACCCAAGTACAGTCAGGCTGAGCAAAGACTAGGACAGCGCCATAGGCTGAAACAGTTCACTGGAGGGAGCGTGTGTGAGGAGCGAGTTTTTTGAGCGAGTTTTGAAGCAAGTTTTTTTGGCAACCCACTATTTCTTATTCCACCTATTCTAGTTAGTCCTCTCTCTCTCTCTCTCTCTCTCTCTCTCTCTCTCTCTCTCTCTCTCTCTCTCTCTATCTCTCTATCTCTCTCTCTCTCCCTCCCTCCCTCCCTCTCTCTCTCTCTCTCTCTCCCTCCCTCTCTCTCTCTCTCTCTCTCTCTCTCTCTCTCTCTCTCTCTCTCTCTCTCTTTGTGTGTGTGTATGCGCACGTGCGCACGAGTGCATATAGCTCTCTCACCCCCCCTCCCTCCCTCCCTCTCTCTCTCTCTCTCTCTCTCTCTCTCTCTCTCTCTCTCTTTCTTTCTCTCTCTCTCTCTGGTCTTTAGCAATTGTACACGGCATGTGCTTTGTAAACTCAAAAGCCTTGCATTCTATTTGATGGGTTTTGCAAACATTGGCCAATTAACACTGATGGTTTAAGGTTTGTGCTCCATTTTTGTGTAAGAAGAAGAAACCATTAAAAACAACAATACTTCTATGAAAGAAGAACAAGCAATTCATTCAAGTCCATGCTAATCACAAATTTTTTTGGTGAATTAAACCCAACATTACAAAGGACACAATACTCCAAATTTCTCCATGATATTGGTGTATGATACATAATTGCGTTTGGAATTCTATTCCAAGGAAATAAGCAAATAAATTGTTTTGCTACATATTTGGCATTTTGGTAAACGTTCTATCACTGAAAAGGACTTGCAAATTTTCATCTGAAAGCATGTATGAACATGTTCGCATTGGCATCCATCCCAAACACATGGAGCTAAACAAAATACAAATGCTTGCATGCAAGGAATGCCTTCCCCTCCATCACTCAATCCATGAAATCCCAACAACGACATACTGGGTTCTTGGCAACGTCAACATTATCACTTTCCCCGATCACTCTAGAGTTTTCAGTCTCTATCTTGAAAACTTCATCTTTCAAGGCTTTCAATATTGTGTGCTCCTTTACTGTTGCTTCTAGAGCAAGGGTGGAATTGATCCTTGTAGCCGTAGCTTCTAAGACTCCCGGTCGATATCTTGGTGCAGATGCATTCAAATGACACTCTATCGGGGCCTTGTGTAGAACAAATTGCAGTGAAGAGAGTGGGAGAGAAGTAAGGAGTCTCACTTGCAACTTTCTCACATACACAATGGGGGAATACACACAAAGGTGGAGGTTGAAAACAATCCCCTCCACCATTCCCCCCTCCACCACCATCCCCTCCACTTCCCCCCCCCCCTTTTCCTCCCCCCCCCATCCCTCCATTCCCCCCCCCCCTCCTCCATCTCCCCCTCCACCACCACCCCTTCCCCCCCCCGTCTCCCTCCACCACCACCCTTTCTTCCCCCCCCCTGCCCCCCTCCTCCATCTCCACCTCCCCCCCTCCATCTCCACCACCCCCTCCACCCTCCAACACCCCCCCTTCCATCTCCTCCACCCCCCCCCCTGCATCTCCACCACCCCCCTCTCCACCACCCTCCCCTCCATCTCCACCACCCCCTTCCCCCCTCCATCTCCACCACCCCCCTCTCCACCAGCCTCCCCTCCATCTCCACCACCCCCTTCCACCACCACTCTCCCCCCCCTCTCTCTCTCTCTCTCTCTCTCTCTCTCTTTTCCCCCCCTTCTCTCTCTTTCCCTCCCCCTCCCTCTTCTCCCTCTCTCTCCCCGCCCCCTCTCTCTCTCTCTCTCTCTCTCTCTCTCTCTCTCTCTCTCTCTCTTTTCCCCCCTCTCTCTCTCTCTTTCCCTCCCCCTCCCTCTTCTCTCTCTTTCTCTCTATCCTCCCCCCCGCCCTCTCTCTCTCTCTCTCTCTCTCTCTCTCTCTCTCTTTCCCCCCTTCTCTCTCTTTCCCTCCCTGTCCATCTTCTCCCTCTCTCTATCTCTCTCTCTCTCTCTCTGTCTCTCTCTTTCTCTCTGTCTCTATCTCTGTCTCTGTCTCTCTCTCTCTTTCTCTCTCTTTTCCCCTCCTCTCTCTCTCTCTCTTTTCCTCCCTCTTCTCTCTCTCTCTCTCTCTCTCTCCCTCTCTCTCTCTCTCTCTCTCTCTTTCCCCCTCTCTCTCTCTCTCTTTCCCTCCCCCTCCCTCTTCTCTCTCTCTCTCTACCCCGTCTCTTTTCTCTCTCTCTCTCTCTCTTTCTCTCTCCACCCCCCCTCTCTCTCTCTCTCTCTCTCTCTCTCTCTTTCCCCCTCTCTCTCTCTCCCTCCCTCTTCTCTCTCTCTCTCTCTCTACCCCGTCTCTTTTCTCTCTCTCTCTCTCTTTCTCTCTCTACCCCCCCCTCTCTCTCTCTCTCTCTCTCTCTCTCTCTCTCTCTCTCTTTCCCTCCCCCTCCCTCTTCTCTCTCTGTCTCTCTACCAGCGTCTCTTCTCTCTCTCTCTACCCCCCCTCGCTGGCCGCTCCAATTACCTAACCATTAACTTAATAGCAAGGGCTTAAGCCCTTGCTGCTAAGGGCAGTGGCGCCCGCAACCTCCTCCCCGCTGCCACAGTGCCCACCCCTAGCCACACCCTCCTCACTACCCACCTCACCGCCCGCCTCCTCCCCCCTCCCCTCACTAGCCCCCCTCCCCTCCTCTCTGCTCCACCCTCCCCTCCTCCGTTCGAAATGCCCCCCCCTCTCAAACACCTCTCGTCAGCCGCAGCGCGATACCCCCCCCGGGAAATTTTTATTTAAAAAATAAAAATTAATTATTATTTATCAATTAAAAAAGCCTAATCTAACCTAACCTAACTGGACCCTAGGACTAACCCTAGCTAGGTTAGTTTATACCTAGGTTAGGTTAGCTCTAACTTAGGTTAGATTAGATGTACCAATCTAGTTAGTGTAACTGTAGGTTAGTTAGTTGTAGTTAGGTTAGTCTAACTTCTAGTTAGACTAATTGGATAGTTAGGTTAGGTCAACTAACTGTGGCTAGTTTATCTAACTGTCATCAGTTTTAACCCACAGTTAGGGTTATAGGCTAGTTAGACTAACTGGAATCCAATTGGTTCAAACCCCTCAGTTGGACTTAAAGTCCATTCACACCAACCGTAAGACCAAGGCCCTGTTAAATTACACGATGCAGCGGAACAGAAACTGAACAAAGAATAGAGAGTACACATCAAACTGGAGAGGAACAAAATTTTCCGTTAATACTAATGTAGTACAAATGATGGCTCCGTCCACCCGTGCGCTCCCACAGTGGAGCTTAGATGGCGATCCAGACACATACTAGGTGAAGAGCTACTAGCTAGAAGATCTGATTTGAACTTATCTGATACAATGGACTGGGGAGGTCGGCTCTTTATAGCTATGAGGGTGGTAGTCGGATCAACGTAGTTGGTGGAACCAACCAGTCAACCTAGTCGGTGGAGCCAACTAGTCAACCTAGTCGGTGGAACCGACTAGTCGTCCATAGAATATTCAGGGAATATTTCCTATATCGTTGCCTCGGGGGCTCTCACCCCCGAACCTTGGGGGCCAGCTGGCCAGGCCCCAGCAAGAGTAAGGGGCTCCCAGACAATCACCTTTCTACCATCAACGGTCTCATTGATAGACCTCATCTGACATGCAAGTTAGGATCCATCCAGTGTCTCGGGCTCACACATGGCTTCTCCTCATATGGGGGCCTTACAACTTGAGCACCTTAGACCACTGGTGGTTACCAGGAGGGTGGGGCATTGAGCATATCTAACACCCCCCCTCAATGTCCATCCGCAGGTGAACTACTTCTCGGCCCAATGCTGAGTCTCTGAAGATGAACTGATCCTTCCTGAGTGCCTTGGTGAAGATATCTGCTCCATTTTGCTCTGTTGGATAGTAGACCAATTCCACTATCCCGTCCTCGATCAAATCACGCACATAGTGATATTGAATCTCTATATGTTTTGTGCACGCATGAAACATTGGATTTTTAGCAATGGCCATGCAACTTTGATTGTCGCACCTCAGCACAGTTCCCTCATCCTCTTGCACTCCCATGTGCCATAAGATCCTCCTCAGCCACACTGCTTCACAAGCAGCAAAACATGCTGCCTTACTCAGCCTCGGTAGAAGACAATGCCACTGTTGGTTGTTTCTTACTGATCCAAGAGAAGATACCTGAACCTAAAGAGAAACAATATCCAGAATGAGTCACAATGACCAGCCAAGGAAGTGCTCATACCATAGGTGATGCCATAATCAAGAGTACCCTTCACATACCTGAGCACCCGCATCCCTGTATTCCAATGATTCTCCTGGGGATTATTGGAGAACCTGCTCAAAATGCCAACAGCAAAACTAATGTCCGGTCTAGTAATGCACAGATAGATGAGACTGCCGACCAACTTCCTGTACCTCCCGATGTCTACTGGTGGTGAGGCATCCTCCATAGACAACCTCGCATTTACCTCCATAGGTGTAGCTATCTCCTTGCACTCAGACATACCAAATGCCTTCAAGATCTCCCTTGCATATTTTTGCTGAGAGATGAAGATCTTGCCTGTTGCCAGACTTCAATCCCCAAACAGTAGTGCATCAAGCCTAAGTCTGTCATCTCAAACTCAATGCTCAACACCTTTCTTGTCTGCTGGATCATGTCTTCATAGTCGCCTGTAATAAGGAGATCATCCACATATAGAACAATAATAGCAAATTTTCCACCTTTCCTGTACACATACAAGTTAGCATATGAGGCACATCTTTTGAAGTTTAATTTATGAAAAAATTTGTCTATCCATTGGTACCATGCTCTTGGGGCTTGTTTCAGCCCCTACAGAGCCTTCTTCAGCTTACATACTTTGTTCTCAGAATGGGGGGCCTCAAACCCAGGTGGCTGAGCTACGTACACCTCCTCCTTGAGGTCACCATTCAAGAATGCTGATTTAACATCCATTTGATAAACTGGCCACTTTTTATGAGCAGCCACCGATAGTACTATGTGAATAGTGGTCATTCTAGTAGTCGGAGCGAAAGATTCCTGAAAATCAAACCCTTCAACCTGCAAAAATCCTTGTGTAACCAATCTGGCTTTGTACTTTTCCAAGGTCCCATCAGCCTTATACTTTACCTTCCAAACCCACTTGGTGCCAATTACCAGCTCCCAAGTTTCATTCTTCATGATGCTGTCATATTCTACTTGCATAGCATTTTTCCAATCTCGGTCTACAAGTACTTCCTCCAAACTCACAGGCTCCTTTACTTCTGCAATAATCTCAGCCATCAAGGCCATATTGACTATGTGAAGAAGCCCTCCTTTGCTCCTCAATTCTCTGAGACCAACTTGGTCCATCTACATGCTACTCAACAGACATAGGCATCTGGCTATCATGGTCATAGAGCTGCCTTACCCATCGCGGCAATGGCTTTTCTGGTGGTGTAACAATAGGTTGGTGACTTATACCTTCATCATCTGATATTTCCTCCTCCTTTATATCTCCTGGGACAAGTCCATAGTGAATTACCTCTTCACTTGATGATAAAGTGGAAGAGCTCTTCTCTTCCTCCACTGCATGTGGCTGCTCCTTGAACACCACATCGCGGCTCGCTATGATCTTCTTTGCCTCTAAGTCATACAACTTATAGGCTTTCTTCTCATCACAATAGCCTAAAAAGATACATTTGGTGCTTTTTGGTTGTAGCTTGTTTCTCTCTTTGTATGGTACATGCGCATAGCATTCACACCCAAATGTTCTGAAATGGGAGACAGATGGCTTCTTACCGCTGTAAGCCTCATGTGGTGTTTTACCTTTGAGTGCCTTTATATAGTTGCGATTAAGGATGTAAACCACAGTATTGATAGTGTCAGCGCAAAAGTGGTTTGGCAGTCTAGCACCTTTCAACATACACCTCCCCATCTCCATGGTGGTCTGCATTTGGCATTCAACAATCGAATTTTGCTGAGGCATATGTGGTGTCGTCGTTTGTCGCTTGATCCCTTTGATCTTGCAAAAATCTCCAAACTTTGTAGAAACAAACTCACCACCACCATGCGATCTGAATTTCTTCACTTTTCTCCCTGTTTCATTTTCAACAAGCCATACTTTCAATTTACGAAAAGCTTGAGCCTTTTCGCGAAGAAAGCACACCCACATCTTCCTACTATAGTCGTCAACAATCAATAAAAAATAGGAAGATCCTGTTGAGATATCTAGCTCTACTCGTGATATGCCAGGGTGACCGTTGTGCATTTATGTCACCGACTTGTTAGCTGCAGATGCGGTTGGTACACCGCCCATGAATAATAGCTGGATGACAGCTCTCCTTATGTACTCTAGTTAGTAGCTTAGTTAGTATGCCACCTTAGTTAGCTGAGTTTGGTTTGAGACCCAAATATAGGGTTCACCTATTCCTTTTGTACTAAGAGAGAGTTCTTTTGGCTTTCACAACTGCGAAGAGGAAAATTGTTTTCAGCCTCCACCTTTATGTGTATTCCCCCTTTTGTGTATGTGAGAAAGCTGCAAGTGAGACTCCTTACTTCTCTCCCACTCTCTTCACATGGTATCAGATCTCGGTTCGTGGTAAGGAGCTCAAGAAAGCAAACCAAGTTCGTAGTGTCTTGGTAAGAGGATCAGTGTTGCTTTCCTTTTTTGAGTTTGGGAGCAAATCTCTGTAGATAGCACAGTTGAAAAGTGCAAGAGTGCATTGTCTCTGATTGGGATGCCCTTCACGGTGTGGTGAGAGGGTAGTATATGCCATTTCGAGTCACGTTTTGGTGGCGAAAGTTTTCCGCATGCACTCAGAAAGGTGCCCTGTTTTTGCTGTGCGACCACTGTTCTGCAGGTCGGTGAAAAGTTACCGTAGAAATTGCATCGTATGCCTATGCGCAGAGATATTGGGAGTGACATAATAATTCTTATTGCATGTTGATGCAAAATTGTCACTAGGAAGTGACTGTGTGGTCAAATACCACTTTCATCAGTTTTGTAGATTTGCCCTTGTGAGGCAGAAGTTGTGTTTTTTGCCGTGACAGAATATTTTTGCAGTGTTCTATAAAGGCATCTGATGCTCATTCACAGATAGTCACTGAAAAGCTTGACAAGAACAACTTCCCAGCATGGAAGTTTAAAATGATGAATTTCCTTAAGGGAAAAGGCTATTGTGAGTTCATTACTGGAGCTGAACAAGAACCAGTTATTCCTAATGTTCCCAATCAATAGGAGTTGTAGGCATTTAAAGGATGGCATGAGAGAGCCACAAAAGTTATGTACTGGCTATCTTTTAGTATTTTAGATTCTATGATTGTGCATATTTAGGATGAAAGCACGCCGAAGGAGGCGTGGTATACTTTGACAAAAATGTACAGCACAAATACGCAAGCCAGGAAAATGCAGCTCAAGCAGGAGTTGCATAATGTGCAGAGAGAAAGTATGAGAATCAATGACTACCACATGAAGGTGAAGAAGATTGCAGATGCACTTGCTTCCATTGGGTCACCAATGGAAGATGATGATTTAGTTTCTGTGACCTTGAATGGTCTAGGAAAGGATTATGCACAATTCCGGACATCCATTGCCATCCGTGAAAAATTTCCTGATTTTGAGGAGTTGATTGCTCTTCTAATTTTTTAAGAGCAAAGAAATGGTGGTGCATCTTCTTCAAGAGGTACTTCAAAAGAAACTGTCTTCTACTCAAATGCTGGAAGAGGTAGAGGTAGAGGTAGAGCAGGCTGATCTGGAGGTCGTGGCAAAAATTAGAATATGCAGCAAATTCAAGAAAACTAGTCCTATGGAGGAGGACGTGGTAACTTTAGAGGCAGGGGGAGCCAAAGAGGTTGTGGTGGATGGCAGAGAGGCCAAAATGCAAACAGCAATGTTGAATGCTACTACTGTGGTAAAATGGGTCATATGGCTAAAGACTGCTGCAAAAAGCAGAATGACATCATGAATGGAAAATTGCAGCAAGGCAATTATGCATCCTCTAGTAGACAGGGTGATGACAGAAATGAGCATTTGTTTATGGTGCAGCACATGACCGATTCTGTGACAAGTGCAAAAGAAAGCAATGATGTGTGGTATGTTGACTCAGGTGCGTCAAACCACATGACAGATCATGCAAAATGGATGCAGGATGCAAGGAAAATGGAGACACCAGGATTTGTGGAGACTAGTGATGATACTGCACATCCTATTGTGCAGATTGGTAAAATTCCTTTGTCTATGCAGGATGCAAAAAAGAAATACCTGTCTGATGTATTTCATGTCTCGATTATCACCAAGAACCTAGTTTCTGTTGGTCAAATGATTGAGCAGGGCTTGCAGGTCAGACATGCATGCTTTGTTGAGGATATGAAAAATAAAGGTCACTTGATAGCAAAAGGGAAGAAGAAGGGCAAGATGTTTACGTTGGATGCAGACATGCCTGAATTGAGTGTAGCAATGTTTGCACATGGGACCGGTGTAGTTGTAGATATTGATATCTGACATAAACGCATTGGTCATGTTAATGTACAATGACTTAAATTAATGCAGACCCCAAATATTGTTGCAGGATTGCCTAAGTTCAAGGTTACAAAAATGCATAAGGTATGTGAAGCCTATCAATTTGGAAAATAGGAAAGGAAACCATTTCCTAGACATGTTCAAGAGAGTAAGAGGCCATTGGAATTAATCCACTCTGATGTGTGGACTATCAAAGCTGCATCTATTGGAGGCTATCATTATTTTGTCACTTTTATTGATGACTACAGCAGAAAAGTTTGGGTGTATTTAAGGAAAAAGAAAAGTGAAGTGTTTGCGCATTTCAAAGCTTTTAAAGCTATGGTTGAAAAAGAAATAGGCCTATAAATAAAATGCCTAAGGATAGATGGAGGGGGAGAGTACCTCTCAAATGAGTTTGCAAGGTTCCTGCAAGAGCATGGCATAAAGTAGCAATATTCATGTAGTCATACCCCACAGCAAAATGGACTTGCGGAAAGGAAAAACAAGCATATTGGAGAGGTATCTCGTGCCATGCTCAGCAAAAAAGACCTACCAAATTAGTATTTGGCTGAAGCAGTTGCTACACCAGTCTACATAATGAACAGGACTCCCACTGCAGCAATACATGGCATGATGCCAGAGGAGAGGTATATTGGTAGGAAACCAGATATTTCTCATTTGAAAGTTTTTGGTTGCATTGCCTATGTTCATGTGCCAGATGAGTTGAGATCCAAGTTGGATCCAAAAGCTGAGAAGTGCATCTTTATTGGTTACTCTCTGCAGCAGAAAGGGTATAGATGCTATAACCCTTCTACTCGTAAGTTTATCATGAGGAGAGATGTTGTTTTTAATGAGATGACCAGCTGGTATAAACCAGTAAATGTGATTGATGATGTAGATGCACAAAATGGTAATGCTGCACAGAATTCACAGCAGTAATCACAAAATATTAGTGGACTTGTAGTGTCCTCTAGAAGTGTTTCACATACTTTGCAAGCAGATTGAGATCAGGAGAATCTCCTCAAAGCAATGCAGATAGTGGTATGCAAGTATCACGAAAGGGAAAAGAGAAAGTAGATTAGCCCATGGTTGATGTGAATGCAGGTCACTCTTATGTGAATGGTGAATCCAGTGGCTTAGAACAGAGCCTTGATGATGATTTGGGTATTCCTTCTCTTGTTACACTTGGAGTAAGAAAGACAAGGGATGTTTTGAGAGCACCTGGTATTGAGCCTATTTTGTGCAAGTCTACCAGAGTTAAGCATTCTGGGGATTAGGCTGAATATGATGGATTTACAGCCATTCACTATGCCTATATGGTCAAAGTGATACACGAACCAGAACCCACTTCTTTTGAGCAAGCCATGGGAAAAGAAAAATGGGAGAAAGCCATGGATGAAGAAATGGATGCCTTGGAAGTAAATGCTACATGGGAATTGGTGCCTTTGCCTAAAGACAAGAATGCAATTGGCTGCAAGTGGGTTTATAAGGTGAAGCACAATGCAGATGGTTCTATGAGCAGATAGAAGGCAAGATTAGTTGTCAAGGGGTATGCACAGACATATGGCATTGATTATGAAGAAACATTCAGTCTGATTGCAAGGATGGCAACTGTAAGAGTAGTCATTGCTATGGCTGCATCAAAGGGATGGTCTTTACATCAGATGGATGTAAAGAATGCCTTCTTGCATGGTGATTTGCAAGAAGAGGTCTATATGGAGCAGCCACCAGGTTATGTGCATGCTTTTCATCCTAAGTTTGTTTGTAGGTTGAAGAAAGCCTTGTATGGCTTGAAGCAAGCACCCAAAGCATGGTCTGACAAGACAGGACAATATCTTATCACTATTGGCTTTTAAATTTCCAAGGCAAATTTCTCACTTTATGTGAAAAACAAAGAAAGGCATTATGGTGCTTGTCATTCATGTTGATGATTTGATCATCACAGGTGATAAGGATGAAGATATCCTTCATGTAAAAATGCTATTGAAGCAGAAGTTTGAGATGAAGGATTTGGGAGAGCTGCGTTATTTCTTGGGCATTGAGGTGATTAGATCCACAAGTGGGATATGGCTCTTGTAGAGGCAGTATAGATTGGACCTCGGGGGGGTCACTCATCATATGTAACCCTATCACGTGAGTTGAACATAAGGATATTTTTTATTCCTAAAATTTACAGAAATAAAACTACATAAGGGACTATTTAAAATAGTTTTGGAAAAAATTTATAGATTTGTATAGAAAAGGGGTACATTTTATGAATGAAAAAATTTACAGATAAGGGATTTTAAATATAGGCCTTGAACACATGTGATATAGAGGGTTTATACATAGTGACCCCCCCGAGGATTGGACATGCTATCCAAATATGGGATGACAGGCTATAAGCCTGTTTCAGTTCCTTTGGAGCAGAATGTGAAGTTGAGCACAGATGCAGGTGAGCTTCTGGAAGACCCTACTATGTACAGACGCATAGTAGGAAGTTTGATTTATATGACTATTACCAGGCCAGATTTGAGCTATGCTGCTGGGTTGGTAAGTCAGTTTATGTAGGCTCCAAGGAAATCACATTTGGATGCGGCTAGACACATACTGAGGTATGTGAAGTTCACATTGCAGTATGGGCTATTTTATGAGACTGGGGTTCAGATACAGTTGCATGGATACACTGATGCTGATTGGGCTGGTAGTATTTCTGATAGACGACCTACCAGTGGATATGTGTTTTCTTTTGGGAGTGCTACAGTCACTTGGAGCAGCAAGAAACAGCCTACAATTGCCTTGTCGAGCACAGAGGCTGAATATAGCGGTGCAGCAATGGTTGCATAAGCTACTTTATGATATGCATTAGCCTATAGATGGGCCAGTTGTCATTTATTGTGACAACATGAGCAGTATACACTTGGCAAATAACCCAGTCTATCATGCTAAAACAAAGCACATTGAGGTGCATTATCACTATGTGCGGGAGAAGGTTCTAGTAGGTTTTATTGATGTAGTTTATGTCAGCACAGAGGATCAGGTAGCTGACATATTCACGAAGGCATTGGGTGCAGAGAAGCTGTGCAAGTTCAGAGACTTGCTTGATGTGCAGGAATTGGGATGGAGCTTGAGGGGGAGTGTTGAGATATTGAGCTCCACTCTGATATGCCAGGGTGACCGTTGTGCATTTATGTCACCAACTTGTTAGCTGCAGATGCGGTTGGTACACCGCCCATGAATAATAGCTGGATGACAGCTATCCTTATGTACTCTAGTTAGTGGCTCAGTTAGTATGGCACCTTAGTTAGCTGAGTTTGGTTTGAGACCCACATATAGGGTTGACCTATTCCTTTTGTACTAAGAGAGAGTTCTTTTGGCTTTCACAACTAAGAACAGGAAAACTATTTTCAGCCTCCACCTTTGTGTGTATTCCCCCTTTTGTGTCTGTGAGAAAGCTGCAAGTGAGACTCCTTACTTCTCTCCCACTCTCTTCACAGATCCCCCCAAGGCTTATGTAGGCATCTTACCGCACAAGTCAACTTATGAATGCCTCCGTTGTCTCTCATTCATTAAACTTCTCAGGCTGTGAGCTGATTCTCCAGGTTCTCAATCCTTTTCTAATTCCATGTCTCATACTGACTCTTCAATATGTTCTAGGCTATAGTTTCCTTAGATGTATGCTGAATCAAGGTCAAAACACTATCAGTAGTACTTGTAACTAGGGCACACAAAGCATCTGCGTTCCTACGTTTCCAAGCTCGTAGAAGGTTAGCATTAGGAGGTATCGTACTCCCTGGATTTTCTGGGTCGGGGGTTCCTTGTGGTTCTGGGTCAGCAGTCCCTAGTATTGTCTCTAGAAGCTCATATGAATCCCGAATAGCAATAATTTTAAACTTCCACAAAGTGTAGTTTGTACCATCTAGCTTGCCTTTAGTGAAGGCTGGTGGGCGAATCCTCGATGCCTGGATTGTTGCTGTAGTAGCAATTGCTGAACTCGAGCTGCTTCCTATTGCTATCACTCCGCATGCTGTTGAAGCCCTTGCCTCTCTTTTATTCTTCGATCCTTAGAGATGCCTGGGGCTCTGATACCATGTTAAATTACACAGCGCAGTGAAATAGAAACAACAATCAAGGCAGACACTGCTTGGGAAAACTGGAACTTGGATGACACATCTTCAACGACAATCTCAAGCAAATCAGCTCCCTTGCAACATCATGCCATAGCGGGCGATTCACAAAGCAATGTCAATAACTGGATACAAACATTGGCAACCATCGAGAACTGCCATTCATTATACCCCATCTTCTCATAGATAGATGCTAAGGTGCTATAGGTAGATCCTCCACTCACACATGAAGAACCAATCGATCTAGAGATGCCATTCTTTATGGCTGACCTCGAGTGGGATAATGAACCTGAAGAAGGTACCCATACCAATGATGACTTAGATTTTCCTTGGGACCTTGAAACTAAGGCTGAGAATGCTGAAATTGAAGATCAAATCTTTAATAATGACTTAGCCATTCTGCATGCCCTAATGGCAATTGAGCTCCCAAAAGTTGAACCTCCAAAGTTGAATAACAGTGGAAGATCCCGCAAAAAAGCCAAAGGAGGAAATCGCAGAATAGCGAAGGCCGAACACTTCAATGAATTCAAATGAGTCCAAACAAGGATGAGACAAGGATCGTCGAATTGTACCTTGCAAATCCAGCTCCCTCAAAATCAGAACCACCACCTCTTGAATGGTCCCCTGAGGGACTGGAAGGAGTATGCATAGCAAATGAACCCTTACTTGTGGAAACACCTTGCCAGTGGAAAAGTTACCCCACAGTTCCCAATGTAAGAAGTTTTGAAAATATAAGCCACATGTGCAGATGGAGCTCGATCAAGAGCCTTCAGAAAAAGAAAGTCAAAAGGATCTTAACAAATTGGTAAATGAAACTATGCCACCCAGTACACATGGCACATGTCAGGCTAGTTCAACACCATCAGAGGCCGATCTTTGAGAAGTGCCAGAATACTTCAAGAATTACACAAGTGGCAGTGCACCAATAGCAATGCCAAGACCACTAAGAGAATCTAAAGTTCAAGAAATTGATAGCATTGGAGAAACTCCAATCTATGAGGGACCGGCAAAAACACGCACAATAAACCTCGCCCTTGAAGGGGAGGAAGAAAAACTAGTTTTCATTGGGAAACAACTTCGACAAGAAGATGAAACCAAACTCAAAGCACTCCTAATGGAATACCGTGACTGCCTAACATGGTCATACAAAGAGATGAAAGGAATTTCACTAGACGTGGTAGTACACACGATAACTATAAGGGAACGTGCTCACCCTAAGGTATGTGGACCTTATCACACAAATCCTAAGTATGGCACCATGGTTTATGATGATGAGCTAGAAAAACTCCTAAATGCTGGATTCATCTACGAGATAGAGCACATTGATTGGGTTTCACTCATTGTCATTGTACCTAAGCGCAACAAGAAGCTCTGATTATGCGTAAACTTAAAGAATGTGAATGCTACCACAATTAGGTATCACTATCCCCTACCCTTAACAAAAATAGTGTTGGAAAAGGTGGCAGGCTCCAAAATATATAGCTTCTTGGATGGCTTCAGTGGCTAATGAAGGATTTGGGAGAGATGCATTACTTCTTGGGCATTGAGGTGATTAGATCCACAAGTGGAATATGGCTCTTGCAAAGGCAATATGGATTGGACATGCTGTCCAAATATGGGATGACAGGCTGTAAGCCTATTTTAGTTCCTTTGGAGCAGAATGTGAAGCTGACCGCAGACATATTACCAGCCCAATTAGCATCAGTGTATCCATGCAACTGTATCTGAACCCTAGTCTCATAAAATAGTCCATACTGCAATGTGGACTTTACATACCTCAGTATGCATCTAGCCGCATCCAAATGCAGTTTCCTTGGAGCCTGCATAAATTGACTTACCAAACCAACAACATAGCTCAAATCTGGCTTGGTAATAGTCATATAAATTAAACTTCCTACTATGCATCTATACATAGTAGGGTCTTCCAGAATCTCACCTACATTTGTGCTCAACTTCACATTCTACTTCAAAGGAACTGAAATAGGCTTACAGCCTGTCATCCCATATTTGGACAGCATGTCCAATCCATACTGCCTCTACAAGAGCCATATCCCACTTGTGGATCTAATCACCTCAATGCCCAAGAAGTAACATAGCTCTCCCAAATCCTTCATCTCAAACTTCTGCTTCAATAGCATTTTCACATGAAGGATATCTTCATCACTATCATCTGTGATGATCAAATCATCAACATAAATGACAAGCAGCATAATGCCTTTCTTTGTTTTTTTCACATAAAGTGAGAAATCTGCCTTGGAAATCTGAAAGCCAACTGTGACAAGATACTATCCTATCTTGTCAGACCATGCTCTGGGTGCTTGCTTTAGGCCATACAAGGCTTTCTTCAACCTGCAAACAAACTCAGGATGAACAGCATGAGCATAACCTGGTGGCTGCTCCATATAGACCTCTTCTTGCAAATCACCATGCAAGAAGGCATTCTTTACATCCATCTGATGTAAAGACCATCCCTTTGATGCAGCCATAGCAATGACTGCTCTTACGGTTGCCATCCTTGGAACCGGACTGAATGTTTCTTCATAATCAATGCCATATGTCTGTGCATACCGCTTGACAACTAATCTTGCCTTGTATCTGTTCACAGAACCATCTGCATTGTGCTTCACCTTATAAACCCACTTGCAGCCGATTGCATTCTTGTCTTTAGGCAAAGGCACCAATTCCCATGTAGCATTTGCTTCCAAGGCATCCATTTCTTCATCCATGGCTTTCTCCCATTTTTCTTTTCCCATGGCTTACTCAAAAGAACTGGGTTCTGGTTCATGTATCACTTTGACCATATAGGCATCGTGAATGGTTGTAAATCCATCATATTTCAACCTATCCACAGGATACCTTGCTTTGGTAGACCTGTGCGAAATAGGCTCACTACTAGGTGCTCTCAAAACATCCCTTGTCTTCCTTACTCCAAGCATAACAACAGAAGGAATACCCAACTCATCATCAAGGCTTCGTTCTGAGCCACTGCATTCACCATCCACATAAGATTGACCTGCATTCACATCAACCATGGGCTGATCTACTTTCTCCTTTTTGTGATACTTGCATACCACTATCTGCATTGCTTTAAGGAGATCCTCTTGATCTCAATCTGCCTGTCCATGGCAAAGTATGTGAACCACTGCTAGAGGACACTATAGGTCCACTAATATTTTGTGATTGTTGCTGTGAATTCTATGCAGCATTACCATTTTCTGCATCTACATCATCAATCACATTTACTGGTTTATACCAACTGCTGATCTCATAAAAAACATCTCTACTCACTGTAAACTTATGAGTAGAAGGGTTATAGCATCTATACCCTTTCTCCTATAGAGAATAACCAATAAAGATGCACTTCTCAGCTTCTGGATCCAACTTGGATCTCAACTCATCTGGCACATGAACATAGGCAATGCAACCAAAAACTTTCAAATGAGAAATATCTGGTTTCCTACCAGTCTACCTCTCCTCTGGCATCATGCCATGTATTGCTGCAGTGGGAGTCTCCTCCTCCATCTGACCTTAGGCATTTTATTTGCAGGCCTATTTCTCCACACATAAGAGTGGACTAATTCCAATGGCCTCTTACTCTCTTGAACATGTCTAGGAAATGGTTTCCTTACCTGTTTTCCAAATTGACGGGCTTCACATACCTTATGCATTTCTGCAACCTTGAACTTAGGCAATCCTGCAACAATATTTTGGGCCCGCATTAATTTAAGTCGTTGTACATTAACATGACCAATGCGTTTATGCCAGATATCAATATTTGCAACTACACTGGTCCCATGTGCAAACATTGCTGCACTCAATTCAGGCATGTCCGCATCCAACGTAAAGATCCTACCCTTCTTCTTCCCTTTTGCTACCAAGCAACCTTTATTTTTCATATCCTCAACAAAGTATCCATGAGGATTAAATTTGACCTGCAAGCCCTCCTCAACCATTTGACTAACGGAAACTAGGTTCTTGGTGATGTTCGGGACATGAAATTCATCAGACAGGTATTTCTTTTTTCCATCCAGCATAGACAAAGAAATTTTACCAATCTGCACAATAGGATGTGCATTATCATCACCAGTCTCCACAAATCCTGGTCTTTCCATTTTCTTTGCATCCTGCATCCATTCTGCATGACCTGTCATGTGGTTTGATGCACCTGAGTCAACATACCACACATCATTGCTTTCTTTTGCACTTGTCACAGAATTGGTCATGTGTTGCACCATAAAAAAATGCTCATTTCTGTCATCACCCTGTCTACTACAGGATGCATAATTGCCTTGCTGCAATTTTCCAGTCATGATGTCGTTTTGCTTTTTATAGCAGTCTTTAATCATTTACCACAATAGTAGCATTCAACATTGCTGTTTGCATTTTGGCCTCTCTGCCATCCACCGCGACCTCTTTGGCTCCCCTTGCCTCTAAAGTTACCACGTCCACCTCCATAGGATTGGTTTTCTTGAATTTGCTGCATATTTTGATTTTTGCCATGGCCTCCAAATCGGCCTGCTTTACCTCTGCCTCTACCTCTTCCAACATTTGAGTAGAAGACAACTTCTTTTGAAGTTCCTCCTGAAGAAGATGCACCACCATTTCCCTTAAGGAAATTCGTCACTCTAAACTTCCATGCTTGGAAGTTGTTCTTGTTAAGCTTTTCAGTGACAATCTGTGAAAGAGCATCAGACACCATTATAGAACACTGCAAAATATTCTGTCACTGCAAAAATTCTGCCTCACAAGTGCAAATCTGCAAAACTGACGAGAGTGGTATTTGACCACAAAGTCACTTCCTAGTGACGATTATGTATCAACAGGAACTAAGAATGATTTTGTCACTCCCAATATCTCTGCGCACAGGCATACAATGTAATTTTTGCGATAAATTTTCACCGACCTGCAGAACAATGGTCGCACAGCAAAAACAGCAAAAACAGGGCACTTTCCTGAGTGTCGGTAGAAAACTTCTGCCACCAAAACGGGCCCCAAAATGGCATCGAATCAAAAAATAATTTCACCAATGGATTTGCCCCCTCACGTAGCATATACTGCCCTCTTGCCACACCGCCAAGGGCATCCCAATCTGAGACAGTGCACTCTTGCACTTTTTGGTTGTGCTACCTGCAAAGATTTGCTCCAAAACTCAAAAAAGAAGGAAAGAAACATTGATCCTCTTACTAGGACACCGCGAACTTGGCTTGCTTTCTTGAGCTCCTTAGCACGAATCGAGCTCTGATACCATGTGAAGAGAGTGGGAGAGAAGGAAGGAGTCTCACTTGCATCTTTCTCACATACACAATGGGGGAATATACACAAAGGTGGAGGCTGAAAACAGTTTTTCTCTTCTTAGTTGTGAAAGCCAAAAGAACTCTAAGTACAAAAGAATAGGTGAACCCTATATGTGGGTCTCAAACCAAACTCAACTAACTAAGGTGGCATACCAAATGAGCTTCTAACTAGAGTACATAAAGATAGTTGTCACCCAACTATTATTCATGGGTGGTGTATCAACCGCTGTATCAACCGCATCTGCAGCTAACAAGTCCGTGACATAAATGCACAACGATCACCCTGGCATATCACGAGTGGAGATCGATATCTCAACAGGTTCAAGGGTTAGAAAGAGGTTCCAAGGTTTAGAGAGAGGTTGCAGAGTTTAGAAGAGGTTCCAAGGTTAGAAGGAGGATCCAAGGTTCAGGGTAGAGTACATGGTGGAGAACTCGTCTCCCTCATAGATCATGGAGGTTAAGGGTTGAGGAGCTAAGGGTTTAGGGGGAGCATAGGAGTGGGAGAGGAAGAAGGTGTAAGAGCATGGGGGAAAGAAGAGAGAGGAGGGACGAGGAGGAGGAGGAGGAGGAGGAGCTGTTGAGATATTGAGCTCCACTTGTGACATGCCAGGGTGACCGTTGTCCATTTATATCACTGACTTGTTAGCTACAGATGCGGTTGGTACACCGCCCATGAATAATAGCTAGATGATAGCTATCTTTATGTACTCTAGTTAGTGGCTCATTTAGTATTGCACCTTAGTTAGCTGAGTTTGAGACCCACATATAGGATTCACCTATTCTTTTGTACTTAGAGAGTTCTTTTGGCTCTCACAACTAAGAAGAGGAAAACTGTTTTCAGCCTCCACCTTTGTGTGTATTCCCCCATTGTGTATGTGAGAAAGCTGCAAGTGAGACTCCTTCCTTCTCTCCCACTCTCTTCACATGGCATCAGAGCTCGGTTCGTGGTAAGGAGCTCAAGAAAGCAAACCAAGTTTGCGGTGTCCTAGTAAGAGGATTAGTGTTGCTTTCCTTTTTTCGAGTTTGGGAGCAAATCTCTGCAGGTAGCATATCCATAAAGTGCAAGAGTGCACTGTCTCAGATTGGGACACCCTTCGCAATGTGGTGAGAGGGCAGTATATGCTACGGGAGGAGGCGAAGCCCTTGGTGAAATTATTTTTTTGATTCGAGGCCATTTTGGGGCCCGTTTTGGTGGCAGAAGGTTTCCGTACGCACTCAGGAAAGTGCCCTGTTTTTGTTGTGCAACCACTTTTCTACAAGTCGGTGAAAAGCTATCGTAGAAATTGCATCGTATGCCTGTGCGCAGAGATATTGGGATGATAGAATCATTTTTATTGCCTGTTGATGCAAAATTGTCACTAGGAAGTGACTGTGTGGTGTGTTTTTTTGCAGTGTTCTGTAATGGCATCTGATGCTCTTTCACAGATTGTCACTGAAAAGCTTAACAAGAACAACTTCCAAGCATGGAAGTTTAGAATGATGAATTTCCTTAAGGGAAAAGGCTATTGGGAGTTCATTACTGGAGCTGAACAAGAACCAGTTATTCCTAGTGTTTCCAATCTACAGGAGTTGCAAGCATTTAAAGGCTGGCATGAGAGAGCCAGAAAAGTTATGTACTGGCTGTCTATTAGTATTTCAGATTCTATGATTGTGCATATTCAGGATGCAAGCACGCTGAAGAAGGCATGGGATACTTTGACAAAAATGTATAGCACAAATACGCAAGCTAGGAAATGCAACTCAAGCAGGAGTTGCATAATGTGCAGAGAGAAAATATGAGCATCAATGACTACCACATGAAGGTGAAGAAGATTGCAGATGCACTTGCTTCCATTGGGTCGCCAGTGGAAGATGATGATTTAGTTTCTGTGACCTTGAATGGTCTAGGAAAGGATTATGTACAGTTTCGGACATCCATTGCCATCCGTGAGAATTTTCCTAATTTTGAGGAGTTGATTGCTCTTTTAATTTCTGAAGAGCAGAGAAATGGTGGTGCATCTTCTTCAGGAGGAACTTTAAAAGAAGCTGTCTTATACTCAAATGCTGGAAGAGTTAGAGGCAGAGGTGAAGCAGGCCGATTTGGAGGCCATGGCTAAAATCAAAATATGCAGCAAATTCAAGAAAACCAGTCCTATGGAGGAGGACATGGTAACTTTAGAGGCAGGGGGAGCCAAAGAGGTCATGGTGAATGGCAGAGAGGCCAAAATGCAAACATTAATGTTTAATGCTAATATTGTGGTAAAATGGGTCATATGGTTAAAGACTGCTATAAAAAGTAGAATGACATCATGACTGGAAGATTGCAGCAAGGCAATTATGCATCTTGTAGTAGACAGGGTCATGACAGAAATGAGCATCTGTTTATGGTGTAGCACATGACCAATTCTGTGACAAGTGTAGAAGAAAGCAATGATGTGTGGTATGTTGACTCAGGTGCGTCAAACCACATGATAGGTCATGAAGAATGGATGCAGGATGCAAGGAAAATGGAAAGACCAAGATTTGTGGAGACTAGTGATGATACTGCACATCCTATTGTGCAGATTGGTAGAATTCCTTTGTCTATGCAGGATGGAAAAAATAAATACCTATCTGATGTATTTCATGTCCCAAATATCACCAAGAACCTGGTTTCTATTGGTCAAATGGTTGAGCACGGCTTGCAAGTCAGATTTAATCCTCATGGATGCTTTGTTGAGGATATGAAAAATAAAGGTCACTTGATAGCAAAAGGGAAGAAGAAGGGCAGGATGTTTACGTTGAATGCGGACATGCGTGAATTGAGTGCAGCAATGTTTGCACATGGGACCAGTCTAGTTGCAGATATTGATATCTGGCATAAACCCATTGGTCATGTTAATATACAACGACATAAATTAATGTTGGCCCAAAATATTGTTGCAGAATTGTCTAAGTTCAAGGTTGCAGAAATGAATAAGGTATGTGAAGCCTATCAATTTGGAAAACAGGCAAGGAAACCATTTCCTAGACATGTTCAAGAGAGTAAGAGGCCATTGGAATTAATCCACTCTTATGTGTGGACTACTAAAGCTACATCTATTGGAGGCTATCATTATTTTGTCTCTTTTATTGATTACTATAGGAGAAAAGTTTGGGTGTATTTTATGAAAAAGAAAAGTGAAGTGTTTGGGTATTTCAAAGCTTTTAAAGCTATGGTTGAAAAAGAAACAAGCCTACAAATAAAATGCCTAAGGTCAGATGGAGGGGGAGAGTACCTCTTAAGTGAGTTGGCAAGTTTCCTGCAGGAGCATGGCATAAAGCAGCAATATTCATGCAGTCAAACTCCACAGCAAAATGGACTTGCAAAAAGGAAAAACGGGCATATTGGAGAGGTATCTTGTGCCATGCTCAATAAAAAAGACCTGCTAGATTATTATTGGGCTGAAGCAGTTGCTACAGCAGTCTACATAATGAACAGGACTCCCACTGCAGCAATACATGGCATGACGCCAGAGGAGAGGTATATTGGTAGGAAACCAGATATTTCTCATTTGAAAGTTTTTGGTTGCATTGCCTATGTTCATGTGCTAGATGAGTTGAGATCCAAGTTGGATCCAAAAGCTGAGAAGTGCATCTTTATTGGTTATTCTCTATAGCAAAAAGGGTATAGATGCTATAACCCTTCTACTCGTAAGTTTATAGTGAGCAGAGATGTTTTTGATGAGATGAGCAGCTGGTATAAACCAATAAATGTGATTGATGATGTAGATGCACAAAATGGTAATGTTGCACAAAATTCACAGCAGCAATCACAAAATATTAGTGGACCTGTAGTGTCCTCTAGCAGTGGCTCACATACTTTGCCATGGACAGGTAGATTGAGATCAAGAGGATCTCCTCAAAGCAATGCAGATAGTGGTATACAAGTATCACAAAATGGAAAAGAGAAAGTAGATCAGTCCATGGTTGATGTGAATGCAGGTCACTCTTATGTGGATGGTGAATCCAGTGGCTCAAAATAGAGCCTTGATGATGAGTTGGGTATTCCTTCTATTGTTATACCTGGAGTAAAGAAGACAAGGGATGTTTTGAGAGCACCTGGTGGTGAGCCTATTTTGCACAGGTCTACTAGAGCTAGGTATCTTGTGGATAGGCTGAAATATGATGGATTTACAGCCATTCACTATGCCTATATGGTTAAAGTGATACATGAACCAGAACCCACTTCTTTTGAGTAAGCCATGGGAAAATAAAAATGGGAGAAATCCAAGGATGAAGAAATGTATGCCTTGGGAGCAAATGCTACATGGGAATTGGTGCCTTTGCCCAAAGACAGGAATGCAATTGGCTGCAAGTGGGTTTATAAGGTGAAGCACAATGTAGATGGTTCTGTGAACAAATAGAAGGCAAGATTAGTTGTCAAGGGGTATGCACAGACATATGACATTGATTATAAAGAAACATTCAGTCTGGTTGCAAGGATGGCAACCATAAGAGTAGTCATTGCTATGGCTGCATCAAAGGGATGGTCTTTAGATCAGATGGATGTAAAGAATGCCTTCTTACATGGTGATTTGCAAGAAGAGGTCTATATGGAGCAGCCACCAGGTTATGTCCATGCTGTTCATCCTGAGTTTGTTTACAGGTTGAAGAAAGCCTTGTATGGCTTGAAGCAAGCACCCAGAGCATGGTCTAACAAGATAGGACAGTATCTTGTCACTATTGGCTTTCAGATTTCCATGGTAGATTTCTCACTTTATGTGAGAAAAACACAGAAAGGTATTATGCTGCTTGTCATTTATGTTCATGATTTGATCATCACAGGTGATGGTGATGAAGATATCCTTCATGTGAAAATGTTATTAAAGCAGAAGATTGAGATGAAGGATTTGGGAGAGCTGTGTTACTTCTTGGGCATTGAGGTGATTAGATCCACAAGTGGGATATGGCTCTTGTAGAGGCAGTATGGATTGGATATGCTGTCCAAATATGGGATGACAGGCTGTAAGCCTATTTCAGTCCCTTTGGAGCAGAATGTGAAGTTGAGTGCAAATGCAGGTGAGCTTCTAGAAGACCCTACTATGTACAGATGCATAGTAGGAAGTTTGATTTATATGACTATTACCAGGCCAGATTTGAGCTATGCTATTGGGTTGGTAAGTCAGTTTATGCAGGCTCCAAGGAAACTACATTTGGATGCAACTAGACGCATACTGAGGTATGTGAAGTTCACATTGCAGTATGGACTATTTTATGAGATTGGGGTTCAAATACAGTTGCATGGATACACTGATGCTGATTGGGCTGGTAGTATTTCTGATAAACGAGCTACTAGTGGATATGTGTTCTCTTTTGGGAGCGCTACAGTCACTTGGAGCAGCAAGAAACACCCTACAATTGCCTTGTCGAGCATAGAGATTGAGTACAGGGGTGCAGCAATGGCTGCATGTGAGGTAGCTTAGTTGCATAAGCTACTTTATCATATGCATCAGTATACAGATGGGCAGTTGTCGTTTATTGTGACAACATGAGCAGTATACACTTGGCAAATAACCCAGTCTATCATGCTAGAACAAAGAACATTGAGGTGCATTATCACTATGTGTGGGAGAAGGTTCTAGTAGGTTTTATTGATTTAGTTTATGTTAGCACAGAGGATTAGGTAGCTGACATATTCACGAAGGCATTGGGTGCAGAGAAGCTGCGCAAGTTCAGAGACCTACTTGGTGTGCAAGAATTAGGATTGATGTTGGCTCTTTCCTACTGCTTTCGTAGGAAGAGCTGGGTTGTCTATGTTGCAGTGTTCCGAGGCTTTTTGTCACCTACAGATATATTGGGATTGTCGTTGTAGTATATGTGTAGCTTAGGACCTCGAGTCGTGTTCCGGTGAGAGACGTAGGCTTAAGTGTGGTAAGTAAACAAAATGCAAGCATGTGTAAAAGGCACGTAAACCATTGTTGTTGGGGTAATGAAGGCTTTCACCTTCATTGGGGGTTGTAGGGTTTAGGAGGAGTTTAAGGGTTCAGAAGGAGGTTGTAGGGTTTAGAAAGAGTTCAAGGGTTTAGGAGAAGTTCCAGGGTTCAGAAGGAGGTTCCAGGGTTCAGAAGGAGTTCCAGGGTTTAGAAGGAGGTTCCAAGGTTTAGAAGGAGTCCAGGGTTAGAAGGAGGATCCAAGGTTCAGAGTAGAGTACATGGTGGAGAACTCGTCTCCCTCGTAGATCATGGAGTTTAAGGGTTTAGGAAAGCATAGGAGTGGGAGAGGAAGAAGGTGTAAGAGCATGGGTGAAAGAAGAGAGAGGAGGAAGGAGGAGGAGGGAAGAGGAGAAGGGAGGGAGAGGAGAGAGGAGGAGGAGGAGGAGGGAGGAGGAGGAGGAGGAGGAGGGAGGAGGAGGGAGGAGGAGAGGGAGAGGGTGGGTTGCAGGGTTGGAGGAGAGGGGAGAAGGGTTGCAAGGTTAGGACATGCTTTTGGACGTGCAGTGCAAGGAAGCATGTGGGCTTCATTCCATTATGGGGTATTTATACAAGTTGGAGAGCTTCTCTCCCTGCATGTAACACAAAGTCGTATCACAAAGTTGTGTCACAAAGTCGTAACACATTCTCTCTCTACATGTAGAAGTTGTAACACAAAGTGGTAACACAAAGTTGTTACACAAAGTTGTAGCACAAAGTTGTTACACAAAGTTGTAACACAAAGTTGTGTCACAAAGTTGTAACACATTCTCTCTCTTCATGTAGAAGTTGTAACACAAACTTGTAACACAAAGTTGTTACACAAAGTCGTAACACAAAGTTGTGTCTAGAAGTTGTAACACAAAGTTGCAACACAAAGTTGTATCACAAAGTTGTAACACCTTCTCTTTCTTCATAAGTTCATGTTGGCACAGAGTCAACATACTCCCGGATCCATTTGATTACCCGTCCTCGGGTTATGGCTTATTTTGATTTCAGAGTTGGAATGCCATGTGTGTAATCCAGTGGCTGTTTAGCTTGTGGTATGCGAGGCGTTCCTGCTGTAATGCTTTTGCAACATATCTGCGTAGGCTGTAGTTAAGAAGCTTATCTCCTCTTAAGGAGGGGTAGATGACTGTGAATTTCAGAGGGGATCTCGTTGCTGAGGTTGCGGACTCTGTCATCGAATCTTCTTGGGAAGAGGTTTGGCGGGGGTCTCGTTGTTGAGGATTGGTATAAAAGGATGTTGGTCAAGAAGCTTATCTCCTCTTAAGGAGGGGTAGATGACTGTGAATTTCGGAGGGGATGTCGTTGCTGAGGTTGCGGAAGCTGCCATCGAATCTTCTTGGGAAGAGGTTTGGCGGGGGTCTCGTTGTTGAGGCTGGCATTTCTTGCTATCTTGCATACATGTTGGATGCGATTGCACCCGTAGCATTGAGCTTGTAGATAATTAGTATGCAAGTTTGATATTTTTGCATATAGGAGACGGCTGTGATGTTTGGCAGGGGTCTCGTTGCGGAGGCTGCAGACTCTATTGCCAATTCATCTTGAGTTTTGGCATAGCTTCGTGTACTGCTTGTGAATTCATTGCATGCTTTGAGAGTATGGAATGAAAGTGTGTGATACTATTTTTTATGCAATCTATTATGTGCCTATGCAAAATCATGTGAGTGCATGTGATGTGTCTAACTATATGCTTATTTGTGGGATTTGATAGGGAAACTAAGACTCAAACATCCCTATTGTGCAAAAAAACGTGCGTATGCAGTGAGTGTGCGTGTAACAATCTAGTGCAAACTATATGTGCAAAAAGGTGCATATGTGAGTGAGTGATTGTGATACAATCTAATCCTAACGAAGGAAGACTTGGTTTCCCAAATCTTTGTTTTTTTCGGGGATGGCTCGCGTGTTGATGTAGTAGCGCTTCAGTCGGCTCCCGTTTATTGTTGTGTTGAATTGGACTCCATCTAGTGTTTCAAGTAGCACAGCTCCGATGGGATTCATCTTTCGTACTCGGTAGGGTCCTTGACCTAGATACTTCAGTTTTCCCTTGTGTACTTTGGCATTGTATACCAGGACTAAGTCACCTTCCTTGATGTCTTTAGCTTTCAGATTCCTGTCAAACCATGCCTTTCTTCGGCGTTTTTCTGTTGTCATGGCATGATAGGCAACGAGTCTTGTCTCTGTATGCTTTTCCAACTGACAGAGCCTTTCTTTCAAGGACTCATGATCACCCATGCGTTCCTGTATTGCGATGCGTAGACTTGGTATTACAAATTCGAGTGGAACCACGGCTTCAAGGCCGTACACCAATTGAAAAGGTGTGTTCCCTGTACTGACCTTGAATGTGGTTCTGTATGCCCATAAGGCTGCATTCAATTTCTCTGCCCAATCAGAACGCTGTGGTTCTACTACCTTGGTGAGGATATTGCATATGATTTTGTTTGTGGATTCTGCTAGTCCATTCCCTTGGGGGTAGTAGGGTGTGCTTTTTCTATGGATGACCATGAAGCCAGACAAGAGTTCTTGGATTACCTCATTGACAAAATGTATGCCTCTATCCGACACAATTTCAAGGGGGCATCCGAATCGGGTGATCACATGTTCGTATAAGAATCTTGCTGTGCTTTTATCTGCCTTTCTGACTGCTTTAGCTTCAGCCCATTTTGTAAAGTAATCAGTGGCCACAATGATGTAGCGTGCCTGTGTTCCTTTTGCTGCTGGATGTATGGGACCCACATAGTCAATCCCCCATTTTTCAAATGGTTGTTGTGCAACAACTGTTGTTAGGGGATTGAAGTCTTTGTGTTGTGGTTTAATAGTCCGTTGGCATACATCACAGCCTTTTACATATTCATAGGCATCTGCCCACAGTGTTGGCCACCAGTAGCCTGCGAGGAGAACTTTTCTTGCTGTGGCTTCCCCTTGGAAGTGTCCTCCTGCAATGCCTTCATGAACTTCACTCAGGATTGGCAGGATCTCATGAGGCATTACACATCTTCTTAATATCTGGTCCTTGCCCATCTTGTATAGTTGTCCTGCAATGAGTTGATATGGTGCAGCCTTTAGAATCAATTTTCTGGCATCTACTGCTTTCATGTCAGGGGGTGGTCTTCCTGCCATCAAGTACCCAATGATATCTCCACACCATTCTGGAACAGCATCTATTTGAAATAGTGTGGCATCTGGTAAGTCATCTTCTATTCTAGTGGCTTCTTCTCCTGTCTTGACTCGAGACATGTGATCGGCAATGTAGTGTTGGGCACCTTTGCGGACCACAATTTTGAAGTTGAATTCTTGCAGCAAGAGGAGCCATCTGGTTATTCTTCCTGTGGTACACGGACGGTTCACAAGATAAAGCAAGGCCTGATGGTCGGTGTAGAAGACAAAATCATTTGCGAGTAGATAGTGCCAAAATTTCTTTACACTGTACACCATTGCTAGGGCTTCTCTTTCTGTGGTTGTATAGTTGATCTCTGCATCATTGAGTTGTCGACTGGCGAAGTAGATGGGGTAGTCTTTCTTATGTTCACCAGGTTGACAAAGCACACTCCCAATTGCATACTGGGATCCATCAGTATGAACATGAAAATCAATATCCCAATTGGGAGATATAAGGATGGGTGCTGTGATTAGGCGCCACTTTAAAAGCTCAAAGGCTTGGTCACACTCTTCGGTCCATAAGAACTCCACTAATAATTTGTAAAGTGGTCTAGCTATCATGGCATACCGCAATATAAATCTTCTATAATAGCCGGCATGTCCCATAAAGACCTGTACACCTTTGGAATTTGTAGGAGGAGGCAATTCCATGATGATTTTGATTTTGTCCATGTCAGTTGCAATCCCATGTTGAGAGACGATGTGTCCCAAAACAACTCCGTGGGTGACCATGAACTGGCATTTTGTTGGATTTAGGGAGATGCCATACTCCCTGCATTTGATTAGTACTTCTTCCAGACATTTGAAGTGGTCCTGTTTGGTTGAATGGATGCACAAATCATCCAAGAACACCTGTAAAAACTTATTCAAAAATGACTTGAAAGCTGTGAACATGACTCGCTGGAATGTGGCTGGGGCATTACAAAGGCCGAATGGCATGACTCTATATGCAAAAATACCCCATTCTGTAGCAAATGCTGTTTTTGATTGGTCTTGAGGAGCAATTTGTACTTGGTTATAGCCACTGAAGCCATCCAAGAAGCTATAAATTTCGGATCCTGCCACCTTTTCCAACACTGTTTCTGTTAAGGGTAGGGGGTAGTGATCCCTAATTGTGGCGGCATTCACATTTTTCAAGTTTACGCATATTCTGAGCTTCTTGTTGCGTTTAGGCACAATGACAATGGGTGAAACCCAATCCGTGTGCTCTATCTCGTAGATGAATCCGGCATCTAGGAGTTTTTCCAGCTCATCATAAACCATGGTGCCATATTTAGGATTTGTGCGATAAGGTCCACATACCTTAGGGCGAGCACCTTCCCTTATAGGGATCATGTGAACTGCCACTTCTGGTGAAATTCCTTTCATCTCTTTGTATGACCATGCTAGGCAGTCACGGTATTCCATTAGGAGGTCTTTGAGTTTGATTTCATCTTCTTGACGGAGCTGTTTCCCAATGAAAACCAATTTTTCTTCCTCCCCTTCAAGGGCGAGGTTTATTGTGTGTGTTTTTGCCGGTCCCTCATAGATTGGAGTTTCTCCAATGCTATCGGTTTCTTGAACTTCAGATTCTCTGATTGGTCTTGGCATTGCTATTGGTGCACTGCCACTTGTATAATTCTTAAAGTATTCCGGCACTTCTCGAAGATCGGCCTCTGATGGGGTTGAACTAGCCTGAGATGTGTCATGAGTACTGGGTGGCATAGTTGCATTTAGTAATTTGTTAGGCTCTTCTTTCCTGTCTTTTTCTGAAGTCTCTTGATCGAGCTTCATCCGAACATGTGGCTTATATTTCCGAAACTTCTTACGTTGGGAACTGTGGGGTAGCTTTTCCACTGGTAAGGTGTTTTCGAGTAAGGGTTCATGTGCTACACATACTCCTTCTAGTCCCTCAGGGGACCATTCAAGAGGTGGTGGTATTGATTTGGAGGGAACTGACTTTGCAAGGTACAATTCGACAATCCTTGTTTGGACTCGTTCGAATGCATTGAAGTGCTCGGCCTTGGCTTTTCTGCGATTTCCTCCTGCAGCTTTCTTGCGGGATCTTCTGCTATTATTCAACTGTGGAGGTTCAACTTTTGGGAGCTCAACTGCCATTAGGGCATGCAGAATGGCTAGGTCATTATCAAAGATTTGATCTTCAATTTCAGCATTCGTAGCCTCTGTTTCAAGGTCCCAAGGAAAATCTGAGTCATCATTGGTATGGGTACCTTCTTCAGGCTCATTATCCCATTCGAGGTCAGCCATAAAGAATGGCATCTCTAGATCGATTGGTTCTGCATGTGTCGGTGGAGGATCGACCTGTAGTGCGTTAACATCTATCTGTGAGAAAATGGGATCTAATGAATGGCAGTTGTCGATGGTTGCCAATGTTTGTATCCAGTTATTGACATTGCTTTGTGAGTCACCTGCTATGGCATGCTGTTGCAAGGGATCTGATTTGCTCGAGATTGTCGTGGAAGATGTGTCATCCAATGCTCTAGGAACAATTGGTTTAATAACTCCTGTCCCCACATTCACCCTGACTGCAGTGTCTCGATTCTGGATTGACAATCTATCCGTTCCCCAGTCATGGAGGACTGATGCTTCCCCTAACCAAGGACGTCCCAGTAAGATTTGATAGGATTTTTTGGGGAGATCCAAGATTGTGAATTGAAGGGAAAAGCGGACTCCTGCGATCTTTGTGGACACGCCATTCACTATTCCCAAGGGTTTAGCCCGTGAATCATCAGCAAGGCGTATGTTGAAATTAGCCTTTTGCATTGGTGGGAGACCCCATTCTTCGTAAAGCTCCTTTGATAGGACATTGACACCTGCTCCACCATCCACTATGGCTTGGACTTCATTATATGCTTTGTGGATCAAAGGCACAGTGATGTTGCATATGTCATCTCTCTCACCCATCCGCACAGGGATATCTTCAATGTCGTTCATAGGTGGAGGGGGATTTGCGAGTTCAATCCATCCTTTGAAACTCTCCCAGAGATTGGGACAATTCCGTAAGAGGATTCCGATGGGAATTGACACAGGGCAACTCAGGATGCTAGAGAGTGCAGCTCCTTCAAGTTGACGTGGCGGGACATTCTGTTGTGGAGTCTGTTGTTGGAACAAAGGCTCAAGTACAATATCAATACTTTGTGGGGCCAAGTCATGGAGTGGGTCTTGAGCTTGCTTCTGAGCCTCAAATTGAGCTTGTTCATTTTGAACCCATTGCTGAAGTGCCTGAAAACGAGCCTTCTCCACCTCTGCATTTGGGAATGGAGCTTCTTTTATTCGAGGCTCGGGAGTTGATGTGGATGAACTCGGCTGCTCATTGCTTAGCGGAGGTGGAGGCACTTGTGCTTTCTTTCTCAGAAGTCGCTTCGGTTGGATTGGAATGATAGGGTCCTTCGTGGCTGCTTTCTGTTGGCGTGTAATTACATTGATAGGTTGTGACCTTAGACTTGCCGGACCCAAACTTTGATGGTCCACCCCAATGATGCCGATGGGGACGTCAGGCTTAACCTCTGTTTGTTCTGGGACCTTATTTTTCATGGGACAATCCATACAGGCATGTCCTATGCCACAATCTCTGCAGAGTGGTTGGAAAGTGGCTGGGCTACCGTGATGAGGGCACTCTGCGATTCTATGATTTTCTCCACAACCGTAACACTTGATTGGTGCTCGATATGTGTTGGGTCGCACTTGATTTGCATAGACTGGTATGAGACCCTCTGCACCTTCTACATAGTACACTGGGTACTCTGCTTCATACTCAAATAGCGAGTCTACTTCCTCGGCTTGTAACTGATGTATGGGAACTGCCTGAGGAGCTGGATTTGGTGCTCTTGGATACGGTCGTGGATTTGGATTCCTGAGTAGTTGTGGGACTTGTGTCCGAATGGGAACAGGATTTAGCCTCGGAGCTGGGGGCTCTTGTGCAAGTGCCGATTGCCTGTATACTGGCATGGGTGCCGCTTGGTATTGTGGTGGTCGAGGCGGATTGTTGCGCATGTTGAAGATGCAACTGTTCTCATCATGGCCGCCGACGATGCAGATTTGGCACCACAATCGTGGCGGTGGATTTTCTTGTGCAGTGATCCTTGCTCTTAGGACTGGGCATTCATTTGCTGTATGATTTGCCAAGCAGTGTGGGCACCGGACATTTTCTCGCCGTGGATATGTTTGAGTTGGCGGCTGAGACAAGTGGAGTTTTTGATCCATGGCGTGCATCATATCTTCTTTCAGCTTCAAGGTCATGGCCTCTAGGCGATCTTCATTGGATGTTTCGGCAGTGTCCTTTGATTTACCTTTTTTCAAGCGTTTATCTCGTGTATTTGATCTGGCGTCATCACTGCTAGTGTCTGAATCTATCATGCCATCTTCGATGTCAATGGCTGCCGCATGAGTAGCACTGAATGTTTCATAGCTACTTATCTTTTTCATATCCTTGCGAATTTTCTTTCTGAGTCTTGCTATGAACCATGCCGTGAGGTACTTTGCATCTGGCCGTGGGTCACATTTGGCAATCAATCTCTTCATCTTTCCCAGGTATGTGCGTACATCTTCCCTCCGGCCTTGTTCGATCTTGCTGAGTTGGAGAGCGGGATCATCTTGTAGCCTTTCCGTTTGAAAGCAACGTTTGAATTCGGTTTGAAGTAGGTCCCATGTGGCACGTTCTTTCACAAGAAGGTCGAGGTACCATTCCGACGCCTCATCAGTTAAGGCCATTGGAAACCAAGCCACCTTAGTTTCATGGGATTGATCACCACCTGCTCGACATGCGGCATCAAAATGTTGGAGGAAGCGAGCAGGGCCTCCCCTACCATTATATTTGGGAAGTTCCAGTTTTCCCAAGGGGCGTCGGCCGTGATTGTTGTGATTTCGTCGATTGAAGAAGTTGTCAGCCTCGGCATCGAGCTCGATGTCCCCATCATGCTCATGACGACGTCCAGCCATGTTGGGGCGTGGAGGAGTTAAAGGGAGTTGTTGAATTTCAGGGGGGAATTCGGGGTAGAGGATTGGCGGGGGCGGTTGTTGCAGTGGAGTTAGTTGCGGATGGGGCGAGCTTTGGAGTCGAAGTCGTTGGCCGGAACGTAACTGCATGCAGATTGTGCGTGATTGGCCAAGGGTATCGCTACCCCAAGTGTGGGTGTGGAGGTGGTGCTGTTAGGAGAGTTAGAGTGGTGTTAGTTTGTGTAGGGACCGTCGTGTTAATAATGTGCCTAAGATTGTCCTACGTGTGTAGGGAAATGTGCCGGTGCAGACGGATCGTTAATCGGAGGTCGCGGCGTGAAAATACGAGTGAATTAATGCAAAATGAGGCCCACACGGGGGCGCGAATGAACGTGTGATGGGATGCCGAAATGGTGTGCAATGGGCTGGAAAAATACCCCGTAACGTGGTGTTTCCGTGTGTGAGATCTGGGTTCAAACGGGGTTCAATTTGGGTCCCAAACGGATGAGTTTCGAGGGGTTAAAGGAGGGGTAAAGTTGGCGTTTTGGGGGGGGTCCTAATGGTGGTGTGAATGGACTTGAAGTCCAACCGAGGGGTTGAAACCAAGTGACTCTAGTTAGACTAACTAACCGAGGTCCTCCCAGTTACTGTAACTGGGAGGTTAAACTAACTATAGTTAGATACTAACTGAAGAGTTAGTCTAACCTAACTGAGGGTTAACTAAACTAACCTAACCTCAGTTACTACTAACCAAACCTACGTAGCTAATCTAACTGAGGTTAACTAACTAACCTAGGGTTAACTAACCTAACCTAACTGTAGGTAGTACTAACCTAACTATGGTTAAACTAACCCTAGAGTTAATTTTAGGTTAGGTTTAGTTATTTTTTTTTTTTTGTTTGTTTGGTTAGGTGGGGGGCTGCCCGGCGGCGGCGCCCGGAGGGGGGGGGTTGACACGGCGTGGGAGGGCGAGGGTGGCGCGCGGGGGGGCGGGGGAGGGCGAGGGGGTTGCGCAGGGTGGTGTGAGGGGGGTCCGAGGGGGGTGGCGGGGGAAGGCGGGGGGTAATGGCGGGGGGTGGCGCAGGGGGGGGGAGGGTGCGTGCGAGGGGGGTGCGGGGGAGTGGCGCAGGGGGGGGAAGGGTGCGTGCGAGGGGGGTGCGGGGGAGTGGCGCAGGGGGAGGGGCGTGCGAGGGGGATGCGGGGGAGTGGCGTAGGGGGGAGGGGCGTGCGAGGGGGATGGCGGGGGAGGGCGGGTGGTGTGAGGGGAGGGGCATGGGAGGGCGGGGGTGGGGCGGGGGTGGCGCGGGCGAGGGGAGCTGGGCTACGGGCGGGGGCGCTAGGCGACGCGGGCGGGGGCGCCGGGTTGCGCGCGGGGACGTCGCGGGGTGCGCCGCCGCGGGGCAGCGGCCGGGGGATGGCCGCAGGGGCGGAAGGGGCGGGCGCCGCCGCTGGCGGCTCCGCTGCTAGCGGGCAAAGCGGGCGGGCGCCGCCGCTGGCGGCTCCGCTGCTGGCGTGTGCGGGCGTCGTCGGCCCGGGCGGGGTGGGTGGGGGCGGCGGGCGGGGGGGCGGGGGGTGCGACGGAAAAATTTTTACTCTCCTTGCCCTTGAGTGGTATGTGCATGAAAGTTTGAAGTAGGGACTTGTTTTACACCTACCTACGCATGTTTACTCGCTACTTGAGACGCTAGTCTCCCCGGCAGCGGCGCCAAATGTTGGCTCTTTCCTACTGCTTTCGTAGGAAGAGCTGGGTTGTCTATGTTGCAGTGTTTCGAGGCTTTTTGTCACCTACAGATATATTGGGATTGTCGTTGTAGTATATGTGTAGCTTAGGACCTCGAGTCGTGTTCTGGTGAGAGACGTAGGCTTAAGTGTGGTAAGTAAACAAAATGCAAGCATGTGTAAAAGGCACGTAAACCATTGTTGTTGGGGTAATGAAGGCTTTCACCTTCATTGGGGGTTGTAGGGTTTAGGAGGAGTTTAAGGGTTCAGAAGGAGGTTGTAGGGTTTAGAAAGAGTTCAAGGGTTTAGGAGAAGTTCCAGGGTTCAGAAGGAGGTTCTAGGGTTCAGAAGGAGTTCCAGGGTTTAGAAGGAGGTTCCAAGGTTTAGAAGGAGTCCAGGGTTAGAAGGAGGATCCAAGGTTCAGAGTAGAGTACATGGTGGAGAACTCGTCTCCCTCGTAGATCATGGAGTTTAAGGGTTTAGGAAAGCATAGGAGTGGGAGAGGAAGAAGGTGTAAGAGCATGGGTGAAAGAAGAGAGAGGAGGAAGGAGGAGGAGGGAAGAGGAGAAGGGAGGGAGAGGAGGGAGGAGGAGGAGGAGGAGGGAGGAGGAGGAGGAGGAGGAGGGAGGAGGAGGGAGGAGGAGAGGGAGAGGGTGGGTTGCAGGGTTGGAGGAGAGGGGAGAAGGGTTGCAAGGTTAGGACATGCTTTTGGACGTGCAGTGCAAGGAAGCATGGACACTTGAGACAAATGTTTGGAATACCATTGTAGACTCAACACAATGCCCCAAGAGTGTGGGCTTCATTCCATTATGGGGTATTTATACAAGTTGGAGAGCTTCTCTCCTTGCATGTAACACAAAGTCGTATCACAAAGTTGTTACACAAAGTTGTGTCACAAAGTCGTAACACATTCTCTCTCTACATGTAGAAGTTGTAACACAAAGTGGTAACACAAAGTTGTTACACAAACTTGTAGCACAAAGTTGTTACACAAAGTTGTAACACAAAGTTGTGTCACAAAGTTGTAACACATTCTCTCTCTTCATGTAGAAGTTGTAACACAAACTTATAACACAAAGTTGTTACACAAAGTCGTAACACAAAGTTGTGTCTAGAAGTTGTAACACAAAGTTGCAACACAAAGTTGTATCACAAAGTTGTAACACCTTCTCTTTCTTCATAAGTTCATGTTGGCACAGAGTCAACAATTGAGCTCGAGGGGGAGTGTTGAGATATCGAGCTCCACTCGTGATTTGCCAGGGTGACCATTGTGCATTTATGTCACCGACTTATTAGCTGCAAATGCGGTTGGTACACCGCCCATGAATAATAGCTAGATGACAGCTATCTTTATGTACTCTAGTTAGTGGCTCAATTAGTATGCCACCTTAGTTGGATGAGTTTGGTTTGAGACCCACATATAAGGTTCACCTATTCTTTTGTACTTAGAGAGTTGTTTTGGATTTCACAACTAAGAAGAGGAAAACTATTTTTAGGCTCCACCTTTGTGTGTATTCCCCCATTGTGTATGTGAGAAAGTTGCAAGTGAGACTCCTTCCTTCTCTCCCACTCTCTTCACAGGAGGGAGGAGGAGGAGGAGGAGGGAGGAGGAGGAGGGAGGAGGAGAGGGAGAGGATGGGTTGCAAGGTTGGAGGAGAGGGGAGGAGGAGTTGCCAGGTTAGGACATGCTTTTGGATGTGGAGTGCAAGGAAGCATGGACACTTGAGACAATTGCTTAAAATACCAAAGTAGAACTCAACACAATGCCCCAAAGAGTTTGGGTTTCATTCCATTATGGGGTATTTATACAAGTTGGAAAGCTTCTCTCTCTGCATGTAGGAATTGTACAACATTCTCTCTCTACATGTAGAACTTGCATGTGGGAGTTGCATGTAGAACTCGCATGTAGGAGTTGTTAGTTGGTTCATGCCCTCCATTACATTTATTTATTTTTTCAAATCAGTCTTCATTCACAAGACAAAGACCATGTGGGTATGCAAAGGCCTAGAAAATGAATTTCTTGATAATATTCTATACCCAATGTGGGATGTTAGGGAGGGTTTGCAAAAGGGAGACCATTTTCAATGTATACTTACTAAAGAAAGTATAGTAATAAGATATCAAGTAGTGCGAAGTAATTGCTATATGAGATACGCTTATAGACGTTGGAAAAATAATCATGGCACATGGATACCTATGGATTGTGATGTAGTGGACACCACAGAGGTAAAGGTACATATGTCCAATGGGGATATCCAATATCTTGAGGTCACAGGTAGTTGGAGCTTGAAGCACATTCGAGAATACATCGCTGTCACCTTTGATGATAGTGATTTTTTTTAAACACTAAATGGGAAGATAGTAAGAAGGACTAAAATCCGGACATCCCAAGTTTCTCGGTAGTCCAAGATAGGTAGAAGGAGAGGGTGGGGAGAATTCAATACTTGAGCAAGATGTTCAACACCAAATAAACTTGCAATCCTTTGTTGATAGTTTATCTTTAGACCAAAAAGAATTACAACTTGAAGCTCAAAATGAGGCACAAAAGGTTAAATAGGTACAAAGGGATTCCTTGGTCGAAACATTACCAACCATAGCCGAGCCCTAGAAACCTTTGTAATGAGATCGAGAAGAAATCATTCAAGACGAGCTTATCCACAGGAATTAATAAGCAAATGCGCCAAATCTCCCCCCAAGATTGGGGATCATCCCACCCTTCGAAGAACATCACCCTTTTAATTACCTCTGATGCAGCAAGTAGCTCGATCACCGCACAATGAGTAGAATTGAAATCAAAGTCCTCCCAGTGTATCACTAGTTCTTCACCTTGAATAATCCACGATGTATCATCCCACCCGTCGTCTCCTTGAACAATGCATTGTACAATCAGTTGTTGAAGATCGACATGAAGATCAAGAAAGAGATCTTGCCAATTGGTAGCCGTAATGAGCGGAGGACCAAGCACCAAATCCTTGAACTCGTCGAGAAGTGACATAAATATCCACCCTCCTCGTGTGGCATGTGCCCAAGGAGTGAACTTGAAAAAGTTCAGAATCTATGATCTAGTATCAGATATGAATAGAGAACATGAAATGAAGTACTTTTGCTTTTTACAACAAGAGGAAACTCCCTACAGTTAGAGAGTTACAGTTCATGAGATTTCACCATATAAGCAATATCATTACACTTTCATCACTTCCTATTTGCTGGCCCATTGGTAAGTCTTCCTTTTGTCAATGGGGAGGTCTTGGGTTCAATTCCCACTCCTTAATAAAAAGAGAGGAGAGGAGAGGAGAAGAGAAGAGAAAGAGAAGAAAAGAAGAGGATAGGGGCGCGAAATCTTTTGCAGGAGCTCGGAAAGTCTATCCGTGACGCACAAGTGCGCCAGAAGATGCAGGAATCCAGGAAAACAGTCACGATCTATCCACGATGCACAAATGCACTAGTAGCAACCAGGGGGCATGCGGGTGTTACAGATGCATAGGAGCGATTTTACAGGCACGGTCGACCAGAAGACGCGTGGCACTATGCAAGAACCCAGAAGATGCGCAGGAATCGTAGGCTAAAGGTGCAAGAACCCAGAAGATGCGCAGGAACCATAGGCTAAAGGTGCAGGAACCGAGAAGATGCGTAGGAACCGTAGGTTAAAGGCACAAAAATTGAGAAGTTTTGCAGCCGCAGGGACAGAGAACTACGAGCAGAAGATACACAGATTGGAGGCGCAGAAGCAAAGAACCGCACATGGAAGGTGCTGCAGAACTACACCCAGTCGTAGGAGTAACAAATTTTACACCACTAGCTGTGGAGATTTCGATTCGAGCAGCCACACCAGTTCTATTAACTAGAAAAGAATTCGAGACAAGAGGCTAGATGCTAGGCATGGCGATGCTCGAGGGCCATATAGGAAAAGGGAACATGAGGGGAGAAGTGTTAACATGGGTGGGAAAAAGGGATTAAGAGGGGTGGGAATGAAGGAGGAATGAAGAGGGAGACTATGGCACAAGGGGAGAGGGAGAGGGGAAAGAGGAGCATGTACATAATGGGATGAGGATGTAGAGATGGAGACATGAAGGGAGGACGGTCATGCTTTATTTGAAAGGAAGGATGGGGGGAAGAAATCAAAGTACTAGCTAGGTGGCTTTACAAGAATGAGCATGTTCCATCAAGGAATAGCTCCCTCCTTTTATAGCCAAGAGAGGGGGTCTCTCCCAATAAATTCATCCTCCCACATGCATGGTGTATGTGGAAAAGTCTCCCATGTGGGCTAGGTGGTTACACACTCTCAATTGTGTGCGACAACCCTTGGCCTCATTTTTCCACATATATCAACACCCATATCCCAAGTCTAAGATACCCCCTTGGTCTCTTCCCAATTTTATAATACGTTCAAACATCTAGGAGGACAAGTGGAGGGTTGGCACAAGGAATCTTGCCACCTCATCCTACTTTCCCATTACTTAACTTGCATTCTTGGACTTTCTATCGCCCCCCCACATGGGCCTATCCTACATGGAGGGAATAATCCAATATAATATCCATCTCCACCTATTTTATATTACTTCTCCCATGGTCCTTAGGCCATATCTCACTAAATGCAAGCGTGGGACTGCCTAGGTGGAGGGGTGGTACATGGAGGACCCATGCCACCTTATCATTTTATATTATTACTACCATGGATTATGTACAACACACCTTATGGGTCCTCTTACGTGGAAGGGTGGCACATGGTCACGTCAACCCTGGGCCTTATGCACACCTTATTTTATTATACTATTGCCACACATACAAGCACACACACATATTTATGCCTTTTACTTTGGTTAAATTTATCCATAACAGTACATAATGTAATTGACTGTTGATGGCAAATCATCCCCGGGGGATTCACAGGAGGAAACTTATGATATCACGTGAGTGTACAATAGGGGGGTTTTTTTAAATGAGGCATAAGCTTATACATTAGGGGTGGGGAGCCTTTTATTTTTTCCCAATATTGAATTTAAGTTACGGGGGTCATGCCATATTTAAGAGAGGGGACATAGTATAGGCTACCTTGGATAACTAGTCCAAACAAGTTTGGTTTTGTGTATGGTTTTAAATAGTCATAGGGAAAGTAATCTAAATTTTCTTATTGTGTGATCTAAATGCTTGAGAAAGAACGTAGATTTAAGGAAAGGGGGGACATAATAGAATTTTGGTGGTATCTTATAAGCTTAAATAGGGGTGTTTTATCATTCTACATGGATAATAAATAGGGGGTTTTCTTGAAGTTCATGCACGCAGGTGACGTCCCCCTTTCATGAAGAGTGAATCCCCCGGGAAATCATCATGGTAGAATGTAATTAGTCACTAGTATGTAATTAGTCAATAATCATGGTAGAATGTGATTAGACACTAGTATGTGATCCCCCCAAGAAACAAAAACAAAAAAAAGCCCCAGAGGGTGTGATGGGCGTATTTGATTCTTGTGTATGTGATGGGTGTGTGTGTGTGTGAGTGATGGGCGATGCATCCACAAAAAAAAAAAACAAAAAAAAGCCCTTGAGAGGCCTCTCGGGGGATTTTTTTTGTGTATTTCTTCGCATAGGCACTTTTTTTTTAAAAAAAATGTATTTCTTGTGTGTGTGATGGGTGTGTGTGTAAGTGATGGGGGATGCATCCCCCAATTAAGAAAAAACAAAAAAAGCCCCTGAGAGGCCCAGGTGCATGCAAGCATGACTTTGGGCCAGATGGGGACCAAAGTCACACCTGCGCGCACTTGGGCCTCTCAGGGGCTATTTTTTGTTTTTTTTTTGTTTTTATTAAGCAAACATAAGATCGGTGGGCTCTTATAGTAGAATGGACATCTGATTGCATTTAAGATTTGGAAGCTCTAAGTCCAAAACTATTTGTGACCCCGTCTGGCCCAAAGTCGCACCTGCGTGCACTTGGGCCTCTCAAGGGCTATTTTTTCTTTTCTTTTTTTAAATTAAGAAAACATAAGATCGGTGGGCTCTTATAGTAGAATGGACATCTGATTGCATTTGAGATTTGGAAGCTCTAAGTCCATAACTGTTTGTGACAAAGAGCGAAGTTCTAACATACATAGTCCATGTATTAAAGACATGGAAACATTTTTTTAACAGCCGTCACAGACCACACTAGTCACTCACTTGGCTACCTATCACCCAATGGATAGAATAAAAGATGTGCTACAACCAATCATTCTATTAATATGGCAACATTATTGAGTACATTCAAAGTAAGAACAATGTTGTGATCAAGTCGAAAAGAGTTGGTCACAACAATTTCCATTGTGTACGACCACTTTCTTTGACATGAGGAACGAATAGCACTACTCCAAGAGTTTGGAAAATTTTGGGATGCATCCCCCAATTTAAAAAAAAATAAAAAATAACCCCTGAGTGGCCCAAGTGCGCGCAGGCGCGACTTTGGGCTAGATGGGGACCCTGTCTGGCCCAAAGTCACGCCTGCGTGCACCTGGGCCACCTAGGGGCTATTTTTTGTTTTTTGTTTTACTGGGGGATGCATCCCCCATCACTTACACACACACACAAGAAGTACAGAAGGGGGAATTAGATAATAATGGATGTTAACACCCTCCCCTAGGTGTTGACTTCATTTGTTAAGGATGGTATTTAAGACGTCATTTTCATCCTTGGGGTCATTTAACCACTAGGTCCACTAAAGGGACTATGGTAAGATAACTGTTACTTCAAAATTAATATGTTTCATGCTTACAAGGACCCTATGTTGAACAAAGGACCTCACATTTCTTTTGGATCAATCACTTAATTATACCCTTAAGAGTACATATCCTAGTTGTGGCACTCATGAGGAAATCGGATGTAACAGCAGCGAAGCCTGGATTCGATTACCTGTCGCGCAAGGACACTGGCCACCTTACATCTCTCACAAGCATGCAATGCCTATACCTCCTTGTCGTGTGAGCTCAGATCTCTGGGGCTTCTCTCTATCTTCTCCTCCCCCATGTTTTTTCACTTTCCTCCACCTAGATCCTGTATTCTTTCCTTTCCTCTCCCCATTGATGCTAACCTAGCTTGCATTAGCATTCACACAGCTTGTATGGTAGCCTGTTCCTTCTAGGACAATTGAGCGATGCCACTCATCAAGTTAACTCTTTTGGCTTGCAAAATCCTTCCATCGCTTTGTGCCATCGATGGTCCTAACATGTAAAAACAAAAAAAAAGTGCCTATGTCATGGCCACCTTTCGATCAAAGATGCAAAGTTTTTGCCCAAATCAATTTGCTTCTTCATGCTTGAAATGTGTCCCAATTTATAAACCCATATCTTGATCATTAGCATTCAAAGTTGGGATGCACTTTGAATAATGGTTTCATATGTCATGTTATTCACATCATTTTAATCCATTGTTGCTCATAGCTATCAGTGCATTTGTCAACCTTACCATTTTGTATCAAACTTCATTGCATTCATCACCAATGCCTTCAGAATATCAAGGCACACTTCTAAAGTGATTTTGGCCATTCCTAGAATACTTTAAAACATTTTACACCATAAGGGCCTACATCTTCAATTGTGTGTAGCACCCCTTAGCCACAATTTCCATAAAAGTCAAAACCCAATCTCCTATGCTAGGATTGAGTCAATCATATGCTTGTTCTCTATCCGAATTCGATAATACACAAACACCAAGCAAGGATACATGTGGATTATTCCCGTCTCCATGTGGAACCATTGGCATAAGTGAGAGCTTGCCATCTCAATCATGGAGCATATATCCTCTTAATTTACATTAATCCTTCCAACTAACCATGCACATAACTAAATTAGCCACCATATTATTGTTCTATTTTCCTCCTAGGTTTGGGATGCAAAACATTCCTAGTCCCAAGATGAATCTAAATATGGAAGGGTTTGAGATTGTGCATCCAATTTAACCTTTTGTTGCTATCTTGATTGGAGTTCATCGGCAATCTTGATCTTGTCTATTCATACACCTAGTAACTTGAAGAAATTTTGAAACCTTTGATAAGGGAATGCATTTTTCTTCAAAATCAACTATATATTTAAATTAACGATACACTAAAATCCAAGAAATGAAACTCAATTATAATGCAAAGCACCATCCATCTGGAAAACAAGAGAAATATATATTAAATTTTGATGTCTATACAATATTTCTTGTATATTGCATCCAATAGATGCACTTTTTACAAAATATTTGCTTGCTTAGCTTTAGCTACTATTGCTGCTCTCATATGAGTTGACAAAATAGTGGGTTCACTAAAAGATTCTACAAGCTACCCAACATCATAAACACTTGTCGAAGCACCCATAGCAGCAACCGCCATGATTCTTCCTGCAAGTTTCTCTCCAAAAGTAGATAATGCCAAGTCCGGCCTCACCAAAATATACTTGCGTGCAGAAGGGGGTAAAGGCACAAGGGAGACTAGCTTTGAAAGTGCCTTGCACTTTATCATCTCTTCCTTCCCATAAGGGGAGAACAAAGTATGGAAGCACACTAGGCTATGGTGCTCGAACATTCCCATGTAGTGTCCTAGTGCTGAATCCACACTGATGTTGTCACCTCGACCCCCTTTACATGTCACAAACTTGTCAACTTTGATGACGCCGTGAAAATGGAGATAACATCAGTAATCTTCTCAATGCCAAACTAAGAACATAAATTCATTCATATTGACAAAATATCATGAACTTACAATGTGGACAGCATCTTGTTCATCCATTCCCGGCCAAGTTATATCGATGGAGCTTTTGCTCTCATCAATTGCTGGAGGTGGTGCCGATGATGAGGCCTCTATAGTATTCTCAAGTCTTTGGCATTTTTGCACCCTCTGTGCCTTCGATCTTTCCTATACCTCACGGAACTCTGTCTTTGTAAGTGCTGCATTAGTAGAGTCATGCATTTCCTCCCACATAGTTAAGATCGGATGCTCCAAAGTGTTTGCAGGTGCCAAATCTGTGCACCTATCCAACCCCTCTTCTGGGTAACTTAAGTTACTACTACTCTCCCAAGCGGAGAGTGCCCCAGTACTTCATCTTCTCTAAAATTTTTAATATATTGAATGTCAATCAATAATAAATATTAAATCAAAATATACAAAAGGGTTTGCATCAAAACCTCATCCGTCATACCTTCTTCCTCCTCTTTTTGCTCTCCTTCCTCCTCTTCCTCTTTTGGCTGTCCTGTGGGGGATGATGTCCCGCCTGCTTCAAGAACCACAACCAACTTTGTCGTCTGCTCTATTTTTGCTGTGTGCTTTCCCTTGTCCAAAGTTGCACTAGACCAATCTAGAGCAACGGCGGCTTCTGCAACCACATTAGGATTCTACTCAATGTCCACATCTTGCTCTACTGCTGCTAGAGAAAGAGTTGGCTCTACATTGATGAATGGAGGTGTGTCTGTGTCCTCCATTTCCAAAAGAATTACACAATAGGCTATTTTCAGGGATACAAAACGAGTTCCTATAGGACCCGCTTGCAGATCCAACTCTTCATCCTTGGGAATCCTTCTAAAACTTTTTGGACTAAGGGATTTGCAAATTCTTTGCAACCTAAACTTGAAAGTGCTATCAGCCTGACGACCGTCAATGAGGAGATTCACAGGAACCCATTGTACTCTATCTATGTCTAGCCGGATCAAGTGAGGCTTGATTTTCTCTCTCACATAATCTACCACATCTCTAAAGAGATCTAGATGCTTGTGGATTGTGCCGATAACATCTAATTGACGATAAAAAATGTCATACAACTCTGCCTCTCTACTCGAATGATGAGTAGAAGCGACAAAGTCATGGTATGCCTCGTGGGGTGTGGCCATTGGAGGTTTGTGGAAGATGGCAAGAGCAGGCTGTCTAGGAGGTGAAGACAATAAAGGCTATGCCATACGTAATGGCCCTTTATATAGTTGACTTCAGTCTCTTTAAATACCTTAAAAGTCCGACTACAATTTAGGTAATAAAATATTGGACAATGTAATATATTGGCCTAAATCATTTGCCATCATATTCCACTCCCGCCTCCCCTGCCACCCAAAATAATGGATTTTTTTTTTGGAATTCAAGGGGCCCTATGTTAGTACAAATGACATCACACTTAACAAAAACTATTACATTTAGTCAAAAACTATTACAACACAATTTCAAAACTTTTACATTTATTCAAGTGCTATTACAACACACTTCAAAAACTATATCATATTTTCAAAACTATTACAACACACATCAAAAACTACTAATTTTATTAAGTAAACTCATTGCCAGTACAAATGACATCACACTTCAAAAACTATTACATTTATTCAATACCAGTATGAATGGACAAGTTACAATGAGGCTTCCATTTCTCAAGCATTGATGTTCCTTACCAGGGGGTGAGGTGTATTGTTATAGCAAGTCTGCACCAGCAAGTACTTGCAACCAAGCTGCGTACTCAGCACTCATTTTTGGGCTACAAAAGGCGCAAGAACATCGCATCAAGCAACTTGAGGTGCAAGGAGATTCTCAACTCGTGTGTGAACAAGTTAGTGGAAGGTGGAAGGTGCGGAGCGAAGGCTTGGTTCCATGACATCAACAAGCATTGGAACTTTGCCAACAATTTGAAGAGGTAAAAATTCAGCATATCCCTCGAGCTCAAAATCTAGTTGCTGATTTCTTGGCACGTGAAGCTTGTACTTCAACCACGCATGAAACGAGCAGAAGCACCGTCCCAACAAAGCCGCAAGCCACGAATGAGGGTGATCATTTGTAAGGAATGCAAAGGTTGTGGTCATCATGAAACTAAGTGTTGGGCATATTTAATACGAGTTTACCGACTTCGGAAGATCATTAGAAAGGTCCTTAAGGACATTGCTCAAAAGAAGGATCCAGACCGCACACCCCTTGAAGAAATAGCATGGCGATTACAAGAACTGGAAGAAGCTGAAGGTGATGTGCAAGCTCTCCAACTGTTGACATTTGTCATGGCATTCTTGTTTGCCTTGATGAACAACCTCATGCAGCGCTGTGTCTCTAACCCTCGCTTATAAAGATGGATGCAATATCATGAGGGTTGGTCCTTTTAAGATTGTCTATGAGCTATTCTATGCTGAAGATTCTTCCCGTGTAGTATTTCACAATACACCAGTCACACCCTACCTTGCCTATGTGTGCTTTGTAGATGTATCTTCACCTGATTTTCAGTTCAAGCTACCTCTTTCCATTGTTTTCCCATAGATAAGCCTCATTTCGTCTCTCTCTTTTCCATTTTCCAAGCATGGCTGACATTCTCATGTTCTGTGGACGGGTTGAAGAAAATCCAAATGAGTATCTTGTGGCGTTCAAGCGGCATTGTGCTTCTCTCAACTTTCTTACTGAAGATAGATGGTTGTTGGTTCTTCCCACATTTCTAGAGGGTTTTGGCTCAAGTGTGGTATGAGAAGCAGGCCGAAGACGTGGCCGAAGAAGTTTGCCAAAGCTGGCCAAGGTTGACAGTAGTGATGATTGAGTATTTCAGCAAAGAAGAGGAGCCGGAGAATGTGTACCTGTAGGTGGCAAACTTGAAGCAGTCAGAAGGTGAGACAGTGCGTCGATATGTGGATCAAGTAGCCGTGCTCCTCGACCGTTTGATTGCCACGTAGGAGGACAATGCCGGATTTCGAGTTGGAATGACTTAGCATGTGCTAGGCTATCTTGTAATAGGAGCAAGTGACGAATTCCACCTCAAGCTTAAATGGGAGAATCCAGAAACTATGGTGCTAGCACATGAGATTGCTCAAAAGTTTGATAAAGTTCAATCTGACCCCGCTTCAAAGAAGATGATTGTCCCTCCGCAACCCCCTCAATTCTCGCAACAACAACCTGGGGGGTCCAACTCAGGGGCATACCCTCACCCCCCATCAGGGATGTATCCACTGCCTCCACCTCAAATGTATGGTCCTCCCTTAGATGCTTACCCTCAACAAGGAGTATATCCTCAACCTTCGCCTGGAAGATTTCCCCAGCTTCGCCCATGAGCCCCCCTGCTTCCTACTCCCCCGGCCCTCCTGCTAAAGAACATGGAGTCAATGACCTAGCTAAGCTGTGATCTTCGGCTTGAGATGGTGGGCATCAGAAATCAAGCCAATCGCCCTCCAAGAGAACATGCCAATGTTGTGTTCTATGAGTGCCACCAGAAGGGTCATTATCGCACGGAATGCCCCAATATTCCAAGGGTGAATCTTCTAAGTGAATCAGGCACCGAGGATTTTGACGTAGAGATCCTTGACCTCGAGAAAAGAAGTCGTACCACCTTGGACCCCTCTCCAAACTGCGGCCGCCCCAGGAAGAAGGTGTCCTTCTCAGAGCCCTCAGATGCTGAGATGGCAGACCCACCAACAGAGAAGACTAAAAGATCTCGCAGGAGTAAGTGGTCGCCCTCGAATTTTCCTATCGGCTTAGGGCAAGAGGACTATTCGGTCATTCAGGACCTTGCTCATCGGTCTTTGAGCATCATGCTCCCTCAACTAATAGCATTAATCCCTAAGGTGAGATGTGAGCTGCAGTAAGGTCTCTCATCCTCGATGTCTGAATCAATGGAAGAATTAGATGGGGGGGAGGAGTTCTCAGAGGAGGAAGTTTACATGATGGGGGTGTCTCCGACCCCGCCACCTACAGAAAAGGTAACAGCTAGTCCTCAACAGCTTGAATCTATGCTTTCCCCAGACCTCACTCCAAGTGAGAAAGATGAGTTCCTAGAAATGTTCAAAGATTTCCCTGACCTCTTCGCAACTAGCTACCACCACCTTCGCCATTGGACTACCATAGAGCACAAGATAGAGCTAAAGCCTAATGCGAAGCCTGTGGCTCAGAAGTATCGAAGATTAGGGCCCTATAGACCGATGCTTTGCGCTTAGAGTTGCATAAACTTGTAGAAGCTGCGTTTATTGTTCCGGTTCACAATACTAAATGGGTTTCACTAGTGGTAGTCACCCCAAAGAAAAACAACAAGTGGTGGGTCTGCATCGACTATAAGAAACTCAATGCGGCCACCAAGAGGGACCATCATCCTCTTCCCTTTCAAGACCTCATTCTTGAGAAGGTAAGTGGTCATGAGATGTATACTTTATGTGATGGTTACTTCGGGTTTTATCAAATCAGAATTACTAAGGAGGATGTGCTTAAAACCACATTTGCCACACCCTAGGGGACGTTTGCATTCAAAGTAATGCCATTTGGCCTCACCAATGCTCCTACTACCTTTCAAAGATTTATGCAGATGGTGTTTGCTCCATATTTGGGGGTTTTCTTGGAGGTGTTTTTAGATGATTTTTATATATTCTCGGCACGTAAGGAGCACATCATGAAGGTTAGGTTGGCCTTCAAAGGGTCAATGATATGAATGGCAGCCTCAACCTTGATAAATGCACCATTGGAGCCACTCAAGGGAGGTTACTGGGACATATTTCTCATCTGAGGGAGTCAAGCTTGACCCCGAGAAGGTAGAAGCTATCCTCAAGCTCTCCCCACCAACAACCAAATGTCAGGTACGCTCATTTGTCAATCTAGTAGGATACTATTACCGCTTCATTGATCAATATGCTGCTTTGACGTGACCCATGACTATGCTATTAAAAGATGGAGTTGATTTCTCTTGGGATGAGGATTGTGATCATGGGTTTATACAAATCAAGAGTGCTCTGGCTTCAGAACCCATTCTACACAATCCTGATTAGTTAAAGACTTTCTATATCAATCCTAGGTTTGGTGAGCATACTCTGGCGGGTATTCTTCTCCAGCAAGGGGAGGATCAGTTCATGTATCCCATTCAATTTGCTTCTCGACAATTGCTCGTGAACGATGCTAGTCTGAGTCTGCCAAGCATGCTCTGTCTTTGGTGTCTAGCATTGAGAAATTTAAGCATTAGGCTGCTGGAAAGTCCTTCATTATAATCTGTAGCAATGGTCTTGCAAAGCAGGTTCTTCAATCACCAAATCCCATGGGCCGGTTGGCCAAATGGTTGGCAGTTTTACAAGAATATGATTTTTCTTTCAAATTTGTAAAAGGGGGTTGTTCCAACTTGAAGAATGCTTTGATTGATTTAGAGGAGTGCCTCGATGTAACCCTTGTAGTGGCCATAGAAGTTGGGGATCCATGGTATGGTGGTATCTACAGGTTCTTGACCGCTTTCTCCTTTCCTCCAGAAAGTACTAGCTATGAGAGAAAGAAAATCCGTAGAGATAGTAGGCGCTACACTCTCTTTGATGGGGTGTTATACCGTCAAGGCCTGGATGGGGTACTAATACGGGTATTGAGGCAATTTTACCCCTAGAGATAGAGATTTCGGCCTTGAGATTGGCACAAGAACAAAGGATGACAGAAGATGAACATGTAGAGGCCAAGTTGGTACAACTTGAGAAGCTAGATGAAACCCGATGCCTTGCACTCCATCAAATAGAGATCCAAAAGAACCGACAAAAGGCCCACATGGATGCTAAGATTTGCAAGGGATGGGAAAGAAACTTTGCTGAGGGGGATGTTGTGCTATGCTTTGATAATAGATTGGACCACCAGATGGATAAAAAGTTCCTTCCACTGTGGACCGGTCCATACACAGCCATCAAGGAACGTAGCAATGGGTCTGTATTGTAAGTACAGGAGCTGCATGAGCCATATGGCAAGAAGGTGATCAACAAGCATTATCTCAAGCCCTTCTTTGTGCGTGATGGCAGGCAGGGAAGGGGGGAACTATTATGGATAAATTTGACCTTGAAAGTAAAAGGCATAAATATGTGTGTGTGCTTGTATGTGAGGCAATAGTATAATAAAATATGGTGTGCATAAGGCCCAGGGTTGAGGTGGCAGGGCATGACCATGTGCCACCCTTCCACGTACGAGGACCCATAAGGTGTGTTGTACATAATCCATGGTAGTAATAATATAAAATGATAAGGTGGCATGGGTCCTCCATGTACCACCCCTCCACCTAGGCGGTCCCACGCTTGCATTTAATGAGATATAGCCCAAGGACCATGGGAGAAGTAATATAAAATAGGTGGAGATGGATATTATATTCGATTATTCCCTCCATGTAGGATAGGCCCATGTGGGGGGGGTATAGAAAGTCCAAGAATGCAAGTTAAATAATGGGAAAGTAGGATGAGGTGGCAAGATTCCTTGTGCCAACCCTCCACTTGTCCTCCTAGATGTTTGAACGTATTATAAAATTGGGAAGAGACCAAGGGAGTATCTTAGACTTGGGATATGGGTGTTGATATATGTGGAAAAATGAGGCCAAGGGTTGTCGCACACAATTGAGAGCGCGTAACCACCTAGCCCACATGGGAGACTTTTCCACACACACCATGCATGTGGGAGGATGCATTTATTGGGAGAGACCCCCTCTCTTGGCTATAAAAGGAGGGGGCTATTCCTTGATGGAACATGCTCATTCTTGTAAAGCCACCTAGCTAGTACTTTGATTTCTTCCCCCCATCCTTCCTTTCAAATAAAGCATGACCCTCCTCCCTTGATGTCTACATCTCTACATTCCTCATCCCATTATGTACATGCTCCTCTTTCCCCTCTCCCTCTCCCCTTGTGCCATAGTCTCCCTCTTCATTCCCACCCCTCTTAATACCTTTTTCCCACCCATGTTAATGCTTCTCCCCTCACATTCCCTTTTCCTATATGGCCCTCTAGCATCGCCATGCCTAGCATCTAGCCTCTTGTCTCGAATTCTTTTCTAGTTAATAGTACATACATCATATATGGAAGTAAATAATACACTGTAAGATTCCACTCGAAAATGAAAGCTCAAAGTTGAAAATCTATAAGAAAAATAGTTTCCAAAGGATTCTATTACAAAAAACATTTACAACCATCTTTGCAAAAAATTGCATTTGACAACCAAAATTGGTGTCCATAGTGAATACAATAAAAAATCGAGAAAAAATCTGATCTATGGCCTAAGTTGTGGGTCTTCTCTGATCCACCTTGCCAGCTGCATGTCTTTTGCCATCATTGTAACCCTCTTGGCATGGATTGCACACAAGTTTGTGTCCTCAAGAAGAGTTACAATTGCCAATTCTGTTGCTTCTTGTATGGTGGCCAGTGCGATTGATTGAATACGATAGTCATCCTTGTAGGACTGCATAATCTCTTTCACCAATCGAGCAAACAGAGCTCTTGGGATTAGAAGGTTCACGCTACTTTGATATTTTCTTATCTCTTGTGGTGTCTTCTAGGGACTCCACCTCCTCCTCCACCTCCACCTCCATCTCCACCTCCGCCTCCACCTCCACCTCCACCTCGCCTACTGCGAGCTTTCCCTTTTCCTTTTGTTGTATGATGCAATTCTAGTAAAGATTTTCCACCCTGTCTAGAATGTGGAAAGTCTTGAGAAGCATTGTGCCATGCGGGTTGTCATTGTTGGCTCTCCATTTGTGCCCTTTGTTGTTGAGCCAATTGAATTCACATTTGCTTGGCATCTTCTTGTCCTCTAGCCCATTCTTCCAATCTGCGTCTTTTGCGCTTTTGTTCTTCTAGTATGCTTTCTAGCTCTTGATGTGCCTCGAGCTGACTCTGAGGATTGGATTGCTCCCCATGATCTTCTTCGTCATCATCTATTTGCTCATTGGTTTCTGTCCTCTCCTCCTCCTCCTCCTCCTGCCTCCTCTTTCTTCTCTCTTCAATCATTGCATTGTATACATCGGGAGGGATTGGGAGCTTTGTTTTGGAATCAACCGGTCTTCCAGTCTACTTTGTTCTTGCCATGTCGGTGATGGTGGGGCTATGGAAATGTGATGGTAGGAAAGAATGTACTAGTATGAGAGAGTACTGGTGGTACTGAGAAAATGAAGGTATTTGCATATATATAGGGGTATATTTGTTTTTTGCATCATTATTAGTTAGCCCTCTCTTCCCCCTTTACCCCCCCTCAACCCCTCCTTCCCCCCCCTATTTGTCATCGTCCCCTCGGGGGTTAACCTTACAAAATTTTAGTGTACCACGTCCATTGTCAAGAAGTGATATTTATCAAAAAAATTACTTAGTTCATTAAAACATTGGGTTTTTTAATTCAACTTTAGGAAAAAATTACGTAAAGAGGAGGGGTGTTTGTTTTGGGGAAAAAAACTTATTTAAGGGGTTTTTGAAATTCCCCTTGAACGCTCGTAAGGTCGCTCCCCTAACCTTTTCTCATCGCCCGCCCTTGTTGGGTCCACAAGTATAGAATTCAATGCTTGTTTTCTGTCCACAAGAAATATTGAAGTGCAATTTTAATTAACATCAAAGTACATTTGGTTTAGCGATCCAACACTTTCCAACACGACTTCTGGCTGCTATCCAACTTCTATGTTTTTGGGAAGCTTGCAAAGATATCCATGAATGCCTTCTTTTACTCGTTTGAGTTCGACGAACTGCTTGGGCTAACTCCGTTTGTAAAGCTTTATTCCTTACATAGGGGAACCTAACTATACCATGATAGAACCACTTGAACATCTCATGAAGAGCATTACTTCCATTAATCCCTCCTCCATGTTGCGTACTCTTGAAATAAGCACCTCGAGCTCTATAATGAGACTTTTCCATCCCTTGGGATCTCCAAGCATTCAAGGAACCATATTGGCAAAGAAACCATGGACCATGAGCATAAAGAATGTGCTGCATACATAGAAAAAACACGAGGTAAACAAGAATAAATTGATTGCAATTAAAATTTTGAAAATAGCAAAGACTAAACACACCATGTAGTGAGTAATGTGTGACTCACCCCATCCATCTACCATGGCTTTGAACAATGAACTCTTTCACGATGACTTTATATAGTTGCATATCATCGTCATCTATGGAAGGCTTCCTCAAGATCTTTACCAAAGTATCCAATTCTTTCCAAACACGTATTCTCAAGGTTCTGACATGAGGATCAGCTTCCAAATTAGTTGCGCAATCACATAACTTTTTTTAATAATTCCAATGCAGATTTAATCGATGTTTTCCATGATTGGACAAGAACCTTCGTGCCTTAGAGCCATTCCCAAAGTCTTTTCCTCTTTTTACTTGCTCTTTCCCTCTATGTATTCCTATGTTACTACCTCGAGTTTGGTGTGAGTGCATACAATAAAGACACAGATATGTCGCATTTGCACTCAATTCCGTTCCAAACATACACTTCAATGTCTTGAGATCTCCTGCCATGTGCCATTCAACTTTAAATGATCCGAACCCTTCAACTTGAAGCAACTCTCCTTTCGTTTGCGCATCTATGACACTTGGAATTGGAGATCTATCAAATACCCATTTCAAGAATGAGTGTGTCTCTTTAGGAAGTTCAAACGCGGCAAGCCACCAAATGTGCTTTTCCGATTGCACACTAAAATCTTTCCTAATTTCCTTATCTTTGGCATGTCCAAGGGCTTTATTCATCAAAGTAATACTAACCCTCTCCAACTTGTGGCCTTTTACAACCTCACACTCATCCAATTTAATAACGAATACTAACTTTCCTTCACAATCTGAAAGATTAAAGATTTACATGATTAGAAAAGATTTCGTTAAAAATTCGAGCTCTCTAAGCAATATAATTTTAACATACCCCATGCTTTCATGTTGTAAAACTCCACCATTGCAGCTTGGACCCTACATACATCCAAAAAAACATTATTATGCTCTATGTACTCAAAGGTTCTTGGTCCTTTCTTTGCCCCTTTGGTAGTTGGTCCTCCTTTCTTTTTGTTATGTTGGACATTTGTCTTGTTTGTGCCTTCCAACATCATGCTTTCTAAGATGTGTATAAATCCACCCAACAAATCTTGAACAGCAGAATTTGTTTCTTTGCTTGCATTTCTAACGTATACTGGTCTTGACAATAGAGGGTTCTTAATGCCTTGACCTCGAAGTGCATTTACAAAGACATTATACACAGCTAAGTACTCTTGCCAACTAATGCCAGTAGCACACATGCATGGACAACTTCCGATGGATCTACAAGATTCTTTAAATCAGTTGCAACCTCTTGTAATATTGCATGTCGCAATGCACGCCGACGAGGGTCCCTAAGAATAGAAATGAATTCTTTCTTCTTAATTACACTCTTTATGGCACAAAGTTAGTTAGAGGAATTTCTTCCAATAACCTCCTACATAAAATTCCTACAGAAATCATGATAACATTAGAAAAATAAATGACTCATTTGTAAGTAATGCTTCATAATTACAAAATAGTCCAAATATATATACCTTGTTGCTTTCACCCTATGTTTCCTTGCTCCACCACCATATGCCAAGCTCTCCATTGGTTGCACGGGCTTGATCCTATGCTTGTAACCTAGAGGGGTTTTTAAAATCCTTTCTAATCTCCTAGTCAAAGTAGTAAGCCCTTGTTGGATATACCAAGCCTTTTTTAACAATTTGTTCTTCTCATCTATTAATTTTGTGATTGTCTCTTGTGACCTCTCTTTTGCAATTTCTAAGTCAGCAAGTTTTTTTTGTTCTTGGGTTAGTTGTTCTTAGAGGTTATGCACGGTATCTCTAAGTATCTTTGTCTCTCCTTTTATTCTCAACAAGTGAACCTTCGCAAAGTGTGCTTTAGAATTGGAATGGCCGATGTGTTTACAATATCCTAGTGAGCCTTGAAGACCATCTCCTATGTATTGAATCAAACTCGTCACATTTTCAAACAAAGGTGGAGCACCTGTCAAAGGATCCACTGGATAGAGTAAGGATCCACTAGATAGAGTCTACCAACACTCCATAAGTCAACATGCTTTGTTCCTTGTTGTTGTAATTGATCTAGTGTATCTTTGCTAGCCGACAACCTTGTGGCCATAACATTGATGAGTTGTGCAATACTTTGGTGCAACTTCGATGTGTAAGGTGCTTTTTGTGGCTTGTTGGTGCAATCTTCCAATGGAGCCATGAGAGGGATTTAGAAATAAGGCCCTAGATCAATTCAAAGAATAGAATAGCATCAATGGAAACAAGTTTGGGACAATGGAAAGATATAATAGGATCAATGGAAGCAAGTTTGGGACAAAATGATGAGAACAAATTGGATTTGGGTGTTGCAAAGTACTTACGATAGGAGTATGAATCATGGATGATTTTTTCCTATTAGTTTCGTTAAGAAGCGAAACTTTTATATTGGTGTCAAAAGTTTATATGCCTTGATAAAAATAAAGGTTTGAAAAATTCGCCAAGATTTGAAACTTTTATGAGAAAAAATTTAAAGTTTCGCTAGGATTTACAACTTTGACTTTAAAATTAAAAAGAAAATATCTAAAAGTGTATATGTTCTACCAATATTGTGAAATTAAAAAAACTAGCTCGTTAAACTTTCGCCAAGATTTTATATTAATATATAAGTATAGCTTCGATAAAAACATCCCTGGAATGAATGTGGGATTGGAAGATGAATACGGTGAGAAAGAGTAGGATTTAGATGTTGAAAAGTAATTTGGGAGCATAGGCATGATTTGGGTGGAAGTTTTGAAGAGTTTTGGGCACTTTTGAAAATTTTCAAATTTTTGGGCTAGGGTGTACCCGCGAGATACTTTTTGGGAATGCGGACCACCTAAAGGTTGTTAAGAGAGTTAACTTTTTGAGAGTGGGGGGGCCTTCCAACTAAGAGAGGGAGGTGCACTTGTGGGGACCACCAAGGACCTAGGGAGATGTATTTTTTTGTCCCCATATGGGGTGATGGGACCCTTTCTAGGCCTTATTAGTTCTTAATCCATTTTGCTAATCTACTCCTTATGAGGCCCTTTTTGAGTCCAAAATTCCCCTAATGACACTGAGAGGACATGGGTCAAGAGGTTTGAGAAAGTCAGGGACAGAAACATTCCAGAGAAGCAAGCCTACCTTTTATGGCTCACCTTCACAAAGGGATTTGGACTGCTAAAAGGGCATTAAAAATTGGTCAGGGAGATGGTTTATGCTAAAGATGCTGCAGTACTCAAGAAGACATTCCTCATTTGTTCCTAAATTACAAGTTTTCAAGAGCTGTTTGGGAGGCCGTTCACAAACTCTTTGCTTTTTTGCCGGGTAATTATACTTTTTTGTTGTTGGGCGACATGCCGAATAGAGCCTCGACCAACTAGAATTCTATGTGTTAGATATCAATGCTCCACTCTCGTGTAACTACGCGGGAACCAGCTAACTCTACTTGTAAGCCCCCCATATGAGGAGAAGGCATTTGAGTAGCTCAGTTATTCGGTAGGTCTTGGTTTAGACACCAGATGGGGGCCATGTGTGGCCTGATGGCTGGACGGCTTCAGATAGAATTGGCACACCGCCAACTAGGCTACATGCAAGTGCGGGAAGGCATCCCTTGACTGACCGCACTAAGGGTAGACAGAGCATTTCTTGGGGCAGCCCACTCTCGGGTTGCGGGGCCCGTTTGGAGCCTCAGATGATCTCGGATGGCTCTGGGCCGAACGGAGACTATAGGTTAGTTGCTCTATTTTGTGCACCAGTTCTATCATATGGTCAATGGCCTATTTCGGGACCGACCCCCAGTCGACCGTTTTGGGCGGACTGGGTCGGTCACCCGATTGAGCCTAACCGACTATGACTGGTGGATATATAAGAGCAAGCCCGTGAAGCCCATTTCATCACTGGCTACAGCAACCCTGATTGCTTAGCATCCAGCCTCCATCTTCTACTGTTTCCTACATGCCATCGAAGCTTCTTTCACAGGGTCGCATGGTTGGGAGGCAGCGCCATCTATTGTATCAGTTCTACAGTAATCAAATTTTTTATTCTCCATACTATCTTGTTTTCTCTCTTGCATACGAGATCCTGTTATCTGTTGAGCACAAACGTTGTATTATTTTCTTACATGGTATCAAAGCCTAGACTCTAGCAAGAAGATTTGGTAGTGTGTTTTCTATTTGTGAGCAAATTGTGAGAGACGGCCCTGCCCGCAAGACTACGAATCCCACCGTTCGGCAAAAGCGAAAAATTGGACGGCTCTAACTATCCACTCTGGAAGTTCAAGATGAAGACCATCCTAAGCGCATACGAGCTTTGGGACACTGCTACTGGGGTGGACGTGAGGCCGGTTGCGAGACTGGATCCAGCCAATGTAGGACAACAGATAGTATCAATTGTGGATGAGATTCTCACGTGGACAAGAAGAAATGCAGATGCGCTGTGTTCTATTGTCTGCAGTGTTAGTGATTCTGTCATGGCATTAATTCAACATGTCACCACAGCGGAGGAGGCATGGATGGTCTTGAAAAATTAGTACGAGACCACGAATCAGATGCACATTCAGAATCTGGAGACTCAACTTGCGAACGAGAAGTTGTCTGAGTCTGAAGCCGCAGAGAAGTTCATCACCAAGGTGAAGAATCTGCGCGATCAGATGACTGCGATTGGCATCACCATCACCAGCGAGAATCTAGCACGAAGGTGCATACGGATTCTCCCACCAAAGTACGATGGTCTTGTTATGGCACTGAATACATAGAACAGAAATCCGCCCCTCAACTTTGAGGATTTTAGCGCGATGCTTCTGGAGGAGGAGATGCATCAAAAGACAAGGACTGGAGAAGATTCGGCTTTCTGGACCTGATCAAAGAAAGGTCTGTAAGGACTCTGGTAACCCATCTTCTTCTGATGATAAAAAGAGAAAGAAGAAGATCAAGTGCTTCTATTGCAACAAGGCAGGGCACAAGTAGAATGAGTGCCGAAAGAAGATTGCAGATGAGAAGAACGGAGTTCTGCAGAAAGATGGAGACGGAAGCTTTGGGTGGTTCCTACTACTTCATGACGCTGATCGACGACTACAGTATAAGGATATGGATATACTTCTTGAAGACTAAAGACGAGGCTTTTAGTAGGTTCAAGGAATGGCATGTAATGGTCGAGAAAGAAACGGGGAGGAAGGTGAAGAAGCTGAGATCAGACAGAGGTGGAGAGTTCACATCAACTGAATTCGAAAGTTACTGCAAAAGTCACGGAATCAAGAGGCAGAAACCCTCGCCACATACATCACAGCAAAATGGAGTAGAAGAACGCAAGATGCGCATCATTACATCCTAAATCGTAGCTACACGAAGGCTGTGAATGGGATGACTCCACTGCAAGCCTTTTCTGGTAAGAAACCTTCAGCTGCACATTTCAGAGTTTTGGATGTGACTGTTTTGTGCATGTCCCTGATGCTACCAGGACCAAATGGGAACCGAAGAGCCGGAAGTGTATTTTCTTGGGCTACAGTGAAGAGGCGAAGGGTTACCATCTCTATAACCCTAATACCAAGAAGGTAATTGTAAGTCGCGATGTGGTCTTCTCAGAACAGCCGCATCAATTGGAGGAGGATGCTTCCTTCCCAAACAACGAGGACCAAGATATCCAACAGCAGACCGAACTCCCCCAACGGTGCTTGGGAGGATTCAAGACAAAGAAGATGAAGAAGAGCCTGTAGAACCACAATGGCAACGGCCATTCGCGAAGTGGGTAAAGCAGCTTTTGGACGATAGAGAACCTCCAGCCATTGAGGAGGAACCATCCGAACACCGCCGGTCCAAGAGATTAGAGGAGCAAAGAAGGGCGCAGGAACACTTGGTCAACTATGCTTTGATGATAGAAGTGATCCGTGCTGATGAACCCAAGTGTCTTGAAGAGGCACAGGGTGATGATAGGTGGATGGAGGCTATGCAGTCGGAGTATGGGTCCATAATGAAGAACAACACTTGGGACCTTGTGAATGGACCACCAAAACGCAAGGTAATCGGAACCAAGTGGGTGTACAAGACCAAGTACAAGTCCGACGGCATGTTGGATAAGTATAAGGCTTGACTCATGGCAAAAGGATTTGCACAGGTACATGGTTTTGATTATCAAGATACTTTTGCTCCCACTGCTCGACTAACCACAATCCACAGTGTTTTGGCTTTAGCTGCCCAGGGAAGTTGGCCCGTGTTTCAAATGGATGTGAAATCCGCCTTTCTGAATGGAGATCTCAAGGAGGAGGTATATGTGTGTGGGGGTTAGGGTTCACCTATTCCTTTTGTACTTAGAGAGAGAGTTCTTTTGGTTTTCAAAACAAAGAAGAGCAAAACTGTTTTCAGCCTCCACCTTTGTGTGTATTCCCCCATTGTGTATGTGAGAAAGCTGCAAATGAGACTCCTTATTGCTCTCCCACTCTCTTCACATGGTATTAGACCTCGGTTCGTGGTAAGGAGCTCAAGAAAGCAAACCAAGTTCGTGGTGTCTTGGTAAGAGGATTAGTGTTGCTTTCCTTTTTCGAGTTTGGGAGCAAATCTCTACAGGTAGCACAGCCGGAAAGTGCAAGAGTGCATTGTCTCAGATTGGGACGCCCTTCGCGGTGTGGCGAGAGGGTAGTATATGCTGCGGGGCCCTTTTTGGTGGCAGAAGTTTTCCATAGGCACTCAGAAAAGTGCCTTGGTTTTTGCCGTGCGACCACTGTTCCGCAAGTCAGTGAAAAGTTGCCACAAAAATTGCATCGTATGCCTGTGCGCACAGATATTGGGAGTGACAAAATCATTCTTATTGCCTGTTGATGCAAAATTGTCACAAGGAAGTGATTGTGTGGTCAAATACCACGTTCATCAATTTTGCAGATTTGCCCTTGTGAGACAGAAGTTGTGTTTTTTACAGTGACAAAATATTTTTGCAGTGTTCTGTAATGGCGTCTGATGCTCTTTCATAGATAGTCACTAAAAATCTTTACAAGAACAACTTCCAAGCATGGAAGTTTAGAATGACGAATTTCCTTAAGGGAAAAGGCTATTGGGAGTTCATTACTGGAGCTAAACAAGAACCACTTATTCCTAATATTCCCAATCAACAGGAGTTGCACGCATTTAAAGGCTGGAATGAGAGAGCCAGAAAAGTTATGTACTGGCTATCTATCAGTATTTCAGATTCTATGATTGTGTATATTCACGATGCAAGCACGCCAAAGGAGGCATGGGATACTTTGACAAAAATGTATTATAGCACAAATACGCAAGCCAAGAAAATGCAACTCAAGCAAGAGTTGCATAATGTGCAAAGAGAAAATATGAGCATCAATGACTACCACATGAAGGTGAAGAAGATTGTAGATGCACTTGCTTCTATTGGGTCGCCAGTGGAAGATGATGATTTAGTTTCTGTGACCTTGAATGGTCTAGGAAAGGATTATGCACAATTCTGTACATCCATTGCTGTTCGTGAAAATTTTCCTGAGTTTGAGGAGTTGATTTCTCTTCTAATTTTTGAAGAGCAGAGAAATGGTGATGCATCTTCTTCAAGAGGAACTTCAAAAGAAACTGTCTTCTACTCAAATGCTGGAAGAGGTAGAGGCAGAGGTAGAGCAAGCCACGATTTGGAGGCCATGGCAAAAATCAGAATATGCAGCAAATTCAAGAAAACCAGTCCTATGGAGGAGGACGTGGTAACTTTAGAGGCAGGGGGAGCCAAAGAGGTCGTGGTGGATGGTAGAGAGGCCAAAATGCAAACAACAATGTTGAATGCTACTACTGTGGTAAAATGGGTCATATGGTTAAAGACTGCTATAAAAAGTAGAATGACATCATGACTAGAAAATTGTAGCAAGGCAATTATGCATCCTCTAGTAGACAAGGTGATGACAGAAATGAGCATTGTTTATGGTGCAACACATGACCAATTCTGTGACAAGTGCAAAAGAAAGCAATGATGTGTGGTATGTTGACTCAGGTGCGTCAAACCACATGACAAGTCATGCAGAATGGATGCAGGATGCAAGGAAAATGGAAAGAGTAGGATTTGTGGAGACTGGTGATGATATTGCACATCCTATTGTGCAAATTGGTAAAATTCCTTTGTCTATGCAGGATGGGAAAAAGAAATACTTGTCTTATGCATTTCATGTCCCGAATATCACCAAGAACCCAATTTCTATTGGTCAAATGGTTGAGCAAGGCTTGTAGGTCAGATTTAATCCTGATGGATGCTTTGTTGAGGATATGAAAAATAAAGGTCGCTTGATAGCAAAAGGGAAGAAGAAGGGTAGGATGTTTATGTTTGATGTGGACATGCTTGAATTGAGTGCAGCAACGTTTGCACATGGGACCGGTGTAGTTGCAGATATTGATATCTGGCATAAACGCATTGGTCATGTTAATGTACAACTTAAATTAATGCAGGCCCAAAATATTGTTGCAGGATTGCCTAAGTTCAAGGTTGCAGAAATGCATAAGGTATGTGAAGCCTGTCAATTTGGAAAATAGGCAAGGAAACCATTTCCTAGAAATGTTCAAGAGAGTAAGAGGCCATTAGAATTAATCCACTCTGATGTGTGGACTACTAAAGCTGCATCTATTGGAGGCTGTCATTATTTTGTCACTTTTATTGATGACTACAGTAGAAAAGTTTGGGTGTATTTTATGAAAAAGAAAAGTGAAGTGTTTGGGCATCTCACAGCTTTTAAAGCTATGGTTGAGAAAGAAACATGCCTGCAAATAAAATGCCTAAGGTCAGATGGAGGGAGAGTACCTCTCAAATGAGTTTGCAAGGTTCCTGCAGGAGCATGGCATAAAGCAGCAATATTCATGCAGTCATACCCCACAGCAAAATGGACTTGCAGAAAGGAAAAACAGGCATATTGGAGAGGTATCTCGTGCCATGCTCAACGAAAAAGACCTGCCAGATTATGATTGGGCTGAAGCAGTTGCTACAGCAGTCTACATAATGAACAAGACTCCCACTGCAGCAATACATGGCATGACGCGAGAGGAGAGGTATACTGGTAGGAAACTAGATATTTCTCATTTGAAAGTTTTTGGTTGCATTGCCTATGTTCATGTGCCAGATGAGTTGAGATCCAAGTTGGATCCAAAAGCTGAGAAGTGCATCTTTATTGGTTATTCTCTGCAGTAGAAAGGGTATAGATACTATAACCCTTCTACTCGTAAGCCTACAGTGAGCAGAGATGTTGTTTTTTATGAGATGCTCAAGCAACTAGTATAAACCAGTAAATGTGATTGATGATGTAGATGCACAAAATGGTAATGCTCCACAGAATTCACAGCAGCAATCACAAAATATTAGTGGACCTGTAGTGTCCTCTAGCAGTGGTTCACATACTTCGCCATGGACAGGCAAATTGAGATTAGGAGGATCTCCTCAAAGCAATGCAGATAGTGGTATGCAAGTATCACAAAAAGGAAAAGAGAAAGTAGATCAGCCCATGTTTGATGTGAATGCAGGTCACTCTTATGTGGATGGTGAATCCAGTGGCTCAGAACAAAGCCTTGATGATGAGTTGGGTATTCCTTCTATTGTTACACCTGGAGTAAGGAACACAAGGGATGTTTTGAGAGCACCTGGTAGTGAGGCTATTTTGCACAGGTCTACCAGATTTAAGTATCCTGTGGATAGGATGAAATATGATGGATTTACAGCCATTCACTATGCCTATATGGTCAAAGTGATACATGAACCAGAACCCACTTCTTTTGAGCAAGCCATGGGAAAAGAAAAATGGGAGAAAGCCACGGATGAAGAAATGCCTTGGAAGCAAATGCTACATGGAAATTGGTGCCTTTGCCTAAAGACAAGAATGCAATTGGCGGCAAGTGGGTTTATAAGGTGAAGCACAATGTAGATGGTTTTGAGAACAGATACAAGGCAAGATTAGTTGTCAAGGGGTATGCACAAACATATGGCATTGATTATGAAGAGACATTTAGTCTGGTTGCAAAGATGGCAACTGTAAGAGCAGTCATTGCTATGGCTGCATCAAAGAAATGGTCTTTACATCAGATGGATAGCAATGGATGCATCAAAGAAATAATCTTCACATCAGATGGATGTAAAGAATGCCTTCTTGCATGGTGGCAAGAAGAGGTCTATATGGAGTAGCCACCAGGTTATGTGCATGCTGTTCTCATCCTGAGTTTGTTTGCAGGAGGTTGAAGAAAGCCTTGTATGGCTTGAAGCAAGCACCCAGAGCTGACAAGATAGGACACTATCTTGTCACTATTGGCTTTCAAATTTCCAAGGCAGATTTCTCACTTTATGTGAGAAAAACAGAGAAAGGCATTATGCAGCAGCTTGTCATTTATGTTGATGATTTGATCATCACAGGTGATAGTGATGAAGATATCCTTCATGTGAAAATGCTATTGAAGCAGAAGTTTGAGATGAAGGATTTGGGAGAGTTGCGTTACTTCTTGGGCATTGAGGTGATTAGATCCACAAGTGGGATATGGCTCTTGCAGAGGCAGTATCGATTGGACATGCTGTCCAAATATGGGATGACAGCAGGCTGCAAGCCTATTTTAGTTCCTTTGGAGCAGAATGTGAAGTTGAGCGCAGATGCAGGTGAGCTTCTAGAAGACCCTACTATGTACAGACGCATAGTAGGAAGTTTGATTTATATGACTATTAGGAGGCCAGATTTGAGCTATGCTATTGGGTTGGTAAGTCAGTTTATGCAAGCTCCAAGGAAACCGCATTTGGATGCGGCTAGATGCATAATGAGGTATGTGAAGTCCACAGTGCAGTATGGACTATTTTATGAGATTGGGTTCAGATACAGTTGCATGGATACACTGATGCTGATTGGGTTGGTAGTATTTCTGATAGACGATCTACGAGTGGATATGTGTTCTCTTTTGGGAGTGCTGCAGTCACTTGGAGCAGCAAGAAATAGCCTATAGTTGCCTTGTCGAGCACAGAGGCTGAGTACAGTGGTGCAGCAATGGCTACATGTGAGGTAGCTTGGTTGTGTAAGCTACTTTATGATATGCATTAGTCTACAGATGGGCCATATGTCATTTATTATGACAACATGAGCGGTATACACTTGGCAAATAACCCAGTCTATCATGCTAGAACAAAGCACATTGAGGTGCATTATCACTATGTGCGGGAGAAGGTTCTAGTAGGTTTTATTGATCTAGTTTATGTCAGCACAGAGGATCAGGTAGTTGACATATTTACGAAGGCATTGGGTGCAGAGAAGCTGCACAAGTTTAGAGATCTGCTTGGTGTGCAGGAATTGGGATTGAGCTCGAGGGGGAGTTTTGAGATATCGAGCTCCACTCGCGATATGCCAGGGTGACCGTTGTGCATTTATGTCACCGACTTGTTAGCTGCAGATGCGGTTGGTGCACCGCCCATGAATTTAATAGCTAGATGACATCTATTTTTATGTACTCAAGTTAGTGGCTCAGTTAGTATGCCACCTAGGTTAGCTGAGTTTGGTTTGAGACCCACATATAGGGTTCACCTATTCCTTTTGTACTTAGAGAGAGAGTTCTTTTGGTTTTCAAAATGAAGAAGAGGAAAACTGTTTTCAGCCTCCACCTTTCACTACTACACACGGATCCTATTGCGACGTTTACGTATCGACATTTAGCGCCCGCTTAGCGCTAATCGTCGGTATGAAAAGCGGGTTTCCTAAAGCGTCGCTATATAGCGACTGTTGCTAAAAGTCGCTATATAACGACATTTATAAAGGTCGCTATATAGCAACTTTTAAATGTCGCTATATAGCGACACTGATATACTATTTTATAGCGACATTTTCCAGAGGTTTTTTTTTTTAATAAGCCTTAAAAGTTAGTTTTTTCCAATGACAAATTTTTTTAAATTTTCATACATGTTTGATCTCATAGAGAATAAAAAAATGAGAGCATGTATATCAAGCCTTTGAAGCTCATATATTCATGTCGAAGTTTGAGATGAGAAAAATCAATTAAGAGCATTTACATCAACTGTTTCATCTTGAGCCAAGTCTAAGGCGCCAAACAAGTCTATCTCCAACTCTATACCGAGTTGATCTCCTATATCATCATCGTACGTTCACCTAAAAGTATTTGATCATCTTCTTCAATAAAGTGTGGTGATTCTTGATGATCGTTGTCTTCTTCCTCAATATCGTGATCTCCATCTTCCTCCCGTGCGATGTCATTATGCACATCTTCCTCTTGGCTCATATGGTGATCTACATCTTCTTCTTTAGATTCATCAATTGGATCTCGCATTGGTAGTGGCATCTCCATATCCACATCTCGGTCTTCAAAAATTTGCTTACTTCGTGGTGCAACTTGGATCACGTACCACCATCTTGGATCAGAACGATCCGGATGAAAAACCACCTATATTGAAGATGGGTGCCAAATGTCGTCAATTATATATATGAAATTATGATCAAGTACATGTATCAATGGACTTTAAAAATGAAAGCTTTGATTAATTAAATCATTAGTATGCACCTGCTCACAGTGCTCGGGAAGAACAAAAGTATCACTTTCATCGGTCCAATGCTTGGTGGAGTCTATTGCAAAGAGACCGCTACTATCTTTTCTCACTGTCGCATGGGGACCGTTGTAAATAGTTCTAAACCATTTTACATCAAGAATGAAAATACTAAATCGTCTGAAATCAACTTCATAGATGTCGCGTATGGTTCCACAATAATCCAACTGTGAGGAGAGAAGATTGGTATCTGAAGCACTTTCTCGGCTATCTTGTGTGAAGTTAGCCATGACTCCACAATCATACGTGACTCTCTTTGAATCGATGCATTCCACGTGAAAATGTCGTCCATATGACCATAATGCACTGTACTTTTTATACTGTAAAAGAGCATCATTAAAACAATGAAGATGCATCTATTTTATAGCATATATTGCCACAAATAATTACTTAATTACGTCAAGAGGTAAGAAACTTACATGCACCATACATCCAGATGATAACTCTCGCTCGCACTCGTTTATTGTCTCTCCATCACGTTCGGCTTTACGTAGAGCCAGTTGTAGCCAATCAAGTGACATGTGAGTAGGGAGAAGAGCCAGATCCCGTGGATATGGTTGTGATCGCCTGTACATTACTCTGAATCTCGTCCTTGCATTTATTCTTTCTGCTTTGGCCACTTCATATCTCTCAGTCCACTTCTGCATCTCAGGGCTATTGAGGATACAAAACTTATTGAATTTCTCCATTTGCTCTTCGCTCATCTTTCTTTCAATCCCTTTTCCTTGGGGAACCTCGCCAACGATGCGATCATCATCCTTGTTATGCCATGCTTGCGACATATCGAGATCCATGGATGCAAGAAACTCTGTGATATATACTAATGACTCTTGCACAAGCCATCCCTCTGCCATGCTTGCTTCTAGTCTTGCTCTTTGTCTTACAAATCCATTTAAAGTTTTCATAAGCCACTCGAGAAAAAACATCCATCGACTATGAATGGTACCTACTATAGCCACCTCATCAACTATGTGCACAAGCAAGTGGACTTGAGTTGTCATAATGCTCGAGGGAAAGTGCTTCTCAAGCAAGCATACGGCTTCGATGGATTCCACCCTAGCCTTCTCGATGCTCGATATGGAGATCTCTTTTTGAGATATCCACCTATTTCACATGTCCATGTAAGATATTTTCATAATCAGTCTACAGATTAATCAGCTTAAATTGAAGAAAATACATTCAATGCGATTTGATAGTAAGCATACCTCACAATACCACAGATCTTGAATATAGCATTTCTAACATCTTCTTGTAAGCACCCTTTTATTGTAATTGGGAGAATGAACTATCAAAGCAACAATGAAGTCATGTCAACAATATAACATAATAATAACTACGCTAACGCATCACGATTATCGGTACACTAATTCTACTTAGAATACGTGTAAGACCTTGTACCAATCATGGGACTTGAGCCCACTAAGCTTATTGTCCTTTGAAAATGCTCCTTTCAAGCAACGCATGTACCCTTTCGGTGTTTGAAAAGAGGCAATGTCTGCCTTGACCGCTGCCTCCTCCCTTGTAGAGAGGATCCACGTTGCTTTCGGGAGGACAACTTTTCCTTAAGCATGCACTTGGGGCCACAAACGAGACATCCTATTCATAGCACGCAAGTCTTCTCGCACTCCTCTTGAGTCCTTGGAACCAACCAAGTGTGCCCAAATAGTAGCCCCCACATTCTTGAAGATATGCATGGGATCCAAGAGATGATTGATTTGTAACTGACCCCAATAAGGAAGCTCGTGAAAGATCGATAGCCTCTTCATACTAGGAGGAGCCTTCCTCTCCATTCGCCCTCCAAGCTTGAATCCAGTCACTTGCCTTCAAATATGATGGTGGTGGATCAAGCTGACCTCCACGTGCGAGATGGTCGAGCGGAAGGTATCGAGCATGACCTTCATAAACATTTTTCCTCATATGTTTGGAGTAGCGTGCAAGCGATTTCAGAGCTCATCCACAAATAGGACAAGCATGGTACCCACTTGTAACAAGTCCTACACGCGTGCATGAATGTGTTAGTACAAGACATGCGTACAAAAGAGAGTCAAAAAAGCATAATCCCTCATTGTACATGTAAAGACACAACCACGTACCTGCGCACTCTCCATATCCTGGGTAGTCATGCATGGTCCACATCAAGATACCCCTGACCAAAATATCATTGGTATGTCTAGGAGCTCTGGAAATATCAAAGACCTACACTCCTCTCCATAAAATATGTAACTCCTCTATCAAAGGTGCCATGTACACGTCCATATTTTTTGCCTTGTACTTTCATAGCACAAGTAGTGCAAGCATGAGGTGTCCCTTTTTTATTGTTAGCCATGGTGGGATATTGTAATTCACCACGACTATGGGCCATGTCGACCAAGATGTTGAGCATAACCCGAAAGGATTCATGCTGTCCATGGCTAGCCCAAGATGTAAGTTGCGTGGCTCCCTCGCAAAGTCCGGCCACTGATTATCTATGTGCTTCCAAGCTGCACAATCTATGGGAATCCTCAATGTGTCATCAGTGGACCGATGAGATGCATGCCATGTCATCAACTCTGCTATGGATTTGCATCGGAACATGTGTTGTATTCTTGCAAAGTGTCTCAAGACCTTTACTGGTATCCGCTCACCCTGCAAGTCATCTCTATATCGTTGTTCCCCACACTTTGGATAACTAGCCAAATCTCCATGCTCACGACGAAAGAGAATACAATCATTACGGCAAGCATGGATGGTATCATAATCCATACCCACCGTTGTTAGCATCTTTTTCGCCTCATCTCTTGATGCGGGCATGGTATTTGGTGCAGGCAACATCTTTTGGAGCAACCTATGACAATTCAAAACATACATAGGCTTCGAACAATGATGATTCGGTATACACTATCCAAATGATGATTTGGTAAACAAACAATATCCAAATAATGAGTCAAATTAATGCAAGAGCTAACCTCATTAAGGCCGAGACACTTGTATCCGACCACCCATACTTTACTTGTAGATTCAAGATTGAGAGACAAGCACGTAGTTTAGACATCCTAGCACCCTCGTACAATTGTGTTGATTGCAACTCTCGCATTTTGACCTCAGACTCTGACATCACGTGTACATGGGATGTAGTGCCCCTAAAAATGGAATCCATCATGTCGACCATACCCTCGTCATCATCCGGGAGACTATAGTCATGCTGAAAGTAAGAAGGTATATGCGTACCCTCATCACCCTCCTCATCCTGTTTTAAGATTTCGTGTAAATATAAGATCTTGTATTTCCTGGTATACAATAAGACTGCAAACTTAAATAGCTTTGACTTACCAATGGTCCATCAACATGTGCAACACCAATGGTGGGTACTAGCTCCGGCTCCTCCCCATACATCCGCAAGTGGCTCATGATAATACGACGTTGATGTCATACTTCTCGCTTGCAATGAGTGCAATGATAGTATAACCTCTCCGTAAGTCACTTCGTGCTCCCGGGCGTTGGCGCATCATCGGACGAGCTTCCACTCGTCCCTTCCATCTACACTTATAAAATCACAACATAAGCATGAAAAAGAGATATTAACAGTTATAAAATAGCATCTATGAGCTTTTTTTCATGCTACAACAAAAAAGTGACTGTAAGCGTCGCTATATAGCGACCTTTTTGCTTTGTTCTGTCGCTATATAGCGACGTTTTTAAATAAAAACGTCGCTATATAGCGATGGATAAGCGTCGCTATATAGCGACGCTGTGGGTTAAAACCCGAGACTCTCGTCGCGCGGTGCTTTCTTTAGCCTTTTCTCTAATCTCTCAAGTAAGCAAGCCAATCTCTCCTCCCACCTATTTTCGACGACCTCCCACCTATTTCCGACAACCTCCCACTCTATTCCCCACTCCTCACCCTTCTCCCAACTCTTGTACTCCCTCTCTACCCTTTTGCCTCTTCGGTTTCTTGAAAGGAATTTCTTCAAGAGGTGAGTTTGTTTCAACAATGTAGGTTGTTTGTTTGTTAGCTTTAGTTTTGTGAGTGCTTCTCCTTGTATTGCTAAACCTGTAAACTAGTTTTCATGCTTGTTTTCAAAGGATTGAAACAAAAAACGAGATTTTAAGAAAGAAAGAAGACTCACCTCTTTTTTCTGTATTTCTCTTCCTTCTCTTTCTCCTTGTCTCCTCAATCTCCTCCTTTCTTTGTCTCCTCAATCTCCTCCTTTCCTTGTCTCCTCAATCTCCTCCTTTGAATAGAGTTTCATTCTTGTGGCGGTGCACATGGATGAAGGGGATTCTATGGCAAACCATAGCACTAAAATTCAAGATATGCATAAGCAATTGTTGAATATAGATTAAGTCATTCCAGATCATTCCAGATTCGCAGCTTGTTTCCACTACATTGAACTCCTTATCAGAGTCTTATCTTTCCTTCCATGTGCCACTCAATTTATCTATGAGGTAAAATCAAAAGCCTCTCACTTTTCAAGAGGTGGTAGGAGACTCGAAGGAATATGTCAGCAAGTGCGCATAGTGGAAGCACACTTATGCTGCGAAAGATTTGTAATCTCCTCCTTCCTCTAACATCTTATTTGAAAAAATGGGTTGTTTCCTCTCTTTTGTAGGGCCAGTCCACAACATCGAGCAGGACGTACTATTTCAGGTAAGTGCTTTCTCTTTTTTCCATTTATTATTTTTGTTATTTCCATTGGCCTGCAGCTAGCGCCTTAAGCGCTAGCTGCAGTGATGGGCGTAGGAACCCTCTCTTCCCCTCAAACTCTTTCCTTCTTCCCTCCTTCAATCTATTTCCTCCTCTTTTTCCCTCTTTCCTTTTCCTCTTCTTCTCTCTTTCTTTCCCTCTTTTTCCCTCTTATTCTCTATTTCCCCCTTCTCTTATGCTCATGCATAAGCATAAGCATGAGCTTATGCTCATGCTTATGCATATGCATAAGCATGAGCTATATGCATAAGAATAAGCATGAGCTCATGCTTATGCTTATGCTTAAGCATAAGCATGAGCATAAGAAAATGAGACATATGCTCATGCTTATGCTTATGCATGAGCATAAGCGAAGTAAACATATGCTCATGCATAAGCATGAGCATATGTCTCTTTTTTCCCCCTTCTCTTATTCTCTCTTTCCCCCTTCTCGCTTTCCTTTCCCCTTTCCTTTCCCTCTTATTCTCTATTTCCCCCTTCTCTTATGCTCATGCATAAGCATAAGCATGAGCTTATGCTTATGCTTATGCTTAAGCATAAGCATGAGCATAAGAAAATGAGACATATGCTCATGCTTATGCTTATGCATGAGCATAAGCAAAGTAGACATATGCTCATGCATAAGCATGAGCATATGTCTCTTTTTTCCCCCTGCTCTTATTCTCTCTTTCCCTCTTCTCTCTTTCCTTTCCCTCTTTCCTTTCCCTCTTATTCTCTATTTCCCCCTTCTCTTATGCTCTTCTCTCATTTCCCTCTTCTCTTATGCTCTTCTCTTATGCTCTTTTTTCCCCCCTTCTCTTCCTCTTATGCTCTTCTCTTATGAGCATAAGCATAAGCATGAGCATAAGAATGCGTATGCTTATGCATGAGCATAAGAGATTCCTCTTCTCTTATGCTCTTCTCTCATTTCCCTCTTCTCTTCCCTCTTCTTCAGATTCCTCTTCTCTTCCTCTTCTTCTCTTCCTCTTCTTCTCTTCCTCTTCTTCTCTCTTTCCCCCTTCTCTTATGCTCATGCATAAACATAAGCATGAGCATAAGAATGCTTATGCTTATGCATGAGCATAAGAGATTCCTCTTCTCTTATGCTCTTCTCTCTTCTCCTCTCTTCCCCTCTCCTTTCCCTCTTCTTTCTCTCTTCTTTCTCTCTTCTTCCTCTTCTCTCCCTCTTCTTCCTCTTCTTCCTCTTCCTTTCCCTCTTCTCTCCTCTTCTTTCCCTCTTTCCTTTCCCTCTTCTTCCTCTTCTCCTCCCCCTTCTCTTTTCCCTCTTCTCTCCCTCTTCTTCAGATTCCTCTTCCTCTTCCTTCTTCCTCTTCTTTCCCTCTTTGCCTATGCCTATGCCTATGCCTATGCTTATGTTTGTTTTTTTGTTTTTTGTTTTTGTGTTTGTGTCTATGTTAGACATGGGATCACGTCGCTCATCTGATGAGTACGGATAGCCTCACAGGAGAAGAGCTCATGATCTTTATGCTCTAGAGGACTTTGATTCCTCTCAGGCGACTACCACGAGGACTACCCCTGGTCCGACTTCTCTTGGACCTAGCACTACGACTACCCCTGGTCCGACTCCTCTTCCACGTAGCACTGCGACTACCTCTCGGGGAACTCCTTTGCTAGCCGCACATGGCTTTGTCGGGAGTCCCGACGAGTTTGTAGCACAGATGAGCGATGAGGAGGTAGCGAGATTCCTCTCTCTGCTATCTCAGAGGACCTCAGCAATTCCCTCCCCTACACCGATGGGTGGACGTACTGCCCAGCCGTCCCCTCATGCCCCTTCGACCGAGGGGTCATCACTTGCGCATGCCTCTCGTAAGGGAAGGAAGAGTAGAAAGGGCGGCTCATGTTGTGCTGACTCGGGAGATGTAGACGAGTCAGCACACTCACATTCCTACATGTCTCCACTTGGTTTGGAGACACAGTATCAGTTAGGTCCCTTTCCCTCTCCTACTCCCACTGCTACTCCCTGCTCCGAAAGCTCTCGCGCATCTTCCACTCCTTCTGACTCTGCTACCGTCAGTCCTCCTTACTCATCAGGGGATCTCTCCTATCAAATCACAGCTGCCAGAGAGATAATAGAAGATAGAAAGGGCAAAGAAGTGATGGCCACCATGAGGAGGTTGATGAGCCATCACTTCAAGAGCGGCATAAATACCGATTGGCGGTATCAAGATGGCCAAAAGAAGCAGCGGTCATCGATGAGTTGAAACAAAAATACCCTAACCCGCCAAATTGGGAGTTTAATGAGGATTATATGCGAGAGCGCATGGGTTTGGTCTTGAAGCATCGTAGATCAACCTTGCGTACTTCCATCACAAAGGGGTTGGCTAAACCCAGCTGGGCAGACAAAGCTGATTGGAAGTTCTTCAAGAAGCAGAATAGGGACCAGCCCGAATTGTTCGAGGGTCAGAGGAGGGCTATGAAGAGACGGCTGGACGTCGTAGGTACTTTGCACTTTGGTGCAGGCGGACGGTTGGCGTTCGAGGCAACCGTGGTAAGTCTACTTCTTCTCATTTAATGTATTGTTCTATTTGTTTTACTACATATTACGTGCACTTTAGCTAACTCTAACTCTCATAAATTGGATCCACAGCAAGCTGCGATGGGTCATTTTCCTACAGATGCAGAGACACGACACGCATTTAGGATAGGAACAAAGCCGTGGTTTATTGAGCAAGAGGCAATGGGAGCGACGGTCGATTGGGCTGAGGTGGCTGCTCGCACGGTATAAGTTTACTCCTACTTGTAATCTCACTTTTTAAATTGTTTTATTTTTTAAGTTCCAATCTAATTTTTTATTTATATGGTTGACTCTTAGGGTCAAAGCTCAAGCGTCCCATCATCGGAGGCGAGCGATCAACAGGGCCAGGGATCAGACGCACATGACGAGGATGAGGGAGAAGAACCAGGTGACGAGGACCAAGGAACATGCCAACAAGATGAGGACGATTCGGATTCGGATGACTAGTAGTAGTAGTAGTGGTAGTAGCATTTTCTTCGCCCTGTATGTCATTTTGTATATCCACTCGTTTGAGCAATTTTGTATCGCCCTTTCGAAAGGGTAATTTTGTTACAAACAATGTTGTATATGTCCGACATGTATATGCTTTTGTTGCTTGATCATTTCATTTGAGCGATTTTGTATCACCCTTTTCGCAAGGGAAATTTTGTTATAAAAAAACTTTGTTTTGTAATTACAAAAAAAAAAAAGGATTAGTGGGGCTAAACAGGGCCATAGCAAGCCCTGTTTAGCCCCACTAACTCTTTTTTTTTAGTTCTGTTAATCGTTGCTATATAGCGACGTTTACCAGTGTCGCTATATAGCGACGATTAACAGTATCGCTATATAGCGACGTTTGTCATCGTCGCTATATAGCGACGGTTCTTTTTCGACACTTTTAGCGACTTTTATAGCGATGTTTGCACCCGTGAAAAAAAAAAATTTAATGTAAAAAGCATCGTTATTTTCGTCGGAAAAGGGCCTATGCCTTGTAGTGTTTGTGTGTATTCCCCCATTGTGTATGTGAGAAAGCTGCAAGTGAGACTCCTTACTTCTCTCCCACTCTCTTCACACATATATCTTCTATTGACTTATTATTATTATTGAGCGATGTAGAAAGCGGGGAATCTATGACCTATACACACTTTCCAAAATTTGGAGGAAACCAAGATATAATTATACTGCATCAAAAAATAAACAAACATTAGCTCATTATATTTAATCAATATATAAATAATAAGCCAAGATAAAGTTTGTATCAAACCTGAGGATGGCCATTATAACTTTATCATTAACCTCTTTCCCTCGATATCTTAGGATTTGAATCTCTTCTTCACCAAATGATAGATATTGAGGTTGCTATCCAATGAGAACCTAAACATCAAAGTTGCTTCCTATTTCTTGTATCTTAGACAAATCTTTAGAATTCTTCAGCGTGAGCTGCACCATCATCATATGCTCTAAGTTCCCATATAAGCAAAGTAACTGACTCTCTATGTTAGGAAAGTCTTTCGATGATCCTTTTATTGTCTTAAATATTTCACTTTCAATTTTTCCAGCAATCAACATATCAATTAAACTTGAAGGAAATATTGTGGCCTTCCTGACTTCAGATCCATGTGAAATCATTTCTTCTTCCTTCCCCTTTGCTGTCTATAAAAAATACAAAATCTTGTGAGATTGATAGGTTATAGTTAAATCTAATGCTTGTAAAAGAAAAGTAAAGGGTCATACCAGGATATATGTCCATGATTTCTTTGCATAATCTTGTGAGCCAGGAAGATCATCCATGTCTTCGTCTGCAATCATCTATGCATCACCTTCATCTTTATCCTGGGAGCCATCAAGATCATCCATGTCATCATCTCCAATCCTCTTATGTTCCACCTCTTTCTCGTAGTCGACAGTTCTAGATCAGCTTGCAAGTGAAAGTGTGCCATGCAAGCCTTTCTTTCAATAATATTAGTGGAATATCCTTTTCTGAGAAGATCTTCGAAAACATATCCCATCCATAATAAGGTGACCTCCCAATTAGGCGATTGCAAGTATTCCAGCATAGTAATCAAAAGGCTTCCACTTTTTGTTGGACATTCGAAGATTTTGGAGTGCACTTGATGATGAGAGAACCTATGGATTTCTTTCTCATCTAGCATGAGACGCAAACTCTTGGAAGTCCCCCTTATCTTATGTTGTGGGGACATGGACTCTACATGCGTAAGAGAAATGATTCGAGGCATTGGATCTTTAATCCAAGTTCTCTCTTACTTGTCTTGGTTGCATACACACCATTGTAGATCTTGAAATCACAGGCATAAACTTTCTCCAAAGTGTTATGCATCTCTTCCTTGTTTTCTTTATTGACAAAAATGACAATATTGCAAGTTCTAGCTCTACTAATGGTGGTATATAGTATTCTATCAACGATGAATTGGTGAATATCATTGGAAGAAAGCTCATCAATAAAAAATACTTGGGGCTTATCTCAACTTGTTTCATCAAGTAAAAAGTCCTCATCCAGATTCTGAAGTGATGTTCACATTGAATTGAAAGTCATGGTTGACATCCCTTGTTCTTATCAGTTTATGCTCATTCACAAGCTTCTCAACATATGCAATCACCTGTGGTGGGATTTGGACTCTCATGAATAAGGTGACTACTTCAAACCCATCTTCTTGATTCTTCATCCACTTATGTGCCCGGCATGCCTTTTTCTTAGCTATGGATAAAGCAGCTATATGCTTCACAATATTAGGGTCAATATTGCATTAACCAATAGGGATATTTATTTCTGTGAGAAAATATCTAATCGCACTATCCACTGCATCACGTTTCACTTGTATGTTGATGCACTCCTCCATGCAATGATCTTTGTCCTTCCTGCCAAAAAACCATTCTTTCTTGAGGAGTTTCTCTATTGCCATTGTTACATAGCTATCTAGAAAATATTTTACGGGCCTCCACATTCTTGTTGTCACCTCTTTTTTCTCAACCTTTGACTTTTGTGATAGTAACAAAGGATCTTCATAAGTAACCTCACCCTTCTTGTATGCATGACAAACTGCCACAACTTGCTCAAACACCTCATCAAGTCAAAAAATTATACTTGTGTAGTTTGCATATCTATCTCTTGCTACCTTGAAGCTTGTGAGAGATTCTTCCTGTTCTTGACTTCCCCTTGGTACAACTGCACTTAAACATGTATAAAAATTGACTAATGTGTCTGCATATGCTTTTGTGGTAGTTCTTTTCAAATGTGTTGCTGGAGAACCAAGTGTCGTCCATAGACACCTCGCTTTCATTAGGATTTCTGATGTCGAGGTTATCTTATGTTTTGCAAAAATATCATGATTCAGTCTTTCAGACTCAATCAAATGTTTCGTTGGATGCTTAAAATTACATATTGTGGCCATATAAAAATTGAAGGGAAGAACCTTCAAAATTTGCTCTACAGTGAGTCTTCTGGAGTCCCTTGCTTGTCTAGCAAGTTCATTACAAGCATATGCATAATGCTGACCATCAATCGGCTCAAATTTACAATGCAGCAAGAAATTTCTCTTTGCCTCTTTCAAAAATCTCTCGGAATTCGCCTCTTCACCCTGTTCATGTGGAATTTGTCGAAGGCTTTGTGTGAAGAATTTGCTGAAAGTCTCCTCAAAATGGGTAGGTCCTTCAAACATAATTCCATTGTCATGGCTACCTATATTTTGATAGAGCATGATTGGACGTAAGACTACATTAGAGACCATGGGTTTCTTGCCATCCACCAAAGCCTTCAATATCTACATCGCATAAGATATATCAAGATTCCTCTTATTGTTGGTAAAAATAGTTGCTGACTCCACATCTTGAGCATTCACATCATGGGGATTTTTTCCCCATATATATCCGAAATCATCTTTTGTGATCATCTCATTAAGACACAGATTGAGATTCTTTATTGATATGAACTCATCTTGATCTTCCTCATCCTCTTAATCTGACTCTTCTTCCTCTATATTTTCTCTATCCTCCTCTTTCTCTTGTACCTAAAGTTTTTGAGCGGAGGAACATTGTCTTTTTTTCAAAGTAGCCTTTGGAATTGTGTCCTCATTATCTTTTACCTGTACTTTCTGAATGGAGGAACATTGTCTTTTTGTGAAAGTAGTCTTTGGAACTGTGGCCCTTGCAATATTAAACTTTTCTATTTTGCGTCTTTCTTTGCCTTTGATAGGTTGCACCAACGTGGCTATGGCTCGTCCTTCCTCTTCTTCTGTCTTTTGTATTTCTTTAGTACACAATGGTTGTGTTGCTTCTTCATTTTTCTGTTTGAACGCAACATCTACTTCTGTTTCTATCTCAAAGAGTTTGTGTGTAGATCATTGATGTGGGGCTCCTTGTCTAGGCTACTTCTAAGCCAAACTAGGAGCTCTCTTATCCTGCTTGTGTCCTCTTTGTTTTTGAAACAAACTAGCATCCATCTGATCCTTCTCATGCCCTTTCTGTTTTTGAACCAAATTAGCATCCCTCTCATCCTTCTTGTGCCCTCCCTACTCTTTTTTTTAAGAAAATGCGGGTTTATATTAAAAGAAAGAGTCAATATGTACATAATCCAAAAAGTCCCTATGACTTCAAAAAGGGACATCTTTAGCTGTACCAATAGTAACTACAGGAAAAAAGAAAACTGCTAACTCCATCTCGCAACCACTACACAGTAGTATCTTGAGGCTCTTGTTTGGGGACAATGTGCTCCACCACTCGAAGAACGACTATACCAAGAATTCGAGGGTAGGGACATGATTTTCTAGCTTTGACTTACGGTCTTGGAGCAGGTGGCTGGAAATCCTTTGGGGTGACTTCATTTTGAGCTTTGAAGGTAACACTTGCTAGGCTGTTTCTTGAGACATGCATCTTAAACACCAAACGAGGTTGAGGGGGAGAAAATGCAGGAGGCAAAGTCGGAGACGGCATAGTATAGGCAGGAGGAGGAAGAGGAGAGGCAGTAGTAGTATTAGTAGCCGGAGACAAGGGGAGCAAGGGAGAAGCCGTATGAGGAAGTCAAGAAGCAGGCATAGGGAGCACAGGGAAGGAGAATGTGGGCATAGGTTCCTTGGCCTGCAGGGCTGTCTGACCAAGGGTATGGAACAATGGAGGGCTAGCTTCTAAAAAATCAGCCCTCTTTTCCAACCTGCTTTTGCATCTGGCCAACAAAGCAGGCTCTTTTCTCGCAAGCTGCTCATCTTTCTTACAACGTTGTTAAAAATCTTAGAGCATCTCTACAACCATAAAGACCATAATATCAAGCTGTGCATAGTGTAAGAAAATAATACAATGTCTGTGCTCAACAGATAACAGGATCTCGTACACAAGAGAGAAAACAAGATAGTATGGTGAATAAAAAATTTGATTACTGTAGAACTGATACAATAGATGGTGCTGCCTCCCAATCGTGCGCTCCTGTGAAAGAAGCTTCGATGGTGTGCTGGAAACAGTAGAAGATGGAGGCTGGATGCTAAGGAATCAGGGTTGCTGTAGCGAGTGATGAAATGGGCTTCACGGGCTTGCTCTTATATAGCCACCAGTCATAGTTGGTTAGGCTCAATTGGGTGACCGACCCAGTCCGCCCAAATCGGTCGACTCGGGGTCGGTAGGCCATCGACCAAACGATAGAACAGGTGCACAAAACAGAGCAACTAACCTATGGTCTCCGTTCGGCCCAGAGCCATCCAGGATCATCTGAGGCTCCAAACGGGCCCTGTAACCCGAGAGTGGACTACCCTGAGAAATGCTCTGTCTACCCTTAGTGCGGTCAGTCAAGGGATGCCTTCCCGCGCTTGCATGTAGCCTAGTTGGCAGTGTGCCAACTCTATCTGAAGCCGTCCAGCCATCAGGCCACACATGGCCCCCATCTGGTGTCCAAACCAGGACCTACCGGATAACCGAGCTACTCAAATGCCTTCTCCTCATATGGGGGGCTTACAAGTAGAGTTAGCTGGTTCCCGCGTAGTTACACGAGAGTGGAGCATTGATATCTAACACCCCCCCTCAATGTCCACCCGCAAGTGAACTTACTTTTTCGGTTCAATGAAAAGTTGATGAAGATGCCTCTTCAGCAAGTCTCTTCCAAGAGCCTTCATGAAGATGTCCACAGCAATCTCTGTAGTCAGACAGTACACCAAGTCGACCTCTCCATCCATGATGAGCTCGCGTACAAAGTGATATTGAATCTCAATGTGTTTTGTGCTAGCGTGGAACATCGAGTTCTTTGCAATCACCATGCAACTCTGATTGTCACATGATAACTGTGTAGGCTTGTTCTGCACTGCACCCATGTCCCCCAAAATCCTCCTCAACCACACTGCTTGGCTAGAAGCAAAGCATGCAGATTTGTACTTGGCCTCAGTAGAAGAAAGAGCAACTGTGGGTTGCTTCTTGCTGACCCATGGCACAACTCCAGATCCAAGTGAGAAACAGTACCCTGTCACTGATCTCCTACTGTCCACGTCTCCTGCCCAATCCGAGTCACAGAATCTGATCAAGATGTTGCCCTTGGTATAGGTGATGCCATAATCAAGATGTTGCCCTTGGTATAGGTGTGCCTTTGATGTATTTCAGCACCTGCATCCCTGCCCTCCAATGGTTCTCTCGGGGCTTATTGGAAAACCTGCTTAGTACACCAGTCGCAAAGCTGATGTCCAGCTGTGTGTTGCACAGGTAAATCAAGCTACCCACAAGCCTTCTGTACTTCGCTTCGTCCACCAGTGGTGATGAATCCTTGTTCGAGAGCTTCGCGTCAACCTCCATAGGGGTACCAACTGTCTTGCACTCAGCCATGCCAAATGCCTTCAGTATCTCTCCAGCATACTTCAGCTGTGAAATGAAGATCTGTTTCGGCTCCTACCAAACTTCAATCCCCAAACAGAAATGCATCAGTCTGAGGTCTGTCATTTCAAACTCTCTTCCTAGCAAATGCTTCGTCTGCGAGATCTTCTCTTCATGGTTCCCTATTATGACAAGGTCGTCCACATAAAGGACCATGATCATACACCTGCCTCCTTCTCCAAAGATATACAAGTTTGCATCAGATGGGCTCCTCCTGAACCGGTTTTGCAGAAAGTAGGCATCGATTCGCTGGTACCATGCTCGTGGGGCCTGTTTCAACCCGTAAAGTGCCTTCTTCAATTTGCAGACTTTACCTTCTGAACTAGGGATCTCAAAACCTAGATGGAAGAAGAAGAGAGAGAGACAGAGAGCCACACAAGTTTTGGTGGGTGCAGAACCACCCTAACCTTCTTTTTCATTCATTTATATATGTGTTTGAGTATTGTACATAACCGGGGTAAAGGCACAATGAACTTTAACCCCCACAACCTCCCACTTAAAGGACAATGTGCCTTTAAGGGAGAACAACCAGTGAGCATACTATCCAATGCCCATCAATACACGACAATACTCAAACCGCTGACTAGGTAGACTCTTTGTCAGCATACCTGCAGGGTTATCATTTGTATGAACCTTGACAAGCTCTATGCGCTTGTCCTCAAGTACCTCCCTGATGAAATGGTACCTGACCTCAATGTGTTTGGTCTTTGCATGAAAGACCGGATTCCGTGCTAGCTGAATAGCACTCATGGAATCACTATGCAATGTCGGTACACCTGTATGAATCCCCAAATCTCCCACTAGCCGATCAAGCCATATAGCCTCCTTGGAACCCTCTGTGGCTGCAACATACTTAGCCTCTGTGGTAGACAAAGCAACGCACTTCTGTGCACGAGACATCCACGACACTGCACCACCTGCAAAGGTGAACACATAACCAGAAGTGGATCTCCTACTATCCACATGCCCTGCATAGTCTGAATCTGTGTACCCAAGTACACGCATGTCTCCTTTACCAAAGCAGATGCACATCTCCTTGGTACCCTTCATGTACCTCATGATGCACTTAACTGCCTCCCAATGCCTTTTTCCTGGATTAGCCATATACCGGCTAACAACTCCCACTGCAAATGCAATGTCTGGTCTAGTAGCTATCATAGCATACATAAGACTCCCAACTGCTGATGCATAAGGAACCTTGGCCATCATGGCCCTTTCCTCATTTGATTTGGGACTATCTGTATGACTCAATTTCACATATGGAGGCAATGGAGTACTCACTGCCTTCCCCCCCTCCATATTGAAATGCTGCAATACTTTTGTAACATACTCTTTTTGTGAAAGCCAAAGGAGTTTCCTACTCCGATCACGCGTGATGCACATACCAAGAATATGACCTGCAAGTCCCAAATCCTTCATATCAAAGGCCTCATGCAACTTGGCCTTTAATGCATCTAGCTCATAAGTATATTCTTGCTAGCCAATAGCATATCATCCACATATAGTGCCAGGATTATCAGGCTACTATCCTTAGCCCTTTTAGTGTAGAGGCAGTGATCGATTTCACTCCTTCTAAAACCCTGGGACCGAATGAAAGCATCAAACTTCTGATACCATTCTCTAGGTGCTTGCTTAAGACCATAGAGACTCTTCTTCAGCTTGCAAACTAAGTGCTCTTTGCCCTTTTCTTCAAAGCCTTCCGGTTGCATCATGTAAATTTCCTCATGCAAATCCCCATGCAAGAAAGCTGTCTTGACATCCATCTGCATAAGCTCCATATCCTCTGATGCCACTAGTCCAAGCATGCATCTAAGTGTGGTCATCTTCACAACCGGAGAGAATATCTCATCAAAGTCCACACCCTTCTCTTGCTTGAACCCTTTAGCAACCAAACGGGCCTTGTACCTAGGCACATCATCACCTGTGACCTTCATTTTGTAGACCCATTTACATGGCAATGCTTTCTTTCCATGTGGCAAAGAAACCAAGTCCCAAGTCTTATTCTTCATAAGTGAACTCATCTCTGATTGCATAGCATACTCCCACTTGCATTGATCCTCACGCGTCATAGCCTCTCTGTAGCAAGAAGGCTCCCCGCAATCAGTAAGCATCACATAGTCTACCCCTGGAACAAACTTATCAGGTGGTCTAGACACTCTAGATGATCTTCTCAAGGGCATTTCAGCTTGCTGTCCCACCTGCATATCAGCCACATTTGGCTCATCATTTCCACCAATAGATGATCCATCATCTACCCTTGATTGTATACCTGTGGGAGTACTTGGTGGTACCATTTCTTGCACATTTGGTGCATGGACAGCTTGCTGTCTATCAACATATGCAGGTGGATTCACATCCTGGAAAGTGATTCTCCTCATTTCCACATCCCTCATGGGTGCCTTATGCATCTTCTTCTCATTGAAGACCACATCATGGCTGCGTATGATTTTCTTTGCTTCTGGATCCCAGAGACGATAGCCCATCTCTCCACTTTTACCATAACCCAGAAAGATGCATTTCCTAGACTTAGGATCTAGATTCTTTTGAAGCTCTTTTGGCACATGTGCATATGCCTCACACCCAAATATATGCAAATGAGAGTAAGAGGGCTTCTTGCCACTCCATGCCTCTTCAGGAATACCACCATCCAAACTCTTACTAGGTGATCTATTGATCACATGCACTGCAGACTTCATTGCCTCAGCCCAAAAACCACCAGAAAGACTTGCATTGGAAAGCATGCATTGCAACCTTTCTTGAATGGTACGGTTCATCTTTTCTACAACTGGATTTTGCTCTGGAGTACGAGGGGATGTGAGCTCCCTTTTAATCCCACATGTATCACAAAAATGCTGAAAGTCATGAGAGAGATACTCTCCGCCATTGTCAGTCCGTAGGCATTTAAGCGTTCTACCTGACTGATTCTCAACCAAGGCCAGCCATTTTTGAAATACCTAGAACACATCACTCTTCCGAGCTATAGCATAAGCCCACACTTTCCTAGTTGCATCATCAATGAATGTCACATAGTATTCAGCCCCGCCTAATGACCGTGTAGGCATGGGACCACATACATCTGAATGCACCAAATCAAGCATTTCAAACTCTTTCTTTCCCCTTATTTTATGGGCTGATTTAGTCTGCTTCCCATAGAGACAGTGCTCACAAAATTCAAAATCAGAGAAACTCAAATGCGATACATAACCCAAATGGCATAAGAGTTTCATTCCATTCTGGCTCATGTGCCCCAACCTACAATGCCACAAAGAAGTGCTTGGCTGCTCGGTTATTGCAACAACATGATCAAATACCCCTGATACATGTAAGGAATACAAAGTCCCACACTTGGCACCCCTAGCCAAAAGCATAGAGCCCTTTTGAATTTTCCAACTCTGAAAGCCAAAAGTGGTATGAAAACCAGCATCATCTAGCTGACCCACTGAAATAAGACTCTTGGTCAACTTAGGCACATGTCTCACATGTTTCAAAACAAATGCACACCCATTTGCAAAAGAAAACTTTATGTCACCTGCTCCCACTATGTCACATGCATAGTCATTTCCAAGATGCACACAACCTGTCTTTCCACTGTCATAAGTGGAGAACCATTCCCTATGGGGAGTAACATGGAATGAAGCACCAAAATCCAAAATCCAATCCTGGGAATATGCATCATCTGAAGTGGCAAGCAACTCTATAGATAAACTAGACATGAAGAGAACGTCATTGTCACTATCATGTGTGACTGCATTGATCTCCTCGATCTTCACTTTTCCTTTGTCCTCCCTTGGACTCTCTTCCTTTTGATTTGCACCCCAATTTGCATTCTTTTTCTTATCCTTTTGCTCTCTTTTCAGCTTGTAGCAATCCTTTTTCATATGGCCCTTCTTGCCACAATGGTAACACTCAATGTTCCATGCCCTGGATTTGCTACGAGACTTCCCTCTTTCTTGGGACTTCCCCCTGAACTGTGATCTGCCCCTTTGCACATTTAAGGCTGCATCCTGCTTGTTGCCATCCATAAACTTCCGTCTAATCTCCTCGGCCAACAAGCTACCTACAACATCATCAAATTTCAGTACTCCACCAGGTGCAGAGTTACTGACAGCTGTACGGAAGGTATCCCATGAGGATGGCAATGAACATAAGAGAAATATTGCCTTAGTCTCCGCATCAAAATTCATCTTCTGAGCCTGAAGCTGGCTGAAAATAATATTGAATTCATTCAAGTGAGAAGCAATGGAGACCCCTTCCTTCATCTGCAGCTCAAACAACCTCTTCATGAGGTAAACTTTATTGGAGGCAGTTTCCTTCTCATAAGTGGCACACAGTTTCTTCACAAACCTTCTGTAGTCTGCTCATTTACTACTGTGAAATAAACTGACTCTGCAAGATGAAGTCTAATAGTAGACTTTGCTAATGCATCCAACTCATTCCAATCATCCTCAAACATATTTGCAGGCTTAGCTTCAATCCTTGCCAAGGGTTTAATCTGCCTCTTTTGAATAAGCACATCCTTATTTGTTCTTTCCACAAAGAAAAGTTTGTCCCATCAAACCTTTTAATGTTGAAAAACTCCTTTTCAGACATGGAAGAGGATGCCATGATGCAAATGAAACAAAATCCCAAATGCTAGTGCTTGCAAGAGAGAATCACACCAAATACCAAGTGCACCCAAATGTGTATGCCACAATAGACTGAAATGTCACCAAAACTCAAAGCTCAAAGCATCAAAAGATGCATCTAACTCATGTGCATATACTATGCATCCATATGAGCAAATCTGGCCCAAAAGAAAATGCCAATAAGTGCCAAATGACTCAAGCATAAACACCGTCCACTGGCATATGCATCAATAATATCTCATCCAAGAGAGCATAGCACTATCAGTACATCACCAGCAATGTGTCAAAGCTGTCCCTCAGCATAAAATAGCATCCATGTGCAAAGCGTCCATAAAAAATAGCATCCCACAAGGCAATTTGGGCCTATCAGCGCATCCAACAAGGACCGCAATGCATCCAAATGGCCTATAAATCATCCACTACAACCCAATGCATACCACGAATGAGCGCACACTCTGCTCAAACTGCAACCAGAGTGATCTGCATAAGGTATGCTCAAGAAATCATAGTCCCAAGGTAATGAGCACTACTGAAAATAGAACCTGAGATGCCTCAAAACATGGGCACCATTGCATAATCGGACTCAGCAAGAAAATCTGCAAATATCTCTCTTCTGCCAGAACTCCAAAATCCCAACCGATGAGTGAGAAATGGGAGTCAATACTTATCCACTGCCATGTGCATAAATCTAAGGTTTCAAAACCTTAGAATGAAAAATGCATAGCAGAGAGACGAAATCGAATACACAGAGATCTATAACTCTGAAAATCCTCCACCGAATCATGCAAGAACTGATAAGTAGAGGTTTTTGGGCATCCGGAATGCAATGGGACAGACGGTTTTAGAAACCGTGGTCTCAATCACTGGGTCCAACACACGGACTGAAAAACGTTTTTGGAAATAGAGCTGTTTGTAAACTCCACCGGAGTGCGAATGATGAGCAACATAGAAGTTTTAGGACCTCTTGAGTCCACTGGAACTGACAGATCTGCAAATGGTTGCTCCAAACTTGAGTTCCAACACCCGGGCAAAAAACGCAGAAATTGACACAGTGAGTCAGAAATCCAATGAAATGATTCCAGATTCAAGAATGAAGGTGTTTCCAAGCTCCTGAAGTAATGTGGACACCAAAAGCAAGCAATAGTTGCCTCTACAAGTCAATACGGAGTCTCTGTCATCGAACGGAACAGGGAAAAGCTCAAAAAAACGACTTTTTCTTTCAAACCACTTAACAGGCTCTCAAAACCACTTCGCAAAGCCAAAGTAACTTTTCTAAAGGTTCCTCCAAGGTCTCTGCACACTCGGATGCAAGTAAAGTCACCCACAAAGCTTCCCACAAAGCTTCTCCTTCCTCCCACAGTTAAGCATTCACGCACGTTCAGCTAGATCACCCGTGCTCTGATACCAGTTGAGAGTGCTCTCAATGGAAGCAATGAATGGAAGAAGAAGAGAGAGAGATAGAGAGCCACACAAGTTTTGGTGGGTGCAAAACCACCCTAATCTTCTTTTTCATTCATTTATATATGTGTTTGAGTATTGTACATAACCGGGGTAAAGGCACAATGACTATATGTGGGTCTCAAACCAAACTCAGCTAACCTAGGTGGCATACTAATTGAGCCACTAACTAGAGTACATAAAGATAGCTGTCATCCAGCTATTATTCATGGGTGGTGTACCAACCGCATCTGCAGCTAACAAGTCGGTGACATAAATGCACAATGGTCACCATGGCATGTCACGAGTGGAGCTCTATATCTCAACAATCTGCACCTGGCTGCAATCTCTCAATATGGACAACGTACAAGTTATCATTTTTCCATATTATGAGGAGTAAGTGACACCGCAACCTCATAGTTACTTTTATGAGAGGTAAGATGTAGTCAAATAATAAAGATTCTTAATTGGCCATGCAGGAAACATTGGAGTTTGGTGGCTTTGGACCTACAAGCCAAGAAATGCTATTTTGCCAATTCAATGGCAAGATATCATGGCAATGTGTTAGCGTAAGTGTACTCTAAATGCATTGTAACTTTCATGGTACACTTACTCTTAATGCATTGTAACTTTCATGGTATGTATCTTTTGCGATGCACTTATTTATTCCCTCGGGGGGTTCACATCACAAAATTTTAGTGTACCATGTGCATTCAAAAGGAGGGGTATTTTAATCCCACTTTTAGGAAAATTTTAACAGGATTACAATAACATGAGGGGTTTTTTAATTCAACTTTTTAAAAAAATCCGTTAGTTCATAAGTAAAGGTGGGTGGTTTTATTAGGGGGTAAATATTAGTCACGGGGTTTTTTTAATACCCCTTGAACGCACATGATACCTAGGGTTTCTTAGTAGTGCACCCCCCAAGTTCATTCCCTTGTATGTTATGATCATGATGAGATGGTCTCAGCAAAGGAATGGGTTGAATCTAGGATATCAATGGCAAATATTAATGCCTTCTATAGTGAGAGGCTTATTGTAACTTTTGGTGTTTGTTAATACCATTATAAATATTGCGAGTTTGCTTAATATCGTATCTTTTGAAGGTGTTTGTTAACACCATTATAAATATTACGAGAGTTTACAACTGTTGAATCTTATCTTTTGGTGTAACTTATCTGTGTCATGTTAAATTTTATAATTTTGATTTCATCTCCTTTAAAAGTCTCAAAAAATTTGCTTGTTTTATGTTTTTATCTGTGCTTTGAAGAGTGGGTTTTTTCTTAAATTTTATCCAAAAACTAGTCCAAAAGTATATGTAAAAATGAATTTGTACATTGACAAGTCTAAAATTAATGAAATAAAGGTTTTTTATTGATGGTTTGTAAATATTTCATGGTGAAATGTGAGCAATATTTTGTTTTGATAGATCATTTCTTATAGAAGGAAAAACATGTCTTTAAGATTCTAATCGATGAATGCATTATACATTACATAGACAAGCATGAATTATTAAAAGATTTATAGAATATTAGATCTTATCATTGACCGTCACTTTTCCAATTTTCTAATTTGACTTGCAAAGTGGATGATTTTCAATTATGAATTTGTGATATGTGAATTTTCAAATCGATTCTAAAAATATTATTATTTTGCAAAAGTTATGAAAATAGTTATCTTCAAGGTTTCCAAAACTTTCTAAAATTGAACAATATTTAGGCCAAGTAAAATAAGAAGATAGTCTATTGCAAATGACAACTCATGACTCGTTATCGTTTTTATGACTCTCTGTCTTTAAAGAATTTAGCTTGTTTTAGCTTTTTATCAAGCTTTATCTTGGTTGAATGATCCTCTAGCCAGTAAATATAGCTAACACATAAGGCTAACGCTTCCCACATCAACTTTAAAAATGTGCATTGTAATAAAAACATCATTGCTAGTATTCCTATAGATTCTTACATTTGCAAATTCAAACCCGCTACATATGAGAGTAATGAGGCAGAGTTATTCTAGGATCCAAAGGTCTTAGAGCAGCTAATATAGAGCCTATGGATAGCAAACGGTGAGATATTTGTCTCAATATCATTAAATCTAGGATCTCTAGGGCATTGCTTAAAAAAGTATGACTCTATCACATGGGTTCAACAAGGGATTTTTCTAAATGTCATTGTTTGCAAAAATTTACGTATATAAGGGGTTTCTTTATTCACAAATCAAAATTTCTAGTATAAAAATATTTGGAATGCCATATGTAAGTAGGGTTACCCATAGGATGGACAATTTATATGGACCCCCTTGAGTCTCTAATCTACTAACGACTTGGAGCCCAATAACTATAAAAACAATATTGATGTATAAAACACAATATTGTGCCCACAAGATAAAAGTAAAGATCATTATAGCAATATAGAAAAGGTGAGAATTGATCAATTATATATTTTCTTCATGGCATTATTGGCTAGTAAAAATGATGCAATTTGAAGTATAGCAACATATTGTGTAGTTTTATCTCATTTCTTAAATGGATTTAGTGTTGTTCTAGCATACAATCAGCTCTGACCTTCCTTTATTGCCACTTAATATAACTATGTTCAATCTTGTACTTATGATGATGGAGACGAGAACACAACAAGACAAAGCACCCATAGACGCGTGCACAGACGCGTTTCATGAACTAAACAAAAAACTTACGGGCGCGTCTATTTGCGCATCTATTTGCGCGTCAGGAGACCCGCGTCTAATTGCGCATCTATATATCAGACTTACGCGCGTATAGACGCGCTCATACACGCGTAAATAGACGCACCTATAAACGCATTGATAGACGCACGTATAAACGCAAGTCGAACAGACAGACGCGAATATAAACGCGTTTTTAAACGCACTGATAGACGCGCCTTTTTTTTTTTTTATAAATTTTACAGAATACTATGTATGTTGTGTATGCTATATAGTTACAAGAATCCCATATCCACATTCTGTAATTTAATTCTTACAGCCAACAGCATTTTAATTACAATTCCAAATAAAATATTACAACTCCAAAACACAATAAAATTGAAAGCTCAAAAAGTGCTTGTATATACATATAGCACGAAGCTAAGCCACGTCATGTGGCTCCAAGTACAAAGAATAAGGAAGCTAAGCCATGTCATGTGGCTTCAAGTACAAAAAATAAGAGGAGTCTATATACAAGAGGCACGAAGCCAAGCCAATGGCTTTAAGTACAAAAAAGAATAGTAGCACTACTTCTACGACTAATCCTCGCTGCCTTCCATGCTCCCTTCTGCGTTGCCTTCTGCACTGCCTTCTACGTCTTCCTCGTCGTCTTGTGCAGGGGCGCCCTGTAAACAAGGGACAACATATATCAATGTATGAAAAATCAAATCTTTACTTATAATTTTGGCATTATTTAATTACTTTCAAATACCTGGGGGGCCTGTCCAGTAGCTCGGGTATACTGCTCCTCAGTAATCAACCCGTCATCATAGAAGTGCCTCCATGTATCTCCTCTGCGATGGTGGCAGTGGTAGGCTGTCTCCACTGGAGTAGGGTATCTGCCCACGATCTCAAGCTGCATGACCGCGATACACTTTGTGGAGGGATTAGTACAAAGAAACAACCAACCTCCTAATAAACTACATAAGCAATATAATTTGAGATCGATACTTACAAATTGGGCCTCCCATGAGTCAACACCCCCTGCTCCAAAATGCGCGCTCCCATACTCCTCCATCTGGATCCTTCGTGCCTCCACATGCTGCAGACTGGGCTCCTCCCTCGCTGACTTCATTGCCTTCTTCCACTCACGCTTGTGAGCGGTGTGGGGCGGGCCCCTTGGAGGTTGACCTGCCTCAAGTCTGGCAAGCTCCGCTAGTGCCTGCCTCTTAAGGGAAGATCTTTTATTGCTAAGTATCGTAACAATCTTTGACTTCCCCCATTTATCTGTGAATTGGCGATTGGGGGGGTTAGGATACCTAGAGCGAACAGTAGCGAGGGTCTCATCAGCCAACCTCTTTGGGTGGTCTTTATAGTGGATAAAGCAATCTCTGTAATTGTTAGCAATTACAGAGCGCATGAAGGCCATTATGTCCTTCCCCCGCGCATCCATCAAGATGCCTCCTGTCTGGGTGATGTCATAATAAATCGTACCATCACCCAGAGGCACGTCTAAATCATCTGAATCATCCTCCTCCTCACCGCCACATGGCCCAAAGCAGCATCCGCCATCGCTCTCCCTGCTACTACGCCTGCTACCCTATCATGTCGAGCTCGTACGCTGGCCACTCGTAGCTGGGGACCGCGCGGGACTACGCTGACCACTCATAGCTGGAGAACCGAGTCTCGACGGCTGGGGAGTACGTCGACGGCTCGCTGAGGCAGAAGGACCTCCTGAAGGCATGGGGGAAGGGGCATAAGACGGGATGGCAGAAGGGACATAAGACGGCATGGGGGAAGGGGCATAGGACGGTATGGGGGAAGGGGCATAGGACGGCTGTGCGGACTCCGCTGGGGTGATCTCAGGCGGTGTGGGGTGGCTCGGAGTCTGTAGTGCCGACTCCTGGGGAGTGTTAAGGTTACCCGTCATATACCCGTATAACTCCGCAGGACTAGGAGGGTGTCCTAAAAGATTATATAAATCCTTCCATATCGATTCCCACGGATCAGGTGAGCTAGAAGCACTTCCTGGCCACATCTTGAACTGGAAAAAAATAAACAAATCTATTACTTTGGGAGCTGAGAAGAAAAGGGGGGAAAAAAAAAAGAGGCTCTGTCAGAGCGCGTCTATAGATCCGTCTGATCTGCGCGTCTATAAACGCGTCTAACAAAGCGTTTACCCATTCAAGTAACAGTGCGTCTAACAGTCCGTTCTACAATCCGTCTACTAGTGCGTTAAATAGCGCATCTAAAATCGCGTCTAACACTTCGTTTAAAACTCCGTTTAACAGAGCATCTGTTTGGGCGTCTATATCCGCGTCTGTGTGTGTCTGCAACAACTCAGATGCGCATATAGACGCGCCTGTAGACGCAAGTTTAGACGTGCCCTCAGACGCCTCTATACACGCGCTCCGACAGTCGAGAATACTCAAAAGTGGAACAGGACGTTTCGCCCGACAAAAGAACGTGTCGCTCATACCTAGATGCTGCGTTTCGTGGATGCGAAAAAGTACAAAACTGAAAAAGGCAAGCAAGAACAACTTCAAAAGGACTTACTTGGAAAAAGGTATGGAAGGATCTTTCTTTTCCAAGCTTGTTTCTTCTCCTTGTTCGTACTCCTCCTCTTCTTTAGGCTTGGAAGCAAGCTGTGTAGGTACGGCTCTTTTGTCTTGAGTGAAAGCTTGGAACTGTGTATGGGAGCTTCGAATCTATAGAAGTGCTAATAAAGAAGAAAGAAAGCCGCTCGCGAAGTTTAAGTAGTCAAAAGAAAAGCAAAGCGAGCGGTGCGCCGAAAAGCAGGTTTAAAAGTCGCGGGTATAGTCGCGTCTATTAGCACGTCTATACTAGCGTCTGAATACACAGAGTGGATGCGTTTATAAACGCGTCTATTAGCGCGTCTACGGGCACGTTTAAAAACACAGAGTAGACGGGCATTTAGACGCGCAATTAGACGCGATGATAAACGCGGCGATAGACGCAACACAGAGTTTTTAAGCATTTGAGGAAGAGCAAATTTGGTGGGTTGTTTGTTTGTAGGATGTCTCCATCTTCAACAAGCAGCTCCAGTGAGGATGAATCCCTCCGTATCCACCATCGCGAAATGTGGTTGGAGCAAAAAATCAAATGTCTGTGTGATCGATGTCAAGGAAACATGTATCGTGCACGCAGGATTACGCTCAATCATATCTCAAAGTATGGAGAATGGGATGTGACCGTAAACAGGGTAAGGATTTGTAAGTTAAGGTTGATTGAGATACCTATGGGTGTCCATATGTTTGAGTTATAATGATCCCATTTTAATTTGATACAGGATGCAGTGCCACACCCGCACATGTTACCCTATGCCCGTCGTGAGTCGGCGAAGCGTCGGCGATATGAGGTGGGATCTTCAGGAGGGACCGTTACGGATGCATGGAGTGATGGTGATAGTAGCCCTCCACCATTACCTCATGAAGCCGTGGAGGAGGAGGTGTTTGATGATATGGTGCGGGATTTATATGTCCATCAAGGGAGGGATAATAGCATGGAGCAGGATGATCTTTTTACCGCAGCATCGACTCCACTGTTTGAGGCGTGCACATTCTCTGTTCTACGTGCCTCCCTTGAGTTACTAAACTTGCAAACCATCTATGGATGGAGCAATGCAAGTTTGAATGCATTACTCAAGTAAGCTTTAAAGTCGATTTTGCAAATTAAACATGGTGAATTATGCGCGTGGGTCAATTACTCGTATGCTTTTCCTCATTTATGGTCTTCACGTGCAGGCTATTGTGTAAAATGCTTCCAAGGGAGAATAAATTACCGACCTCAAGAGATATGGCAAGGCAACATGTGACCTCTCTTGGAGGATTAGATTACAAGCGCATCCATGCATGTGTCAACGATTGCGTTTTGTTTCGTGGACTACATAAGGATGCAAGAGAGTGTCCTACTTGTGGAGAGGCAAGATATAGAGCAGATCTCAAAACCTTGGACGTGCCTCGTAAGGTATTGCGACATTTTCCCATAATCCCTCGCATCCAACATATGTTCAAGTGCAAATCTATTGCAGAGCTCATGTCATGGCATTCCTCCCATCGATCAACCGATGGCAAGTGGAGAACTCCCGCGGACTCTCCTGCGTGGAAGCATATTGAAGACACATGGCCAAGCTTCAAGGAAGAACCTAGGAGCTTGAGACTTGGATTGGGTATGGACGGTGTGAACCCATTTGGTCTCAAAAGCACGTCTTACAGTGTATGGCCAGTGGTATTGGTGAATTACAATCTTCCACCCTCTATGGCTATTAAGAAAGGACATGTCATGCTGTCCCTTCTAATTCCAGGGAAGCATAAAGTCAAAAACCCTGATGTTTATTTGGAGCCTTTGATTGATGAGCTAGAGATACTTTGGAGAGGTATCGAGGTGCATGATGTGAGCAGGTCTCCCTCGTCACGAGACTTCAACTCCAAAGCAGTCTTGATGTGGACGATGCATGACTTCCTAGGCTATGGCGAGTGTTCAGGTAAGCATTGCATTTTTTAATTATGAATAGGCAAGGACGTGGCACCCTAAACCCACCTTCCACTCTTAATTGCATCTATTGTTTCAGGTCTCACTACATCGGGTTACCATGCATGTCCTGTTTGTGGTCCTTCGCTAGTTGCCTCACGGGCAGACGCATTAAATAAGGTCATCTATGAGAATCACCATCGATTTCTCCCACCTGATCATCCTAGATATGTTGCCCCTTGGAATGAAGTCCTCCCACAATCACTCACCGCGGGAGATTGGATGAGAATTTGGGACGGTTCCACGACTCCTCCACCACTTGGCATGAGCCGGTAAGGATTTGTAACTATTGGCTGGAAGTAAAGATTGGCTATATTGGTTGAAAGTGAGGATTGCACGCTAACACTTTATTTTGTTTAGATACTCCATCTTTTATCGTTTACCATATTGGTCCCACCTCAAGATCAATCACCTGCTCGATCCCATGCATATCTTCAAGAATGTGGCATCTACCATTTGGGAGCATTTGAATGGGACATGAGATTCGGCAGGCATAAGGGAGGATCTACGTACCACAGGAAGGATGCGTGAAGCTTGGCCTCAAGAGAGACCAAATGGGCATGTTTTTTTACCTCGTGCACCGTGGATGTTATCAAAGCTAGAGATGGCGATGGTGAAGCGCGCTATTACTACAATTCGTACTCCCACTGGATGCATGAGGTGTTTGAAGGGAGCCTTTACAAAGAGCAAGAAAAGAGGTGTAGAGCAATTATATGGCTTGAAATCTCATGATTGGCACAAGATGCTCCAAGTAAGTATTTTATGTGCATAATATCTTTTTTCTTTCAAATTTGTGAGTGAATAATTATAAGCAACTAATCAACCACCTCCTTGTGGGTTCAGTTCATACTACCTACTAGCATTTCACGTAGTGCATCAAAGGATGTGAAAGATTGTATTTACAAGATGGGCGAGCTTGTGAGGTATGTGAGCTCAAAGGAAATAGATCCCACCACGCTTGAGAATGCTCGAGTTATGTCGGTGGAGGCGGTTTGTTTAGTGGAGGAGACATTTCCACGTTCTATTCTCACAAGCCAACTACATCTCATAGTACATTTGGTGGATGAGATTGCTATATGCGGTACTATACATGCACGATGGTTGTTCTTCCTCGAGCGCTTCATGAAGACCTTGAAGGGCTTCGTGAGACAAAATGCAAGACCCGAAGGTAGCATGGCCGAGGGTTGGTTGGTACAAGAGTCACTTGTATATATTTCTGAGTTTCTTGTTGATGTGGATAGCTCTCTCCCACGACTATGGAGAGATGATGAAGACCTAAGGATGACCTCTATTGTGCCTCAAGGAAAAGGACGCAACAAAGTAATAGACACGGAGTTGCGTAATAGTATCAACCTCTTTTGCGTGCTTAATAGTGATGTGATGAAAAGATGGGTGACAAGATACGAGGATGCAAAGGCAAGAAGACAAGAAGAAAGGGCCCTATTTCGTACACACCACGGATCTCGTGTGCCATACCCTTAGCGTCTAAGAGCACTTCCAAAGGATATTCATGTGGATTGGCTACTTGATGAAATGGAGAAAGCAGAGAAAGACGAGGGGATGCATATCACAATGGAAGAATGGGAGTATGCTAGGGGATGCATGAGCAAGGTCAGTATATAGAATGTTATGCATAAGTTAGGAGCTTTTTATAATTTAGATTGCTTATTTAATTGATTTTTTCTTGGTGCAGTGCACTATGTTCAATGCTATATGGTGTGAGGGCAAGCATTTTCGAACACAACGGATTGATGATAAGAGAAACACACAAGATTGCGGCGTCATTGCTAGCTTTGAGGGAGCCAATGGAGTCATGGATGATTATTGTGGCATAATCCAAGATATCATTATGCTTGACTTTCAACGCTTCTTTGTGTATGTTTTGGATGTAAAGTGGTTTAAGGACGTGGTGGAAAGAGGCCCTAATGCAACAATCAAACGCCATGCAAGTGGCTTTGTAACTATTGACTCCACAAAGTTTTGGCAAAGTAGGAAGGACACACTAATACTACCGCAACAATGTGAACAGGTACTGTGCACACACATAAAAATACTCGCTTTTAAATATTTGATGCAAGAAAAGTAACATGATTGTATTTGTGTTTGAATTAGGTTGTCTATCAACCAATGGTGGATAATAATAGGTGGTGGCATGTCATACCTATTATGCCACGTTCCAAAGTGATGTATAGTACATTTACTAATATGGAGCATATGGAAGATGATCATGGCCATGGACGTGATGATGACCGTGATACAAGAGAGGAGGATGATCATGAGATAGGAGATATAGATATTGAGGCCGGCATTACTCGTGAGGACGAGCCTACCATTGGAGATCTTGATTTCGATGAGCACATGAGTGGCACAAGTAGTAGTGGGTTGAATGTATTTGTAGATCTAAACACTTGTTTGGATTTTGAAGTAGATAGTTTGGCAAGGGTTGATCTCATTGAGGATGAGATTGAACCGTAGCTCCACAATTGATATTAGCAAAACTATTTTACATATTGTCTCATTCTCCTCATTTCCCTTAATTCTTGTATATGTGGGCTTGCAAAAAATTATGTGCTTTGGTAATCATGGGCAATGTTTGGAAAGCAATGATGTACACCAAAATCTCACTTTCTTTATTCTCTGGAGCGCGTCTATTTACGCGTCTAAATGCGCGTTTGATTCTCAGTGTAAACGCGCAAATAAACGCGCAAATACACGCGCAAATAAACGCGCTAATAAACGGGATGATAGACGGGCCCGTAATTTCTTTGGTCTAACGCGCAAATAAACGCGGGGATTGACACGAAAAGAGACGAGGATTTAGCCGCGGTAATAGACGCGCCCGTAATTTCTCTACTAAAACAATGCCTATAGACGCGCCCGCTATTTTGTGCGTCTACCAAGTGCGTCTATAGTTGCTTTGTGTTGTTGTGGAACTTCTTTATTGTACTTGATAGTGAGTGTCAACCAGATTCAATGGCTTTAGAAACGTTTGGTCCTCCATTCTCCATTTTAAAGAAGTTATATGTAGTTCTCCCAATATTAAAGAGGTAATCTATCTCCATACACGAGCCATACACATACATTTCATTACTAGGTTGGCAAATGACCAATATACATTGTGTAAATGCAACCATTATTTGGCAGCCAAATTCAAGACAGTTGGAGCAATATAAATAAAGCATGAATTTACTCCTAGGTTTGCTTCATGGCATTTTTGGTGAGAAGAACTAATATATGTACAAGTATAGCATCATATTGTGTATCTTTAGCTTAGCTCTTTAGTGTAGGTAGCTCTTTATTTTAGGTGAACTCTGTAGTGTAGATAGCTTTACTTAAGCATAATATTGAGCTTCAACTTGCATCTATTCGCACTTTGGATTAGACGGAATATTTGTTAGAGACTTGAAAATTTTCATAATATATCCCATTCCTTGTACTTACGATGATTAGGACAACAATTTTAAGTTTTTTAGTTGGTAACAAATATTGGTTACATTCAATGCCTAGAGGAATATTACATCATCTATGATCTATCTTAAAGAATTGACATGTTCTCCAAGACCAATGTGTTATCTATTTCATTAGATATAAGACTAGTTGCACATTTCCATGTATTTACACACTTCCGAGTGCAACTCAAAAACATGCATAACATATGTAAAAGGTAAGAAAATGAATTCTATTTGTATTGACTTTTTAAGTAGATCAAATTACAATGATGAGAAACTGTTCATCCACGCCATCCTTCAGGATACCTTGATGACGCATTGCTGTCCTGTATGTAAACTAAAGACATTGAAGCGTGGATGGGACAAAACTTGGACTATCGATGGAGTTGAGCATCTAGCCTGATCTAGGTCTTCGAGATGCAAAATGCAAGATAAAGCATACGTATTAATGCTAGCTTATGAATTTTTCGTGGATCACCTAATAACCTATGAGGCACGCGGCATGAGGTTTACAGACTGTTTCATTCGAATTCTTGGAAGAAAGCCAACAGAAATAGCAACGTGTAGAAACACTTGAAATGGATAACATACATCACGAGCTACATCACTAGTGAGAGCTAGTAATCCTCACGAACAGTTGATGAGGTATAGATCGTCAAAGCTCGTAGGCCCGTTGCTTCTTGTGGGCCTGGGAAAGTGTGATGACTGACCTTGCCAGCATATCTGGATTCTGCACTGTACAGTCCACCAAAGCACTCTTTCTGTGAAGGAATGATTTCTGTGTGCGCTTGTGTGCGAATGCACGAACTGCCGTGTTTGGCCCGTCGAAAGAGAGAAGAAGCTCTGGATTTGGATTTACAATCATCTTCCCAACGGCGGAACGCCCAGTCGAAAAGTTGCGCATGGACTTACACTTATTCCCAATGCCAGCTTCAATGGTCCCGCTTCCACGCCGTCAAATACGTGCTTGTCCAGTTGCCCTCAAAGCTCGGAAATTCTGATAAAAAATCCATAATAAGAAACAAGCCAGCGTCACCACTGCAACCTTTCGCAGATTCTTATGTGCTTAATGTCAACTTGTCAAACATATTGTCGGGGGATGATCTCCGGGTATGATGACTACTAGCACCTGTTCTTTGACTATGCTCGTGTTTGGACTGACGAGCTATGCAGCATTTAATATTTCAGAGATAGTGTCCATGTGACATGTTGGGCTAGAATTGGAAATTTTCCTTGGTAATATTCTGACCTGCAAGATCCTGTAATACAATCATGTATGGCTGTGAGAGAGATTTATTGACCTTTTAAACTACATGAATTCTGCTTTAGTCCGCAGGGGATAGCACAGTGAGGGGTTGGAACTTGGCGTCAGCGCGAGGAAAAGCCAGAGAAGACACATGCTCTGATGCGGATTCGGGAATAAACAAGGATAGTTGATGCAATCGGCATCCATCGATCAGCAAACAATCCTCCCAGAGTCCCAGCAAGGTCTTTATCCTGTGACGTCCATTCGACGCCTACTGAAAAATTGGCAATGCTGCATCACCATTTGGGAAATAAGAACTCCCCACCACCTAACGCAACTGCTCCCAGCACGAAATAGTAAGCAATCATCGATGCTAACATGCGTGGAGCTTAACCCAACTGCTGCCAGCACGAAATAGTAAGCAATCATCGATGTTATTGAATTGGCACGAAAATAGTTCAGTGCTACACGCATTGACGTACACAGTGCTTTCTTGCTTTCCATTCAAAAGGCAAGACGTGTGGAAAGCGATTTGCAAACTTTAGATTTAAAGAATGTTGAAGCGCTTAAAAAATGTGTGGCATGTACTCTTATGGAACGAATATGCAACTCGCTTGTTATTGCTATGTTCTCACATAATGATCTCTACACATTATTATTATTTTAATGGCCACACATTTGGTTGTCGTTTATTTTATTGCTACACAAAGTGGTGACACGTCATTGTTGGTTTAGACGTTTGAACTCTTTAATCTCCATGAGATGCCTTCACGTATTTCCTCCATTGTAATATACCTTTGTGTAGCCCCCATAAGAAGGTGGTAGCTTGCCGGCATGTTCAACTAGTAGCTTTTCTTGCACTCCTTGTCTTCATACCTCCGAGTGTGCTTTTGTCTTAGAAGGTTGAATCTTGGTTGCAATGTGATACATTATGACATGATGAATGGTCGGTTCAATCTTTTAAGTTAAGAAAAATCCAAGAATGAATAGTATTAGTTTGACTCTATGTAAGATGCCTATCTATTATTCATGACCTTAAATGTTTCTTTTAAGCACATTATAAAGATTTTACTTCAAATGCGTGCAAGCAATGGACTTACAAACTATTGTAATGTCCAATATTATAAAAAGGTCACTCATTCTTTTTTAGACAAGGGCATGCTTTATTTAATCGTTCTCCTTAAATATAACCTTGGGATTGGTTTTGATTGACTCAATGTAAGGTGCCTTCCCATATTTTTTATCTTGTGTGACTCTTTGGAGTGCACCAAAAACATTGGATGTCATGCACTTGGAATGTGAAATCCTCTCCACACTTCGTAGTCTTTTCTTTGTTGATACATGCATTTTGTTGTCTATTAAATGTGCTTAGAATCATTACTAAAAAAGGCATTTCATTAAAAAAAGTAGCAGAGAATTGGTAATGAAGTTGCCATTGGCATATGATCCATTGAAATTATCATTGGTATTATTGATGATATTTATGATAATATAATTATTGATATAATTGATGACATAGACATCAATATTTGCATCGGTATAGAGCATGGTCATGAGCATCTGCCATCCCCACGAGCACCTAATCTGATAATAATATAGAATGCTTATACCAACACTAAAACCCTAAATCCTAAACCCTAAGTCCAAAACATCAAACTCTAAACCTACCTCAGTAAAGATGAGGCACTGATGTTCTAAAATATAATTTACATAATGCTAGCAACATGATAATAATGATCAATAGAGCCCTAAACCCTAAGTGCTAAACTCCAAACTCTAAACCTCTTGCAGTATAGTGAAACTCTAGTGTTTCAAAACATAATCTTATATAATGTAGCAACATGATGATAAAAGCCCTAGACCCGACACCTCGATGGGTTCATCGCATCGCAACTTTTTTTAGTATACCACGTACGTTAAAAAATGAGGTGTATTTTAATTAAACTTTTGGAAAAAAATTAACAGGATCACAATAACCCTAAACCTTAAGTCCAAAACATCAAACTCTAAACTTACCTCAGTAATGATGAGGCACTGATGTTCTAAAATATAATTTACATAATGCTAGCAACATGATAATAATGATCAATAGAGCCCTAAACACTAAGTGCTAAAACATCAAACTCTAAACTTACCTCAGTAATGATGAGGCACTGATGTTCTAAAATATAATTTACATAATGCTATACCAACACTAAAACCCTAAACCCTAAGTCCAAAACATCAAACTCTAAACTAATTACCTCAGTAATGATGAGGCACTAATGTTCTAAAATAGAATTTACATAATGCTAGCAACATGATAATAATGATCAATAGAGCCCTAAACCCTAAGTGCTAAACTCCAAACTCTAAACCTCTTGCAGTATAGTGAAACTCTAGTGTTTCAAAACATGATCTTATATAATGTAGCAACATGATGATAAAAGCCATAGACCCTACATCTCGATGGGTTCATCGCATCGCAACTTTTTTTAGTATACCACATGCATTAAAAAACAAGGTGTATTTTAATTAAACTTTTGGAAAAAAATTAACAGGATTACAATAACCCTAAACCCTAAGTCCAAAACATCAAACTCTAAACTTACCTCAGTAATGATGAGGCACTGATGTTCTAAAATATAATTTACATAATGCTAGCAGCATGATAATAATGATCAATAGAGCCCTAAACCCTAAGTGCTAAAACATCAAACTCCAAACTTACCTCAGTAATGATGAGGCACTGATGTTCTAAAATATAATTTACATAATGCTATACCAACGCTAAAACCCTAAACCCTAAGTCCAAAACATCAAACTCTAAACTTACCTCAGTAATGATGAGGCACTGATGTTCTAAAATATAATTTACATAATGCTAGCAACATGATAATAATGATCAATAAAGCCCTAAACCCTAAGTTCTAAACTCCAAACTTTAAACCTCTTGCAATATAGTGAAACTCTAGTGTTTCAAAACATAATCTTATATAATGTAGCAACATGATGATAAAGGCCCTAGACCATACACCTCGACGGGTTCATCGCAAATTGTTTTAGTATACCACGTGCATTAAAAAACGAGGTGTATTTTAATTAAACTTTTGGAAAAAATTAACAAGATTACAATAACAGGATGGGATTTTTAATTCAACTTTAGAAAAAAATTCATTAACTCATAAGTAAAGAGGGGTGTTTTTGTTGGGGGAGAAATTTCAATTCAAGGATTTTTTAAATATCCCTTGAAGACATGTGATACATAGGTTTTCTTTGTAGTGCACCGCCTGAGCCCTACACTCTAAACCATATGTCTTGAAATATGAACTTGATACTTAGCTCAACAAAAGATGCGACATTGGTGTCATAATCTCACACAATGTTACTAGCATGACGACAATGATTGGTAAAACTGGTGCATTGCTTTTTCAAAGGATAGAAAGACCATAAGAGTAGTATGCATGTAAAATTCTAGAGGTCTATGTAAGCAGAAGTTAGGATCAAAGAGAAAATTTTCAATGGAGTTGCATGGTTTCAAGGTCAGATCATTATTTTAGCGGAGGACAGTTGCAATGATAAAATATGAGGAACTAGAAATGAAAACGAGAGCAAGATAATAGATAATAGTGCAAATGAGTTTGGTTTTTTAATATTGGTCCAAGATTGAGTGACGAGGGCATGGATTATTATTGACTCAAGATATAAGGAATTGATAGATTGATTATCTCTCCAAAAATGCAAGAAATAAATCACATCACTCTAGAAATGCCTAAAGAGATATCCACATCCCTTTTAGTAATGAGAAGCATTAGAGCTCCGATGATGTAGCATAGAGTAATGTCAGTATGTCATCTCTCTCAAGTTTCTCTATGCAAGATGCTTGCCTTTCTATTTAATGCTCGTCCATCTCAGTGCCCAATCATCTCTCTCATGTTGCTCTATGCAACATGCTTGCCTAGCTATTCAATGCTTGTCCATCTCAATGCTCAATGTTGCTATATGCAATTTTCTTTCTTGATTCACTACAGGCATAGGCCCTTTTTCGACGGAAATACTGACCTTTTTTACACTAAAAAGTTTTTTTTTGACGGGCACAAAGGTCGGTATTTATGTTGCTATAAGCATCGAAAAAGAACGATCGCTATATAAGCATCGCTATATAGCGACACTAATAAACGTTGCTATATAGCGACACTAGTAAACGTCACTATATAGCAACAATTAACAAAAGCTTAAAAAAAACATTAGTGGGGCTAAACAAGGCCACAGCAAGCCCTGTTTTTCCCCACTAATGTTTTTTATATAGTAATTACAAAAGAATGTTTTTTGTTACAAAATTTCCCTTGTGGAAAAGGTGATACAAAATTACTCAAATGAACCGAGCGACAGAAGCATATACATGTCAAAGATATACAACATTGTTTGTTACAAAATTACCCTTTCGAAGAGGGTGATACAAAATCGCTCAAACGAGCCGATATACAAAAGCATATACATGGCGAAGTATATGCAAACTACTACTAATACGACGACTACTACTACTGCTCATCTGAATCGTTGTCCTCGTCCTCGTCGCGCTCCCTGGCCCTACCCTCGTGAGCTGCGCCTGATCCTTGGTCCTACCCTCGTGAGCCTGATCACTGGCCCTCGTCGAAGCCGTGTAAGCCTAATCCCTCATCATCACGGCTCACCTCCACTTATGGGACGTTCGAGCTTTGATTCTAAGAGTGAAACCATATTAATTGGAAATTAGATTGGAACTTAAAGAATAAAATAGTTTAAAAAGTGAGACTACAAGTAGGAGTAGACTTATACTGTGTGAGCAGCCACCTCAACCCAATCGACTATCGCTCCTAGTGCCTCCTACTCAGTAAACCACGGTTTCATTCCTATGCAAAATGCATGCCTCATCTCTGTGTCTGTAGGAAGGCGACCCATCGCAGCTTGTTGTGGGCCCAATTTATGATAGTTAGATAAAGTGCATCCAATATGTAGTAAAACAAATAGAACAATACATTAAATGAGAAGAAGTAGACTTACCACGGTCGCCTCGAATGCCAACCGTCCGCCTGCAACAAAGTGCGAAGTACCTATGGAGTCCAGCCGTCTCCTCTGACCCTCGAACAATTTGACTAGATGGTCTATGTACTGCTTCTTAAAAAACTTCCAATCAGCTTTGTCTGCCCAGCTAGGTTAAGCCTTCCCCTTTGTGATGAAAGTATGCAAGGTTGACCTACGATGCTTCAAGAGGACCCCCATGCACTCTTTCATGTAATCCGAATTGAACTCCCAATTTGGAGGGTTAGGATATCGTCTTTTCAATTCATCGATGACTGCCTGCTTCTTTCCCTCATCTTGGTACCGCCAGTTAATAGCTATGCTGCTCCTAAAGTGGTGGCTCATCAACTGCCTCATGGTGGCCATCACTCTGCTGAGCCTTTTTTGTTTTCTATTATCTCTCCAGCAACCGTGATTTCATAGGAATGGTCCTCGACCGGGTAAGGAGGACTCATGGTAGTGGCAAAGTCAGAGCGAGTGGTGTTATTGCAAGTGATTACAGAGCGAGGAGTAACAATGGGAGTAGGAGAGGGCAAGGGACCTGACTGGTACTGCATCTTGGGACCAAGTTGAGTCCTGTAGGGATGTGAGTGTGCTGACTCGTCTACATCTCCCGAGTCAGCACAACATAAGCGACCCCTCCTACTCTTCCTTCCCTTACGATGGGCACGCCCAGGTGATGATCCCTCAATTGAAGGGGCTAGAGGGTATGGCTGGACAGTAGGTCTAGCCATTGGTGTAGGAGAGAGATTTGTTGAGGTCCTCTAGGATAGCAGAGAGAAGAATCTCGCTGCCTCCGCATCGATCATCTGTGCAACAAACTCGTCGGGACTTCCAACAAAGCCATGGGCTACTAGCAAAGGAATTCTCCGAGGGGTAGTCACAGTGCTACATCCCAGAGGAGTCGAGCAAAAGGTAGTCATAGGGGTAGGTCCCTGTGGTGTCGCTTGAGTGGAATCAAAGTCCTCTGGAGAATAGAGATCATGATGTCTCCTCCTACGAGGATTTTCGTACTCGTCGGACGTGCAACGTGATCCCATATCTAATTTGGGGGGATTGGACAAACGTAGACACAAACACAATAATAAAAAATAGAAAACAAGAGCGGGTAAGAAGCGGAAAGCATATGAGGGAAAGCATATACATAAGAGAAGGAGAAGCATAAGAGAAGCATAAGGAAAAGAGAAGGAGAAGCATAAGAGAAGGAGAGGGGAAAAGAACCAAATATGCAAAAGAGAAAAAAGAGAGAAAGCATATGCATAAGAGAAAAAGAGAGAAAGCATATGCTTATGCTTATGCATAAGCATATGAGCATATGCTCATGCATAAGCATAAGCATAAGTATAAGCATAAGCATAAGCATAAGCATAGGCATAGGCATAGGCATATGCTTTAAAGAAAGGGGAAAAAGAAGAGAAGGAGAAGGAGAAGGAGAAGGAGACATACTTATGCATAAGCATAAGCATAAGAGAAGAAAAAGCATATGCATAAGAGAAAAAGAGAGAAAGCATATGTTTGAAAGAGGGGAAAAGAGATTGAAAGGGGAAAAAGAGATTGAAAGAGGCGAAAAGAAAGAGGGGAAACGAAAAGAAAGAGGGGAAAAGAAGAGAAGGAAGAGGAAAAAAGAGATTAAAAGAGGGGGAAAAAGAAGAGGGGCAAAGAGCATAAGCATAAGAGAAGGAAGAGGGGAAAAGAGATTGAAAGAGGGGAAAAAAGAAGAGGGGAAAAGAGCATAAGCATCAGAGAAGGAAGAGGGAAAAAGAGATTAAAAGAGGGGAAAAAGAAGAGAAGGAAGAGCGAAAAAGAGGTCGAAAGCGGGGAAAAAGAAGAGAGGAAAAGAGCAAAAGCATAAGAGAAGGAAGAGGGAAAAAGATCATAAGCATAAGAGAAAAAGAAAGAAAGCATATGCTTATGCTTATGCATGAGCATATAAGCATAAGAGAAAAAGAGAGAAAGCATAAGCTTGTGCTTATGCATGAGCATATGAGCATATACTCATGCATAAGCATAAGCATAGGCAAATACATATGCTTATGAAAAGAGGAGAAAAAGAGAGGAAAAAAGAGAGTGGAAAATAAGAGAAGAGGGGAAAAGAGATGAAAGAAGGGAAAAATAAGAGGGGAAAAGAGCATAAGCATAAGAGAAGGAAAAACATATGCATAAGAGAAAAAGAGAGAAAGATTCTACTTATGGTTATGCATGAGCATATGCAGGAAAGAGGGGGGGAAAGAGGGAGGAAAAGAGGAAAAGAGGGGGTGACATGACTTCTTTGTTGCTTTGAAAGAGAGGAAAAGAGAAAGAAAAGGGGAAAAGAGAGGTGAGAATCATCATGTTTGTTTGAGAATCATCATTATTCGAAGCCTATGTATGTTTGAATTATGATAGGTTGCTCCAGAAGATGTTGCCTGCACAAAATACCATGTCCGCATCAAGAGATAAAGTGAAGAAGATGCTAACAACGGTGGGTATGGATTATGATACCATCCATGCTTGCCGTAATGACTATATTCTCCTTCCTCGTGAGCACATTGGAGATTTGGCTAGTTGTCCGAAGTGTGGGGAAAAATGATATAGAGATGACTTGCAGGAGGGTGAGCAGATACCGGTAAAGGTCTTGAGACACTTTCCCATCTTTGCAAGAATATAGCACATGTTCCGATGCAAATCCATAGTGGAGTTGATGACTTGGCATGCATCTCATCAGTCCACTGATGACACATTGAGGATTCCCACAGATTGTGCAGCTTGGAAGCACATAGACAATCAATGGCCGGACTTTGTGAGGGAGCCACGCAACTTACATCTTGGGCTCGCCATGGATGGCATGAATCCTTTTGGCTTATGCTCGACATCTTGGTCGACATGGCCCATAGTCTTAGTGAATTACAATATCCCACCATGGCTAACAATAAAGAAGGGACACCTCATGCTTGCACTACATGTGCCAGGGAAGTACAAGGCCAAAAATGTGGACGTGTACATGGTACCTTTGATAGAGAAGTTATAGATCTTATGGAGAGGAGTGCAGGCCTTTGATATTTCTAGAGCTCCTAGACATACCAATGATATTTTGGTCAGGGGTATCTTGATGTGGACCATGCATGACTACCCAGGATATGGAGAGTGCGCAAGTACGTGGTTGTGTCTTTACATGTATAGCATAGGATTATGATTTTATGACTCTCTTTTGCATGCATGTCTTATACTAACACATTCATGCACGCGTGCAGGACTTGTTACCAGTGGGTACCATGCTTGTCCTGTTTGTGGACGGGGTTTGAAATTGCTTGCACGATACTCCAAACATATGAGGAAAAATGTTTATGAAGGTCATGCTCGATACCTTTCGCTAGACCATCTCACGCGTGGAGGTCAGCCTGATCCACCACCACCATATTTGAAGGCAAGTGACTAGATTCATGCTTGGAGGGTGAATGGAGAGGAACCTCCTCGTGGTATGAAGAGGCTATCGATCTTTCACAAGCTTCCTTATTGGGGTCAGTTACAAATCAATCATCTCTTAGATCCCATGCATATCTTTAAAAATGTGGGGGCTACTATTTGGGCACACTTGGTTGGTTCCAAAGACTCGAGAGGAGTGTGAGAAGACTTGCATGCTATGAATAGGATGTCTCATTTGTGGCCCCAAGTGCGTGCTTCAGGAAAAGTTGTCCTCCTGAAAGCAACATGGATCCTCTCCACGAGAGAGGAGGCAGCGACAGTCAAGGGGGACATTGCCTCTTTTCAAACACCCACAGGGTACATGCGTTGCTTGAAAGGAGCATTTTCAAAGGACAGTAAGCTTAGTGGGCTCAAGTCCCATGATTGGCACAAGGTCTTATAGGTATTCTAAGTTGTAGGATTAGTGTACCGACAATCGTGATGCGTTAGTGTAATTATGATTATGTTATATTATTGACATGACTTCTTTGTTGCTTTGATAGTTCATCCTCCCAATTACAATAAAAGGGTGCTTACAAGAAGATGTTAGAAATGCTATATTCAAGATCAGTGGTACTGTGAGGTATGCTTACTATCAAATCGCATTGATTGCATTTTCTTCAATTTAAGCTAAATAATCTATAGACTGATTATGAATATATCTTACATGGGCATGTAAAATAGGTGGATATCTCAAAAAGAGATCTCCATATTGAGCATCGAGAAGGCTAGGGTGGAATCCATCAAAGCCGTATGCTTGCTTGAGAAGCACTTTCCCTCAAGCATTATGACAACTCAAGTACACTTGCTTGTGCACATAGTTGATGAGGTGGCAATTGCAGGTACCGTTCATAGTCGGTGGATGTTTTTTCTTGAGCGGATTATGAAAAATTTGAAGGGATTTGTAAGATAAAGAGCAAGACCAGAGCAAGCATGGCAGAGGGATGGCTTATGCAAGAGTCATTAGTATATATCACGGAGTTTCTTGCATCCATGGATCCCGATATGCCGGGAGCGTGGCATAACAAGGATGATGATCGCATCATTGGCGAGGTTCCACAAGGAAAAGGGATTGAAATAAAGATGAGCGAAGAGCAAATGGAGAAATTCAATAAGTTTTGTATCCTCAATAGCAAGGAGATGCAAAAGTGGATTGAGAGATATGAAGCGGCCAAAGCAGAAAGAATAAATGCAAGGACAAGATTCAGAGTAATGTACAGGCGATCACAACCATATCCAAAGGATCTCGCTCTTCTCCCCACTCACATGTCACTTGATTGGCTACAACTAGCTCTACGTAAAGCCGAACGCGATGGAGAGACAATAAACGAGTGCAAGCGAGAGTTATCATCTGGATGTATGATGCATGTAAGTTTCTTACCTCTTGACATAATTAAGTAATTATTTGTGGCAATATACGCTATAAAATAGATGCATCTTCATTGTTTTAATGATGCTCTTTTGCAGTATAAAAAGTACAGTGCATTATGGTCATATGGATGACATTTTCGCGTGGAATGCATCGATTCAAAGAGAGTCACGTATGATTCTGGAGTCATGGCTAACTTCACACAAGATAACCGAGCAAGTGCTTCAGATACCAATCTTCTCTCCTCACAATTGGATTATTGTGGAACCATACGCGAAATCTATGAAAGTGATTTCAGACAATAGCAGACAATTTAGTATTTTCATTCTTGATGTAAAATGGTTTAGAACTATTTACAACGGTCCCCATGCGACAGTGAGAAAAGATAGTAGCGATTTCTTTGCAATAGACTCCACCAAACTTTAAACCAATAAAAGTGATACTTTTGTTCTTCCCAAGCATTGTGAGCAGGTGCATACTAATGATTTAATTAATCGAAGCTTTCTTTTTTAAAGATCCATTGATACATGTACTTAAGCATAATTTCATATATATAATTGATGGCATTTTGCACCCATCTTCAATATAGGTGATTTTTCATCCAGATTGTTCTGATCCAAGATGGTGGTACGTGATCCAAGTTGCACCACGAAGTAAGTAAATTTTTGAAGATAGAGATGTGGATATGGAGATGCCACTACCAATGCCGGATCCAATTGATCCAAATGAATCTAGCGAAGAAGATGAAGATCACAATATGAGCCAAGAGGAAGACGCACATAATGACATCATACAGGAGGAAGATGGAGATCATGATATTGAGGAAGAAGATGAGGATCATAAGAGCCCTGTTGGTATATGCATCAAGCCCTCATGGAACTTGACAGTGATGGTATACATGTCAGGCATAGACTCTATGCTCCCAAGAAAAAAAATACTTTGTTGAGTGGATTGGGTCCTGTTTTAGGTTGATTGTGCTCTGCTATAATTGAAAATAAAAATTAGTTTCAAGGTACCAAGTGGAGTTTTTGATGGTGTTTGATTACATTACAAAGACACTACACAAACTCTCACATCATGTATTACAAAAGTTCCCTTCAAAAGAGGGTACTTGCCATACGAGAGTTACATAATGGAATAAAGGAAAAAATGTAGCTATGTATAATATCATAGGTAAAGATAGCTATATCTAAGCTAAATATATTGGACCTCACAATCCTCATCCTCCTCATATGCATCTTTGCTCTTGTCTCAATCTCTCACCTATTTGTATTGTCAGTCTCATCTCCTCTGTTGCCCCCATCTACATCATAAATTTGGCTCACACTCTCTGAGTTTTGTGTGTAAAAATTTAGAAAATCTAACTAAACCTTGATTTCAAAAAGGGTTTAGTTAGATTTTCTAAGTGTTGCTCATGAGTCCCGACCTCGGGGGGGTCACTATGTATAAACCCTCTATATCACGTGCATTCAAGGCCTATTTCTAAAATCCCTTATCTGTAAATTTTTAATTAATAAAATGTACCCCTTTTCTATACAAATTTGTAAATTTTTTTCAAAACTATTTTAAATAGTCCCTTATGTTTATTTATTTCTATAAATTTTGGAAATTAAAAAAATCCTTCTATTGAACTCACATGATAGGGTTACATATGATGAGTGACCCCCCCGAGGTCCCGACCAAATAGGCAAGTTTGTCTCTAACAAGGAGGATTGGAGACTTACATAGCGTGAAATTGCCATCCAGTTGATAGGGACCCCTTCATGATCAAGGTTGTCAAAGGGAGCCTGTGCGCCCTGAGCATATGCATAGTTGTACTCCTTGTCCATTGGATATTACCCAATTCAAAAACATCAGATGAAGAGCTATGAGAAGAGCAATGTCTTGATACCAAAATAAAAATTACAAAATAACTATGTAGCACACATGCTTGCCACCCATGCTCTGAGTATTTGCTTGCCACCACTCTTGATGTGAAGCACCTCTCCTCTACATGTGGACTTGTGTCTCTTTCCTATTTGTCCCACTTCTCTAGATCATCATGGTACTCATTGTGTTCCTCCTCCAATTTGACTTGCTCACTAAGGATTTTGTCTTATTTTCCTCTCTAAATCCTAGATCTCTGATTGATGATGTTTCATTACTTTGCAAATACATGATAGCATGTACTTTGTAGCAAACTCATGACTAGGAGATATAGGGAACTCCTTATGGAGTTGCTCTATCACATGAATTTTTTTTCTCAAGTCTGGTGTGGACATGTATGTAATAAGTCTATCTCAAATGTCACCTTCATGAGCTGCCTCATGCAAGGTATTACTCTAGAATATTTGGAATCCTTGATGAGCCATCGTGACTCATCAACATCATATCGCAAGTCTCTGGGAGAGGTCTTCTAGAAGGGTATGGATGGGTTTGGGGTGAAAAACGACATGGCAATGGCTCTTGTAGCATGAGGGGTACTACAAGGCATGGCGGTCGCTCTTGTATCAAGAGAGGCATTAGATGGGATTGCTATGGCTCTTATTTCTCTTCTGCCTAGGGGAGCAATGGTGACTCCACTACTAGCAGTCTATGTCTAAAGAACAAGCTCTCAGCTTTGATGTTTGGATTCTACCACATCATTTGAGTGGACCCACCACAACATCCTCTCCTACAATGATGTTGGTGCATAGCTGATGATGCCTCACCATGAGACATCTTTCCTCCACTACAGGGTGGCCTAATATATGGACTCAAAGGAGAGGGACAAGTGAAAAACTAATCAACATTAAACCTGCACTTTTTTAAGATGCAGAAGGACATTAATCAATATGAAACATGCATTTTTTGAAGATGCAAAAGAAAATTAATCAATGTTTTGATTTGGGAGGTTTAAACATATCAATAGTACTTGTAAACAAAGTATTTTCTCTCTCTCTCTCTCTCTCTCTCTCTCTCTCCCCCTCTCTCCCCCTCTCTCTCCCCCCCTACCCCCCCCCCCTCTCTCTCTCTCTCTCTCTCTCTCTCTCTCTCCCCCCCTTTTAGAAGACAAGAGCATAAAAAATAAATCTGTCTAGTTCTATCTCATAGCCTCTCTATAGTTCTCATGCAACGCATGCATCATACCATGTGGTACCTTATTTAAAGTAAAGAAATCTTTCCAAGAAATGAGAAACAAATGATGTTAAGTGAGCTAGATTGTGAGGAGAAACAAGGACTCGCCTTAATTCTCTGTAGCAAGAATCAAAACTTGTCCAAATTCCAAGTGAGCTTGATAGGATTAGAGAGAGATGCACGGAGGGAAGAAGCCAAGATAGATACAAGGAGGAAAATAATTTTCAAAAAAAAGCTTAAAGCCTAAATATGATAGGTTATAGAAAGCCACAAGAATGTTCTACACAGGGGAGGCAAGACAAGGGTGTGCACTGTGTTCTTTATTTGGGATTTACTAGTGTGGGGGAAGTGAAATTTCAAATGCAAAAGTTGGGGATGCCAAATTTTGGGAAAATTTGGTGGTCGTGTTTTACCGGCTTTGATTGTACATGTCATCAACTCATGCCCCCTAAACAAGGGCAAAGAGTCCCAAAATGGCTTAAAAAAGAAAAAGGGAAAATGGCTCAGTAGAAAGTTTGATGCTATGGATTAAGAAATAAAACCACCTTTGGCATGCTTATAGGCCTCATTGTGAGGTAGCAACTTAAAAAGGAACCAATGTAAAGAGATAAATAATTTTGGATTCATTTACAGAGCATTGCACATGTATCTATTGAGTTTTTCCTAATGTATCCATGCATGGGTGAATTAAGCTATAAATATCAAAGTTTTAAGACACCATGCAGTAGCTCCAAAAGTATGGAGTGCATTTTTTCAAAAAATTTAACCTTTCCAATCAAATTGGAAAATTTTATTGAGTCTACCCTCATATATATGCATAGAATTGCAGCAAAGTATTGAGCACCCCCTAAACCATAGCAAAGGTTCTCAATTGGTTGCCTCCTCTAGTTTGTGAGAAGCTCAAATAGTGCACTTTCAAATGTACAATTGGTTTTGTATACGTGTGGAACAATTATTTGAATTTTTTAAAATATTTTAGATATTGTATACAATCACAGATGAATTCTTCAAAGGAACTATAACATTTTCAATTGTTTTATGATCTTGTTCAAGATGTTTGTTAGCCCGTTTCTAGGCTTAATACATTGTCCATCGGTTTTTTATTAGATTTAGGGCTTGTGTGCACATTTACACTACATTGTATTTGATTTTTGGTTGCACATAGCATATGGTTTGGACCATAGGTTAGGAGAATTACATTCCCCTCCACATCCTATTGGTTGCAATCATGTGACCTCTCATTGTATGACATTTGACATTGAGGATTTGCTCTTCTTCTATGTATCGAGAGCTATACTTTTATCAAAGCTATACTTTTATAAATTTATAAAAACTTGGTGAAAGTTTATCAAGATAATTTTTTTAGCTTCACAATATTGGCCAAACGTAGTATGATTTCATATATTTTCTTTTGAAAGTAAAATATGTAAATCCTAGCGAAACTTGTAAATTTTTGCATAAAAGTTTCACATCTTGGAGAATATTATTATGCATAATGTCCCTTGAGTGTAAGAGACTTAAGTGGATTATATGCATCAAGGCTTGGCTGAGGATGCAATATACTCTTGTGTATGGCTTAGAGTAGAAGAGTTTTTTGTGGATCACTTAGAGTGTCATTATATTCCTCTTACTCATTTGAGGTTCTTCAAGTGTTGTAGAAATGTAGGTAGCATACCTCACATTCCCTCTTTCTTGGAAATTTGATTTATCCCATCTCATACGTGCTTTCACGCATAGAGCTAGTATGGCTAGGATGGGAGCACACCATGATGATGCCTATGCCTTATGTATGGTCGAGTGGGAGAGGTGAGAGTGAAGGAGAAATGAGAGGAAGAACATGCATTGAGAGAGTATCTGCAAGTTTGTTTTCCATTTTTCTACTTCCCATTTGTTGCTTTCATTCAAATAGGTTACATTTTAGGTTTTTCATTGTAGGATAGATTCTTTTTATTAGATTAGTTTGTTGGCTCTTACTTGCTAGTGTACAAGTTTTTGTTTGGCCTCCTATGTCACTTCCAACATCATGTGGACACTTGGTGGTGCATTTGAGGCTATAGATTTTTGGTTCCATTACCAAAACTAGCTCATAGGGAGTCTTCCAATAGAAGAAACAATGTACAAGGAAGCTATGAGGAAAAGAAGAACCAGTCTACAAAACAAGGTGATAGACATCAAGAAGTGGGACTTGTATGCATGGAAGAAAGGAAAGAAAATTCTCATTCTACACAATTGTGTGGAAAAGAGAACCAGTTTACCAGTAAGGATTCCTAAAGAAACTACAATAGGAACTAGATTGAAAGGAGTCCTAAAGAAGCGGTCCAACAGGAGGCCTAAAGCCACTATAATAGAAGGTGTAAAGCAACTGCAGTATGAACTAGATTGCAAGGAGGCTGCAAAAAGAGAAGACCCAGTTTGGAAGGAGGTAGTCAAATAACAAGTATCAACACTTTAAATAATATGCAACTTTTTAGGGCTGCAAAAGGTTAAAAGAGGATATAGAGCAATTCTATTATTTCACACTATCTAAATATGCACTTTTTTGAAAGGCTTGCTTTAAAAAGGTAGGAAGTGGGAGCAAGTTTTTGGTTAAAATGGTTTTTTGTAGGAAGTTTGAAGCAATAACAAATATCATGAGCTCATGTAAAAGAACAAGGTTTTGCATAAGTTCTAAACATTTGTAAAGGAAAAGAGAAACAAAAGGAGAGAAAGAGGAAGATCTCACTGGCTCTGATCCACAAATCATTGCAGACCAATGTAGATTGAACTCCTGTCCCTACCACCCTCCTATTCCTATACGGGTACCTCTAGTGTTCCCTTGGTGAGACCTCTTCTTTATGTATGTAGTCCATGACCCTAACATCTCCCTAACATACCAATATATTTTGATGAATATCGCATGACGTCCAAATAAAAAAAAGCCTTTATGACTTTTCTCCTCTTTAGACATACTAAAGTGCTCTATGGCATAGAGGCAAGCTGATATGTATATGCTAATGAAGGCAAGATTCTAGGGAGTTTGGGCCCAAATCTTTGGTTTAGCTCCTGAGAGAAAACATCTTGTCTTTCAATCTAGAATACAACAGAAAAGTCTTTGCCATTTGGTTATGTCTTTCCTATATCTAAAGGAATGCATTCACCTTTTCTCTATCAAGCTTACTTTGGATAATGTATTACAATATAGATGGCACACTTGGGGGTGCATATAACATATTGCACAAATCAAGAAAATTTGATGATTTGCACAACAACAGGTTGTGTGCACCCACAACTTGCTACATGTGTAATAGGTTGAGTGTACCCCAACCTGTTGCATGTGCAACAGATTGGGGATGCACACAACCTGTTGCACAACTCAATAAAATTTGATGATTTGTGCAACAAGTTGTGTGCACCTGAAGCCTGTTGCATGTGTAACAGGTTGATGTATGCCCAACCTGTTTCATCTACAAAGGTTGGGGGTATAGATAATCTGTTGCACAAATCAAGAAATTTTGATAACTTGTGCAATAGGTTGAGTGTACCCCCAACATTTCACATGTGCAGCAAGTTGGGGGTACATATAACCTATTGCACAAATTACAAAAATTTGATGATCTATGCAATAGGTTGTGTGCACCCCCAACTTGTTGCATGTGCAATAGGTGGGGGGTATATAACATGTTGCATAAATTGAGAAAACTTGATGATTTGTGCAACAAGTTGTATTCACCTCCAACATGTTGCATGTGCAATAGGTTGTGTGCACCCCCAGCTTGTTGTATGTGCAATAGGATGGGGGTGCACCCAACTTGCTGCACAAATCACCAAATTTTCTTGATTTGTGCAATAGATGCATTACCTCCTATTCCCTCCCCGCCCCCCCTCCCCCTCTCCCACCCCCTCCCCCATACTACTCCACCCCTCCTCTCCTCAACCCCTCCACCGCGTCCCCCCTCCCTCCTCCTCACCCCTCCTCCCCTCTTCCACTTCCTCTTCCTCCACCTCCTAACCTCTGGCTCCCCCTAATAGACAACAAGCACACAATAACATATTGTATGCCTTGTTCCAAGCAAATGGTGTATATTATGTGGCATCCACATAAGAAACATCATGTATCTTATGTGGCATCCATGTAGAACACATGTGCATCCACAATATATTATGCAATCAAATGGTGTATCTATACACCACCTATATGTTTATTTCAACAAACTCTTCCAATCAAATGGTGTACCTATACACTACCTATTAGGCCATCTTTGTGTGGAGCTAACCATCTTGTTGAAAATTTACCCATCAAGATGTATTGAGTGGAGATCACCACTTAAAACTTTGGGGAATTTTGAGGTTTATTAGGTCATTTTTGTGTTGAAGTGGCCCATTTAGTGCTCCAAAAAACCCAATTTTAGAGTTCACCAAGTGATATTGAGTGGAGGTGACCAGTTCCCAAAAAAAGTCCAAACAAAGTGAGAAAGTCCAAATTTTTTGACTAGTGTGTTTTTCTTGCTATACACACCCTACCCCTCTCTCTTACTTTAGTCACCTTACTCTTCTTTTTTAAAATTTCATGTCTTTCACACTTTTTCTCATGTGGTATCATCATTTTTTTGAGTAGTGAATTGCATCTATCATGTGCGCTATTGCACATTTCAAGCTTGGCCGAGCACACCCCTTATGGATGTTTCAGAGTTTAGAGAGAGGTTCCAAGGTTCAGGGTAGCATACATGGTGGAGAACTCATCTCCCTTGTAGATCATGGAGGTTAAGGGTTGAGGAACTAAGGGTCTAGGGGGAGCATAGGAGTGGGAGAGGAAGAAGGTGTAAGAGCATGGGGGAAAGAAGAGAGAGGAGGGAGGAGGAGGAGGAGGAGGAGAAGGGAGGAGGAGGAGGAGGAGGGAGGAGGAGAAGGGAGAAAGAGGGAGGAGGAGGAGGAGGAGGAGGAGGAGGGAGGAGGAGGAGGAGGAAGAGGGAGGAGGAGAACGGGGGAGGAGGAGGGAGGAGGACTTTGCATTCCACCTCCATCACACAACGCTGCACTAATAGCTACATGACTTGTATCCATAGCTATAATGATTTGTGGGCATCGATATTGTTTCTTGAGTATGCTATGATGAGCTTAGAGAAACACTTCAGGGATCTTGGACTGCATATCATGATTCCATTTTTTGAAAGTCCTTGCTTGTGATGGCACTCTAGGGTTTGCCTTGCTTCTTGCAATGATCATAGGATCATATCAGCTTTGTTCACCTAGAGCTTCAATATGACATTGTGCAGTATGATCCATCTTTTGTTCCACCTAGTGAGGCCCCCCAAGAATGTGTGCTCACCATCAACTACTCCTAGGAGCATTAATTCATCCCTTACATGATGTTATTGATAGCTCTTCTCCTCTCATGCTCCACCATTTGAGGAAGACCCTCTTTGCACATCTATGGATACTTCATCGACACATTTGGAGATGCTAGCTCCTTCATCCCCACTTTTGGGCCATCCTGATCTTTCATTGATCGACACACCATCATTATCTTCATGCACCCCTTCATTTCATAATGCCATATATACTCCTCCCCATCTCATCACCACATAATATAATGGAATTCCCTTTCTTCATCAATGCGTACTTTATCTACAAATTTAGATATGATAGACCCATCATCCCAACTCCCAAGGCTTTTGTTTTTTATTTATGCTTATCAACAACCATTCTTAGAGCATCAGCTCTCATAGCATATATATGTAGGATTCAAGCATGTACCTAAGAAGTTCTACTTGTGCTTCCTTGGCACCTTCTACACTGAGATGTGCTTCATTGTTGACATTATCTTCATTGACGTCTTGGAGTTATTCACCTTCACTTGGGGAGCCACTTGACTTTCCTATTTTCATTTGGGACCTAGGTGGTACTATATAGTTTAGAGGTGGGGAAGCCTCCCTCACCTTAGTCATCATTGACATGGATTATTCAGTTATGATTAACAAGCCAGCTATACCCCTTGGGCCTTGAGCCACATTTACATATTCCTTTTAGTCTATATTGCATTTCCATATTTTTTACATTGCAAGGATAGAATGTGCTTGAGAGGTGGAGGCATGTTAACGCATTTCTAGGGTTAACACATTGGCCATCCATGTTTGATTAGATCTATTGTGTGTGCATTTGCACTACATCGTGTTACATTTTTGGGTGCACATAGAATATGGTCCAGACCACAGTTTTGGAGGATTACATTCACCTCCACATCCTATTTGTTGCAATCCACGTGACCTATCATTGTATGGCCTATGGCATAGAGGATTTTCTCTTCTTTTATATATATAGAGCATGGTGAAAAGAGTACTCATTCCCTCTAGTCCTAGTTGAAATTCACTGTTGTGGACTTGTGTCTCGGTCCCTCCTCTACAAGAGAAGAAACAAATGTCAAAATAATGTTATGACTCTAATCCACCTCTATCTTCTCTTCCTCTCTACCTTGTTGCAACAAACATATAGATGAATTGTAAGACAAAAATGTAATGAAGATACAATATTCAAAGTGAAATCACTTCATTACCTTGAAACTATGTGTTATTACTTTTGAAGTTGAGTCTATGTGCTGCAATAAGGTGTAGAAAGAGGCAAAAATGATAGAACACCCTTTCTTCATACTTCTTCTGAGAAGAATCAGGCCTCACCTTTGATTTCTAAGAAGAGAGTAGTAATTTATAGATGAATGAAAGTGATAACAAAATAGGAGAGAAGAGGGACGAATAGAGCATGGACGAAAGTTTTCCCTGAGAGATTTTCATAGGACTAAGAAAAACATGAACAAAGAGGAGGGGAAATGACTAATCAAGAGTAGAATAGAGATAGTTTGAAACAAGGAGCTAGAAGATGGAGGGACTATGCTTTTTGAGTGCATGGAGGAGTTGAAACGTTTTGAAAGAGAGAGAACAATGAGAGATTTGGTTTGGAAGTCAGAGTTGGCTGAATTAGAAGGAAAACGTGAGCATAATTCTAGTTTAGGGCTAGATTAGATGGGAGGAAGACAAGGAGGCTTGACATGGTTAGGCTAGACTTGTCATGGGCAATATTTTATTGTGAAGCACCAATGATATTTTTGGGGTATTTTGGAAAAAAGGAATTTTCCCTAGAATCGGGGAGCCTTTGTTACAGAGAAGTCCACATGGCATAATCTCCTTGAAGGATTCCATATTCCTTTATCCAGGCCTCTAATATTTTGATAATTCTCTCAAAAGGGACCCTTTTTTAGTCCAAAATTTCTGTAATGAGATTCCAAACATCAACTGATATAAATGTAACCTCAATAAAGATGAGATACTGGTGTCTATCCGACCATATGTTGCTTGCAAATTTAGGATCAAAAGCAATCCCGTAGTTTTGACATCTGAGCACCATCATATAAGGGTGTTCATTGCAACTCTTGCATGATGATCTTGGACTCAGACATCATGTGTAAATGTGACATTGTGCATCTAAAAGTCCCACCAATCATGTCATACATACCCTCATCTTGGATCTAAGAGAGACTATACTCATCTCATACATCAAGAGAGCTATCCTTACGCTACAAGTGTGATCTATGCATCTCTCCAGAACTTGCTGAAGCTCATCTAAATCTTTGATTGCATGGCTAAGTCACATGCAAGTATGGGAGCGTTTGGTGCTCTTTTTCCCTCCTGGCCCTATATTATAGTTTCATGTAAGTAATGTTGGTGTATGAAATACACATTAAATCATGAACTTGAACATCATTGACTCACCAATGAACAAGCGTAATTAACTTAAGGAATTTGAAAATCATCTTGCAAAGCCTTTCCATAATCTCATATGTTTGCAGGACAAGACAACACTCATGTTGAATTTCTCACTTGTAGCATGTACAAGGGCAAAAGCCAACCCTTTGCAATTTTATTCTTTCATCCTATCTCATTTTCTAAGTCTTTGATTTTGTTTTGGGTTGCTTTTGTGCATATGCAAGAAATCATGGACACATATGACCCTAGACATAAAAACTATGTCCTTTTATTGTCCCTCCCTCAAATCTATGAGAAAAAATAGTGAGAAGATGAGGGAAGAAAGGGGAAAGCTTTTTCTTGGTTACTTCTATCCTTTGATAGTGGCCCCCTCAGGGCTACCTGCCTTCCCTTTTTCCCTCTATTCTCATTTTCCTATCCTCTTTCCCTTACCCTTCCCCTTCCCCTTCTCCTTCCCCTTCCCCTTCCCCTTACCCATACCATTCCCCTTACCTTGCCCCTTCCCGTACCCCTTTCCCTTCCTCTTTCCCACCAATTCCCTTCCCCATTCTCAGAACAAACCCTTTCCCCCTGCCTGCCCATTCTATTTCCCCTTCCCACCCATGCCCTCTACCATTCCCATTCCCCTTGGCCATAGCATCTCCCTTCCCCTTCCCCTTCCCATTCCCATTGCCCATACCACTTTCTTCCCCTTCCCCAAACTTGATTGTTTTTGTATAGGAACAAAATGTGGAGAGAAAAAATAACTATTAATATATATATATATATACATATATATATATATATAGAGAGAGAGAGAGAGAGAGAGAGACAGTAGCTGAAGCTATTGTGTTTGTGGTTGTATCTTGCAAACATAGGCTTTCAATGTACTCAATAACCTATTGGATGAGAATACAGAGCACAGATAACAATTTGGTGCATATCACCTATAGCCACCTACCAAATTCTATGACTAATACCAATCTTCCAGTAAAGTCGAATGAGTTCAAGAAAGTGTAGCTCACATACCATTTCTACATTTTGAATGACAAAAAAAATGACACCTTGTTTGTCCCACATGCTTTTCTATTAAACTACTATTGGTTAACCAAAGGTCATCTCCAAGTAAAGGAAACGATCAAATAACATTGGGTGTGGTCATATGGTGCTTCCTCTCAACTTAAATTATCACATGGATTCTACTTTGTTGCAAGGTTTAAATCTCTCACGAGTCTAAACATGTTGTGGAATTTCTTTGGAATTAAGCCCTTGGGGCACCAACTCAATATGTATTATGTTAATACCCTCATCCAAAATCTAGGGTATGGGGGGACAAGGTCCATATATACTATGAATGTATTTCGTACAAAAGTTTTAAATATGTAAGCAAAAAACATGCAATCTCTAGTCCTCCCTACCACAAAGCATAAGGTTTATACTTCAAAAAATATGAAATATTTTAAGATTTATACATAGTTTTCATAATATGTGAGACCCAGGGGAGGGGGGATCTTTTGGAGTAGGGGGGTTTAAACAAAAATACACAAAAATCTAAAAACCCAAGTACTTTCAAAATCATGTCACTTTTCATGCGTTACCCAAATTTCAAGGTGTAGGACACAAAGTTTGTATATGGGTATTTCACACAAGCAACTTTGCCTCAAAACACAACAGATTTCCTACTTTGGCAAGACATGCATCATGGGAGATTTTGAGAGTTGTAAGGACATTGCAATGAAATAATGGAAGCTATGCTAGATGTATCCTTTGCATCATGACTTTGTCAAAGAGACAAACACTTGACCATATTTTAGGGGGGAGTTTGACAACCAAATTGATGCAATAAAAGAGAGGGATAACTTTGGAGATGTTCTCACTGACTCTGAGGAGAATGAGGAAGATGACCCATACTTTGTGTGGCAATGTACCACAAACCCAAACAAAAAGTGAAGGAAGCATCTAAGGATCATTGGGGAAAAACCTATGAGAAAGTTAAGTAGTGGTTAGAGGTATTTGGTATGAGAGGACATCCAAAAAATGCTACAGATATAGACTCTTTAGATAAGTTCAGCCACATGCATTTGTCTACTCTCATATATTCAGAGCTTTTAAGTTTCAAATGCAAGTTGTGCCTAGAGGAAACAAGGGTAAAATGCTCTTCAAAATAGTGAATACACTCACCGGAACATCATGGGTTCTCCTACAAGCATCAAAGAGATTGAGCTAATCAACTGCTAAATGCTTAGAAACCACTGAGCTAGGTCCCATCCAACCAAAGCCATTAGAAAGCCACAAAATAGTTATGGAATCAACCTCATGCTCTTGTGTGAAAGTGCCATAACAATTGAATGTCCTAGGCTAAGTTCCATCACAATTCAATGTCCTATGATATAAGGGGGGTGAAGAAAAAGTCTACATCAAATATCTACTCTCAAGCAAGTTTTTTCAAGCCTTGAATTTGAAGAGTAGCCTAAATTTTCATTTTGAAGAGTCATCCTTCGGGTCTCCAGGGTTCACTATGTATAAACCTTATATATGGAGTGCATTCATGACGTATTTATTAAACCTCTTATCTCTTTTTGCTATTCAACCTCTAAATTTTCTTCCAATTTCTTTTCATGGCACCCTTTTGTATGTGGAAATTTAAGAAAAAATGAAATTAATTATGCCCTTCTATGAAACTCACCTGATAGTCACATATATTATTGAGTGACCCCTTTGAGCTTTTAGTTAATATGATTTTGATCATTTTTTGAGGGCACTAACACTTCTTTTTGTTTTTGAAGGTTTAGATCTCTCTTGCCCTTGTCAAGAAGGGAAAATTCCCTTTAAAGGGCTTTGCAGTCTTCAAATATAGGGACCAATCTATTACAAAATAGTTTTATAACATTTAAGAATTATAGAGAAAATGACCTCTAGTGTATAGCTTACAATTCATATCTCAAAATTGAAATTCCAAAATTCAAACAATAAGAAGGCCAAGCTGCAAAGCAACTAGACACCACCCAAATGGACTCAAAATATGAAAGTGAGGAATTCAAATATATTCAATCATCAAACAAGTATCATGATTCAATTAATCAATCATCAAAAAGGTATCATGATTGAACTTTGATACATCATTAAAAAAACAAACATCAAGATGATAATTGAGTCTCAAGTCACATGCCAAGAGTGAGCCAGTGACGACTAAGAAAATAACTTCCCTAGTCCGCCGGCTACTTCTTTTTTCCCTTATTATGGGTGGAGGTCCACAACTTGTCTTCTCGTGATTGGCAGCCTTCCTTTTTGGTGGAGGTCCACAAGTTGGCTCCCCTAGATTTACCTTCTTTTTGGATAGAGTTTCCTCAGCAATCTCTCCATGCATTTCCTAGATAGCTCCCACCTTCTTCTCCATATGATAGTTTCATAAAGTAGGCATATCTGATCTACCCACATTTTAGGAAAGGATTTTCACACAGTGTACAAGTTGATGTTTCATTCATGCATAATGCAAAGCAATAGAGGTGCACAAGCTGCAAACACATGGGTCATCGAATGTGGCAATAATATATGATGTGGCCACTATATATTGTGTACTTTTCATGGTGTTGCATATCTAGAGGAGAACATTTAGATTTTACATATGTTACTGAGAGAATGTCTATCTACGACTACTCATTGGCAAGTTATTTCTTTGTTCCTTAACTTGAGGGTGCAAATATTCTCTCCTTGGGGGGGTCACTCATCATATGTAACCCTATCACATGAGTTCAACAGAAGGATATTTTTTATTTCTAAAATTTACAGAAATATATATACATAAGGGACTATTTAAAATAGTTTTGGAAAAAAATTACAGATTTGTATAGAAAAGGGGTACATTTTATTGATGAAAATTTTACAAATAAGGGATTTTAAAAATAGGCCTTGAATGCACGTGATATAGAGGGTTTATACATAGTGACCCCCGCGAGATTCTCTCATAGATGCTCCAATTTTATTTGATGTTGACAACGGCAAGATTGGAGGCCTCTAGTTATTTTTGAGCCATTTCAGTTTGCTCTAGAACCTTTGAGTGGGTAGTATGCAAGAGAATAGAGTGCAAGAGGGTCACTCTACCATCCAATATAGCACAATGGGTAGCCTACCTCTCACCATTATCAATAGCCTTACCAACCTCTTGTACAGTTGCATTGTGCTCAAGTTTTAATTTGTAGAACATCTCCCTCCAATATGCCATCATTTCATCTTTCATGTAGCCGCTCTTTGCCCAATTTGAATCCTAAGAATTTTTAATGGCTTTCAAAAATTCATGTAGCCCCCCTAATACTGCTCTAGTTTCCTCATGATCCTTTTGCAGATTGTCTTGATTGCTACCTTTTTAAGTATTCAATGCATTTTGCATATCACAAAACTGCTTAGTAGATGCACTCCTATCTCATTGGCCTGACATGATAGTGGGGGATTGAGCTCAAAACTATTATTCAAGTTGGTTAACATGGTTTTGGTGATTACCTTTAAATAGGAGACTTCACCTTCACATAGATGCTCTATCACTACCTAAACTTACTAGTACTCATGGTTCCTTGAGTATCCAAAAAGAAATGCTTTATATTTTTGTTATAACTTTTTGAACTTCTTAAGGAAACCTTGAAACTTTGACTCCACCATAGTTGCTAATCTACACAAGGGGGAATTCCTTCACAAGTTCATGTTTCTTCCATAGATGCTCTAAGAAACCAGTGTGCAAACTACCTCGAGGGAATTTTAGCTCTTCCTCAATCATCTTTGTCCTGATTTGGATTTTAGTACTCCCACAAGGCATCCATCCTTCACATTCATTTGTCTCATATTTTTTTGTGTAAGTATCAATGGAGAGAGCACTTGGAAACATTGGATGTCATGATTATAAGACTAGCTAGAATAGTGGACCCACTAGATATCGCAAAGTAGCTCGCTAGAGGGATTGGACCTCAAAGTGTGCTTCTTCTGAGACTTTGAAATCAATACAAGGAAAAAAAAGGTGATTAATACGAGGAACAAAATTTGTAGAGAGAAGGCTTGAAATTTCAAGGAGTAAGAAAAGAAAGTTGTAGGGAGAAGGCTTGCAAGGTGCAAGGATTACAAGGAGTAAGTAGGAGTGTAAGGAGTAAGCAACAGAGGATGGAAAGAGTCAAGATGGCCAGAGTGGAAGATGGTGCATCTCTAATACCACAATGGAAGCAATCAATTACAACCACTAGGCTGACATGGGTAACTTAATTGGCTTAATTGGGACATGGAAACTTTTAGTAATGATGGTGCACCTCTAATTTAGTGATTCTATGCACTATGATGGAGTCATGATTGACTTAATTGGCTTACCTGGGATGTGTTCTAGCATTCAATTACATGTGTGACTGCACTACTAGTTAATAGTTAGTGTGCTCCATTAATTAGTGAGCACTAGTCATTATCTCACTTAACAGGATTAGTTTATCTTAACTTAACAGAATTGGTTATGTAATGTAACATAACAATATCTAGGAAAGGGCTAGTTAATTAGCTTAAAATCATGGAGCTAAGAGCACCATTCAGGTGAAGTCATGTTTTGCTGAGAGGCCTCGGAGTTGTTGGATTAGAATTAAGTGGGATGACTTAATTTTGTTTCTTTTGGCTGTGGACTTGCATGCAATTATAGCCACTTGGCTTTCATGTGGTTATAGTCACTTGGCTTGCATGATGAGACCTCTAATTATTTTCTATATGCTTCTAATGTTATTGTAACCCAACCCCTAAATTTGGCACTCCAAAGGGGGTTCGGCCCTTGCCTCCCCCTTTGATAGAAGTGCCATATTGGAAAAAGTTTCTTGTAGTGCCCTTCAAAAATTAATCAAAAAATTCCTCTTAAATAGCCCTTCAAATTCCAAATTATCTTTCAAAAATAACCTTGGTATGCCACGTCTACTTCTAGCATAGATACAAAGCAAGAATTGGCTATTTAAAGTGCCAAACTGCTAGTGCTATTCTCGGGGGGTCACTCATCATATGTAACCCTATCACGTGAGTTCCACAAAAGGATATTTTTTATTTCTAAAATTTACAGAAATAAATATACATAAGGGGCTATTTAAAATAGATTTGGAAAAAATTTACAGATTTGTATAGAAAAGGGGTACATTTTATTAATGAAAAATTTACGGATAAGGGATTTTAGAAATAGGCCTTGAACGCACGTGATATAGAGGGTTTATACATAGTGACCCCCCCGAGGTGCTATTCAATTTCTTCTCAACTTCACATTGCTCCACCACCATCTTTGATCACCCTTATCTCCTACTCCACCATTCTCATTTCCTGCTCCACTACCTTGTTTTGATGATGCACCCTCATGTATTGCTCCATCCTTGTCTCCACCACTCTCGTCTCCAAGTTCACGCTCCTACTCCACCCCATGTCTCAATGCTAGCTGACTCCATTCTTGATTCTAGATACCACCAAAGTGGTGACACTTCTTTCCTATGACTGGATATTGGGTGAATTTGTTACTAGACCCTCAATGGGTGGGTAATCTGCCAAATTCAATATCCATAAATCGTGTGCATGAGTCATTCGCTGAGGGAGTTTATTTGCATGCTCTATATGGGTTGCACTTTGGGGGGCCACTATGTAAATACCACATATAGCATGTGCAATCAAGGGGTATTAAAAAAACCTATACCTATAGATTTTAATAACCTATACACCCCTTTTGTAAATTTTGAGATGATTAAAGTATCACTTAAGAAAATTTTCACTTTTTGAATTACAAAACCCCTTATGTATGTATATTTTCTATAACTCCATAAAAATATAAAACCCCTTTTGTTGATCGCACATGCTATCTTACATATTTCATAGTGACCCCCTCGGGGGGTTGCATGCCTAGGTTGATCAGTCCATGGAAGTCATCTTATAGGATTTTTTGCGATGTCAGGTACTTGATCTAAACCTGGGTATCGTAATTTTAATTAGAGAGTATCTCAATAGTTAGCTTTTTGTGAAGTGTGAGAAAGGTTGAGAATCTCAAGCACTTGTTGAGACTTCTTGTATCAAAAGAACGCTTCTTTGTAGCAAGTCCTTTTTTGTATCAAAAGCACTCTTTTTTTGCAATACAAACGTGTTTTTTTTTGTAATACGAACTTGTTATTGGTTTTGTCTTAAAAAGGGCCTTTGGGAAACCCATTAGAATGCAAAGATATTAGTGTTTTTGTTGAGATTTTAGCATGTAAGTGTCTTTTTCATTGTAGTTGAGTAGTGATGAAAGGTCGACTAAGTCTTAAACCAATCTAATTGGGAAATTTTGTTAAGATGCATGGAAATTATTTGAAAAGACCGATGCTTATATGATTTTTGGGAAATGTTAAGATACAATCCCAGATAAGATTTAGGATAACTCAGTGTTGCAAAAGAGTGTGAGCAATGTGGTTGGTTATAGCCATCATGGTGGTGTGTGTGTGTGTGGATAGTTTTGACCATCATGGTTCAACTTTATAATCGCCCTTAATTTTAAAAAAATCGTAGGTTGACATGTCTAGTCTTAGTTGGTTAGCTATAGCCATCACATTGGTGGATGATGTGGGCCACTATGCCTAGCCATCACAATTGTTGATGCCACAAGGTTGTAATGGATGCACCGATTGACATGGCCATGGCAATGGTCTAGCAATCGCGATGATTGTCATGGTCATCTATGGTATGCCATCTCTGCACAATAGGTCTTATGATAATAGCAACATTATTAGTACAATCATAAGATGGTGGTTGGAAAAAAAAAAAAGTGGTTAGAATTAGGGCCCTCCATTTCACACCAAGAAAAAACCAAATGAATGTGTATGCTAGTCTACATCATCGTGACCTTCTTGCATTGATTTTGTAATCCCCCCCACCCATGCATGTTGCAAACTACCCCAAAAGTGGTTTTGCAATTGGCCACAACCAATCATGCATTGATATGCATGATTGGTGAAAATGATACTAAATTGGCTAGAAATGTATTAAATTAACACAATTAAAATGATGGAGAAAATATATCATCGACGACTTAATAAAAATACAATGGAATTCATGACGAGCAACGATAATTTAAAACAAATAATAAAGACATGTAGTCATGTATCCATTGAAATATCCATTTAAATATATCTCTATACAAAAGGCCTCACAGGCTATCTTTCTTCTTGGCTAGTTCGAGTACATCAAGAATAGGAGTCTTTGAATCCCCTAGTGGATTCCTAGATATAAATCTAGTCGCAATAGCACTAACATCCTCCTCTCCTACTACCAAAGACATAGCCATTGCCGTCAATGCCTTGCCATGAATGTTCGATCCAAAGGCATTGATAGCAGCCAGGCAGTGTAACAAAATGACTTTGTCGACATTCCAAGTAATGTTAGAGTATCCAATAGCATGCAACAATGCCTTGCACTTCAGTAGCTCCAAAGGACCTCAAGGAGAAAATTTGTTGTGAAAGACCACGATATGCTCTGCGACTTTGCCAAGGTAATGGTCCAAATAATGATCTCGCCCAAATGTGCTGCGAACATTACCCCATCGAGATGAGATTTCATCAAGCTCAAACGCATCCTGCAACAATTCAACAAACATTAGAAGACCAACAAAACAAATTATAGTGAAAGAACATCAACATAAAAAATATTATTCGAACTTACCACTACAGCGTCATCGGCTTCTATCCCTTCCTCATTTGCAATGTTGATGGAACCAAGTGCTGTGTGATGTTCCATTTGGGAGGTGGACACTTTCTCTTGACCTATGTTGGAGGTGGAAGCTTTTGCATGAGAGGGTTGTGCATCGTATACGGACATGTTTGCATCTCTCATTGAAACCAACGTCGTCAAGAGAAAGTCTTCCATTGTCTAGTATTCAGTACCTAATACCCCGGGATCTTTGACACTTGTGTCAACATCGAACCTCGATAGGACTCCGAGTGCCTCATCCTCTCGTAGTCCAAAAAGAATCTCTATGTCATGGAGGAATACGTACTCTTCTCCATCGATGGATGAGTGGGGACAAGGACCATAATTCTAAGTCTAGGTCAACGGTCTCCGATGCAGATTCTTGCTCTACTGGGGGCTCTTGAAGTAGGCTCAATGCTTGAGCTACTTGCATCTCCTCTGTTGGATCATCAAGACTCTTCTCCATGTAGATGTCCGAGTCTAGTGACCAGATTAGCAATTCTACTAGAGGGGCTGCTAGACGATGAGACTTCTTCCTCTAAATTTCCTTCTTGGAGAAGGAAGATGAATGTCATCTCCCATGAAAGGAATTGGGTGCCTGTATTTCCTGTGATCCACGCGTCTAGGATGTCTTGAACTTTGACTGTCCTAAACCCTTCGTCTATAAGGTTGTCACAAAAGCGGGCCAAGCACTTTACAAACTTGGGTTCCTCTATGAACAAATACTTTATGTAATCTATGGGAACCCATCTCTTTGAAGAGTGGTCAAGTGTATCGGCAAAATTTGAGAAATTATCTTGCATGTAAAGGATGAGATCTAAGAAGTCATCCTTGGCTCGCATATATGTACCTAGGACATCTAAAGTCCTATCAAACACTAAAAATAGCTCTTCCTCACGATCTGCAAATGCAGTTCATGAGATGAAGTCATGGAACACAATTCTAGCTAAATCCATGGCAAATAGCCAGTTGATGGAGGGAGTAACTTCTGAGGACGGGAGTTTCTATGGCTCTCTAAATGTGAAAGTGAGAATGTAATGTAAAAAGGGCTCTTACCCGTTAATATATATCAAAACCCTAAATTTTAAAATTAATCATAAACTCCCCAAATTTTTTAAAAAACATTTACCATGAGCTAAAAGGAGAAAACATTAAAAGAAATAACATTTTAATTGAATTGTCCATCATCTTTTGAAGCAATAACTAGGATTTGACAAACAAAAAATTAAATGCTGCACTAGTCAAACACATTGTTAGCAATCTTCAAAGTTGCAGGAGGAATGAAATTGGCACTATGCATGCACTTCTCCACACGGCAGCTAATCTTACCACCATTTAAGGTAAAGTAGAAGGACTCTGACATGCGATCCTCCATGACCAATAGGTGTTCTCGCACATTCCTTAGAGTCCATTGTGATGTGACATTCACATTCTTGACATCTCCCTCTTCAACATCAATAGACAAACTTACCCCCTCCTATGAGACCCAAAAGTCCCTTGTGGTACCCCCAAAAGTCCCCTATGGTGTAACTTTCTCCATATATCAAACTCATTAGCACGTTTGAGCTTGTCATTCTTCTTCTTTGTAGAAAGGAATTTTAAATCCTTATTGACACCACCAAAGCTTGGCTTACAAGGAACATTGCCTCTTTTTCCAAATCTTTTCTCATCTTTTGTAATCTTTACTTGCCCAGAGTGTAGTCCCATATCTGCAAGAACCTTTTCAATTCTTGCAATCATCCTCTCACTCTCTTGTTGGGGCTTCAAGTTATATGCATCAATGATGTAAAGTTGCACCAATTTTTCAATTATTCACAATAGCATGAAGTGCACAAATGTGTACTCTCTCAAGAGGAATTTCAAGAATTGGGCTCTATGATGGATCCTTCCTTGGAACATCCTTATCCGATGGCCTAGTTTGTTCTATCTCTGCAAGTTTAGAAGCCCATTTCTTTTGATTCTTTTTACCACCCTTTACAAGTACTCTCATTTGCACGCACAATGAACAAGGATGGGCTTGTATTTGCTCCATGTGCCACACTAAACATACATTTAATAGCCTTGAGGTTAGCACCTAGATGCCATTCTACAAGGTAGGATCCATAGCCCTCAACTTCAAGTAGCTCCCCATTATTATGACCTTTGATCACACTTGGGAAATCCGTTTGGTCAAAAAACCACTTCAAAATTGAATGTGACTCTTTCGGCACCTGCAAAAACAACTCACATATTAATTCAAAATATTCTAAGTCTTTTACATTACCGCATTAAAATTCAAATATCCATCATACCTCAAAGGCAACCAACCACCAGATCTCCTGTTCTGATTGCACATGGAACTGCCTTGCATTATTAAGCTCAACTTGAAGGTCTAGTATTCTATTCATCATTTTGACCTTTGACCACCTCACTTTCATCAAGCTTTAGTACGATCTACAGTTGACCATTGCATCCATCCATAGGCATATCATAAAACTTCACCATGGCTTGCAGAACTCTTCCAACATCCATCAAAAAGTTGTTGTTGATTGTCAATTCCAATTCTTTAGACTCTCCATCCTTTACTTTCAAAGTTAGTGTACTACATACATGTTGGGGCTCACCGACCAAATCAAGTATGCCCAAATTGACTTCATGCTTAGCCTTATTGGCATCAATCGGTTTAGGAAGTGGGGCTTTAACTTTTGCTCCCACAAAAAGAAATATTGTTTTTAGGCTCTTAACTATGAGCTGATATGCCCTTGTACTTATCCTTGCAATATCACAAACTCCCTGTGCACTAGTTGCATTGAAATGCTCCACAACTTTGTTCATTGACTCAGATGTTATCTCTGATTTTGGAATTTTGAATTTTGGATGTTGTACAACACACTCCAATATTTATTTCATAAACACTTCAACCATAGCACTAGAGTTTTTGTCATGGATAGACATGAGTTCTGAATCACTCTTACAAGATCTCACTCAACGCTTCCATTGACCACTTTTCTTGGATATTTCATCCATTAGAAGCAATTTTCTCTTACGTATTCTTGGACCTATTGGAGTATCCTTCATGAATGATAATGTTTTTTCTATCTTTTTGATCTCGTCCTTCAGAGCTATGTTTTGCATCTATAAGTGAATTGCACTTATAGTGCTCTCTCCCAATTGAGCATCTAATGTTTGACCCTTTACCTGTAATTCCTTATTTTTCTTCTCTATGCCATCATTTGTAGACATCTGGAGACTTGTAGCTTGCATAGATGATACCAAATGGTGATTGCAAGCCTCCAACATTGCAATCCTTTTGTCCCTTTCATTAAGCAAAGATTGATACAGCTAGTTGTGAAGGCTACTTGCTCCATGAGCAATCAACCTTCGACACTATCCTAATAAACCATTCTCACCCTTACATAGAAACTCTGTTAAGCTTGTCAATCCATGGAATTAAGGAGTCTAACAAGTTTCTGGATCCACTGGATATATCTTCCCTTCTAGCCACAAATCCATGTCTTTTCCCTTGATTTTGAAGAGCTACTAAATCACTTTCACTTGCTAAGGAGGATTCATTCCTCTTTAAAAATGGTGCATTCTCTGCATCAATTTGAAAATGGGTATCCACCTTTTTTTTATTCCTAGGGGCTTGCATGATTTCATACACTTTCCACCTAATATAATATAACATTGACATTAGAAAACAATATACAAACATGACATGTTTAAGTATCAAACCAAGCAAAAATGAAAACCCCAATTGAATGCAAAATCTAACAATTGAAACCTATAAATTCAAGAAAACATTTACTTATCATCAAATATTATTAAACTATGTGAATGAACAATACCTCACAGGGATATTTGAAGGGAAATTGTGGTCGAATTTGTTGTCCTCAATGGTCCCTCTTGTATTCCAGGATGCTGAAGTTGATGGATTTTTCTCCAAAACTAATAATTTGCTTCCAAACAACTCCAAACCTATTTCAAACCATATTTTGTAAAAGACCTCAATAGTAAGAGTGTATCTTTTAAAACAAACAAATCTTTCTTCCTCTTCAAATCATGTATTAAAAGAAAACAACACAATTACCAAAACAAATTATAAATTTATTGTTTCTTCAAACTTGCATTAAAAAATCTCATTTTTTTCATTGTCTTGCATTGTTCTAAAGGTTTTCTCACCTCAATCTCCATGTAAGTTTCTCTAATAGACCCTGATTTTAGTTGGAAACTAAAAACATTGTAAAACTACATGAATGAATTGTACCTGATTCTTGAAGAAAGGTCATTTGAAAGAAAAATGGGATCAAACTTGTCCCTCCCAGCGGTCCCTTATGTTCCAGCAATGCTGAAGTTGATGGTTCTTACTTTAAAACAAATTATATGCTCCCAAACATCTCCAAATCTATTTCGAGCAATATTCTATAGAAAACTATTGATAGTAAGAGTGGAAAAGACTCATTTCTCATGAAATTTCTTACAAAACAAACAAATCTTTCAACATTTTCAAACTATGTAATAAAACAAAACAACACAACTACACAAAATGAAATACGAACTAACTAAATCTTCAAAGTTGCATCATTAACAAACAAATCTTGTCATAATCATTGTGTTGCATTGTTCCAAAGATTATCTCACCTCAACCTCCATACAAGCTATTTGGATAGACCCCAAACCTTCACAAGTGGTTCGAAATCATGCACCCTTAGAGATTGCAGAAGGGAAAGTGACCAGTATTGAGAGATGGGCAAAAGAAAGATTGATTTTCATGCATCAACAACTGCAATGCCTGAAAGTCAATCTTCTTTTATCCTTTCTCAAAGAATCTTGTCCAGTAGCTTGTCCTAAGCTTCAAACACCCTGCATCATTCATGGTTTGTTGAGAACATTGATTGCCTTGACTTCTTAAATGAAATGATTTTAGATCATGGGAGAATCTCATATGAGAGAGGAAGTTGCGAGATTTGAAAGAGAAGCACCAAAAATAGAGAAAGAAGAGGGTAGGTTGAATCTCATTCAAAAATCTTGAAAGCTTTGAAAGAATGAGAGTGAAGTGGGAGGAAAATGCAGGTAAAGAAGAGAAATGATGTGATTTTGGCATGAGAGTCCATCCCATGAGAGGGAGAATAAAGAAAGAAGCTTCCCGCTTAGAAGCAAGCAAGAAATTTGAAAAAAGGATGTAGCAAAGAAAATTTCAAAATGGTGCTCAGAAATGACAGAGAAGGGAGAGGAATGAGAGAGAACGAAAGAGTTTGATGTGAGGATTTGGTTTTAGGTTAAATGGTACAAGTTTGGTTGAGAAACTAGGTTTGTCAATTTAGTTACAGTTAAAAAACGTGATTGGAGAGTTGAGAGTTAAAAAACGTGATTGGAGAGTTGAGGCAGCAAGTGGGTGCTCCACATCATTGTTTGGGCCATTGAATTAAAAAATAGAGAAGTTAGGCCACTTCCAATATTCTATTGCCCTCCACCAGCAGATATTATATTGGGTTTTATTCACTGTATTCTTCCTTGGCACTAGCCTAAGGGCTTCCTTACAGGGTCCTTTTTAAGTCCAATTCTTTTTTAATGGCACAAGCAGCTGCCTTGTACACTATGTCCTTGAATCTCCAATCTACCTCCATGATGGACCCTTATTAAAAAAAATTAATTAGAAAAATTCATAAGATATGTAAAATAATTATTATTCTACATCCAAGTAATGGCTTATGGGAACTTTTATGAGTCCACACATTTCACCGAGTTATAGTAACATGCTTATGCAATGAGTATAGATTTTGGCCTTGTCTCTCTAGTGCCATGATTGCGATTTGAACTAATGAGAAATCATTAATTATTGATGAAGGAGAAAATCATGACAAAGAAACATATACACTCATCACAATTGTTGAGGAAAATAATAGAGTTGTAGTATAATATTTAGGAGATAATATATTATCTTTAAAACAATGCATCCACATCATGATATTTCATGTTCATTCCTACATCATTTTGAAGTTGTGATACTTAGGGAAGCTATATAGGCCTCAAGGTAGAGAAACCATCCAATCACCTTGTGCCCTCTCCAAACATAATTGAATGACTATTTGACACATGCTCTATCGACAAATGTCAATATTTCAAACACCTTCATGATGCCATACCTAGCAATGATTGAATGAATATCTAATGTACTTCAAGGTTATATTTCAAACATTTTACACCCTTATCCTCACTTTTTGTACCCTATATACAATCTTTCCATTGTCACCTTTCATGAAAAACAAGCTACACCTCAAGATAGAGAAACCATTAATTCTCTTATCTCCTCCTGAAATAATTGGATGATTGCAAACATGGTAATATAATAGGTGAGATGGCATATCTCTTTCCTCCAATTCATAATCATCTATTTGCACTATGAGCATTGGAGACATCACACTTTGTAGATGAATTTCAGTTTATTTCACACACTAGTGCAATAGCTTGCATGGATGATTATAATGTGCTAGCATTACATCCAGGTGGACTATGAATGGGTTGATATAAATGACATCATAAGAGAGCCTCACAACTGAATCCAAAGTTATATATATATATCACTTGACAATAGTATATATGTTACATCCATGTGTTAGTTGCTACATACATCACAAAGGATACTTAAATATTTTCATTTTTAAATGAAAGCTACTTAAGAATTTTTCATGTGAAATAATATTTACTACTAAAAAAAGTTTACAAATTTTCAATACTATCAACTTTGAACTAAATATCAAAATATCAAAATTTAGCCTATATAATTTATTTTACAAAAAACCACCCTATCTTTCAAAAATTTATAAATTAAAAAATAATATGCACTTATCAAATAACAAGATTGAAACATCACTAACCAAAGACATTAAAACAATGTGACATATATCTCTATGTGCGTTCATACAAGATAAAAAAGTGAGCTACGGATTCGACAAATGATACTTTTTGGAAGGATAGAATGAAACTCAAAAATTCAAATTTAATAATTCCTAATCCTTTTTGTCATTTTCGAGACTCCAACAAGTTGGGTTAGAGAGCAATAGAATCTCTAAGATAGTGGCGATGCGCTAATTGTAGGAATATATATATCTAGTATGGAACCACATGGTAGCTAAATTTTATCATATGGTAACAATGTAGTATGCATATTGTTATATCTATATAACAATACTATGTGGTATAACTAAAACATCATGCAATAAACTAAACAATCCAATGTAGTAGTTTTGGTTTACCACATTATTTCTAGTAGCTACCTTTGAATGGTGTTCAACATTGGCTAATATCTCATGGAAGAACAAAAATATCTAACTTTATATTCATTAAAAAATAATGATAAGGTGATTTTTAATGATTACTATCCTATACGTTTCATCTATGAATATTTGATAATCTTGTAGGAAAAGATATGAAGTACTCTTTTATACTCTTATTTCTTAAACAGAACAGAATTACCATAGTACTAGAAGATAATTTTGGCAAAAGGTTGATCAAGACTACATTTGTTACAATGTTTGGCACTTTAATAGTCAAGTGTCACACTTGAGCTATGCATTGCACCTAAACCTACTAATAATTCATAGTTTTTGGAAATTGTTGCTATCAACTTTACTAGAGGTGTAATGGATAACTGGACTCTTTAAGTTATAAGATTGTTGTGGAAGAGCACCATCCCAACTCCCAAGAATGTATAAAAGGTCTTTCAAAACACTCAAAAATATTTGAGATTTATTCTAATGAATTGTGTATGGCCTGTGGTGTGCTACTTGAGTGGTACCAACAAAAGTTGCTTATATATAGAACACTTATGGATCCTTCAAAACTATAGTAGTGGGTTGAATGTATTTGTAGATCTAAACACTTGTTTGGATTTTGAAGTAGATAGTTTGGCAAGGGTTGATCTCATGATCACGGGCCCTAATGCAACAATCAAACGCCATGCAAGTGGCTTTGTAACTATTGACTCCACAAAGTTTTGGCAAAGTAGGAAGGACACACTAGTACTACCGCAACAATGTGAACAGGTACTGTGCACACGTATGAAAATACTCGCTTTTAAATATTTGATGCAAGAAAAATAACATGATTGTATTTGTGTTTGAATTAGGTTGTATATCAACCAATGGTGGATAATAATAGATGGTGGCATGTCATACCTATTATGCCACGTTCCAAAGTGATGTATAGTACATTTACTAATATGGAGCGTATGGAGGATGATCATGGCCATGGACGTGATGATGATCGTGATACGAGAGAGGAGGATGATCATGAGATAGGAGATACAGATATTGAGGCCATTACCCGTGAGGATGAGCCTACCATTGGTGATGCTGATTTCGATGAGCACATGAGTAGCACAAGTAGTAGTGGGTTGAATGTATTTGTAGATCTAAACACTTGTTTGGATTTTGAAGTAGATAGTTTGGCAAGGGTTGATCTCATTGAGGATGAGATTGAACCGTAGCCCCATCATTGATATTGGCAAAACTATTTTACATATTGTCTCATTCTCCTCACCTCACTTAGTTCTTGTATATGTGGAATTGCAAAAAAGCATTGATGTTTTTGTTAAAATTATGTGCTTTGGTAATCATGGGCAATGTTTGGAAAGCAATGATGTACACCAAAATCTCACTTTCTATATTCTCTAGCTAGCGTCTATCTACGTGTCTAAATGTGCGTCTAATTCCCAATGTAAACGCACAAATAAACGTGCTAATACACGCGCAAATAGATGCGTTGATAAATGCGATGTTAGATGGGCCCGTATTTTCTCAGTTCAAATGCGCAAATAGACGTGTTAATACACGCGCAAATAGACGAGTTGTTAGACGCACTTTTAGATGCGCCCGTAATTCCTCTACTAAAGCAATGCCTATAGATGCGCCCGCTATTTTGCGTGTCTACCAAGCGCGTCTATAGTTGCTTTGTGTTGTTGTGTGAAAGGGATGAGTGGAAGCTTGTCAGATGATGCGCCAATGCTCAGAAGCACAGAGTGGCTTATGGAGAGGTTGTATTGTCATTGCACTCATTGCAAGCAAGAAGTACGACATCAACGCCGTATTATCATGTGCCACTTGAGGATGTATGGGGAGAAGCCCAAACCAGTACCCACCGTTGATGGTGCACATGGTGATGGATCATCAGAAAGTCAATGCTATTTGAGTTCATGATTAATATTACATGCGTACATGACACGAAAGCTTGAGACAAGATCTTATATTTACACGAAACCTTGAGACAAGATGAGGAGGGTGGCAAGGGTGTGCATGCATATACCACACTTTGAGAAGGAGTATAGTCTCCCAAATGTGCCAAATGATGACGAGGGTATGGTGGACATGATGGATTCTATTTTTAGGGGCAATGCACACATGATCTCCGAGTTTGAGGCCGTGTACATGGCACCTTTGATAGAGGAGTTACACATCTTATGGACAGGAGTGAGGGTCTTTGATATTTCTAAAGCTCCTAGACATACTAATGACATTTTTACGTGGAACACATCGATTGAAAGAGAGTCACGCATGATTGTGGAGTCATGGCTAACTTCACACAAGATAGCAAAGCAAGTGCTTCAGATACCAATCTTCTCTCCTTGCTGTTAGATTATTGTGGGACCGTACACGAAATCTATGAAAATTATTTCAGACGATTTAGTCTTTTCATTCTTGATGTAAAATGGTTTACAACTATTTACGACGATCTTTGTTTCTCCCGAGCATTGTGAGTAGGTGCATACTAATGATTTAATTAATTGAATCTTTCATTTTTAAAGATCAATTGGTACATGTACTTAAGCATAATTTCATATAATTGATGGAATGTAGGTGGTTTTTCATCCGGATCGTTTTGATCCAAGATGGTGGTACGTGATCCAAGTTGCACCACGAAGTAAGTAAATTTTTGAAGATATAGATGTGGATATGGAGATGCCACTACCAATGCCGGATCCAATTGATCCAGATGGATCTAGTGAAGAAGATGAAGATCACAATATGAGCCAAGAGGAATATGTGCATAATGACATCGTACGGGAGGAAGATGGAGGTCACGATATTAAGGAAGAAGATGACGATCATTAAGAATCACCCAGCTTTATTGAAGAAGATGATCAAGTCTTAGGTGAATGTACGATGCCTGAGTACGATGATGATATAGAAGATCAACACGGTATAGAGTTGGAGATAGACTAGTTTGGTGCACTAGACTTGGCTCAGGATGTGAAGCCATTGATGTAAATGCTCTTCATTGATTTTTTTCATCGCAAACTTAGACATGAATATATGAGCTTCAAACTTGATGTACATGCTCTTGTACTTTTATTCTTTCAAAGGATCAAACATGTATGAAAAGAAATTTTTAAAGATCGGGTACAGGGAAAAACACTCTCTATAAAACATCACTATATTACGACCTTAATATACAAGTCTGGCAAGTGTCGCTATACAGTGACACTTTTATAAACGTTGCTATATAGCGACGTTTATAACATTGTCACTATATAACGACACTTTTTAAACCCGCTTTGCATACCGATGATAAGCGCCCTGAGCACGCTAAACATCAGTGCTTAACCGTTGGAATAAGGCCCGTGTGTAGTAGTGTATTCTAGACACTCATTTTTTGTAGAGTAAATGATAATTATGTCCTTTGTTGGTTGATTCATAGTAGCTTTTCTTTGTCAAGATGTGGTAAAAATGATAAATAAGGACAATTGTTGCGAGTCAAAGTTTGATGGGAATAGAATGAAATCTTGGGTGGTTCATTCATTTTAGTACCAATGACCAACATAAAACCTTAGTTGATGGCATTTCTTAATTCTATTAACATTACTAATATTTCAATTATTTTATGATCTACTTTTGACACACTCATGATTTTTGCAAAAGGATTGAAAAAGGCAACTATCTAAAATATTTTAGCAAGACTTTGATCAACTACTTGAAACAAGGGGAATTCACAAGGACTCCTTATGGTGTCACGTGAGTGTAAGGGAGGGGGGTTTTGGGAAGGTGTGGTTTAAGCTTATAAGTTAGCGGGTTAGGGTGTAAGGGGGTTTCTTTGTGGCTTGAGGAAGGGGGGGGGGCATGTCTAGGGGGAATTCAAAAAAGGGGTATGGGCATGGGGGGTGGAGAGGAAGGGCTTTGAAGATGTCTCTAAAATGGATTGCCTTTGTGATTGGACTACTTATTGGTACCTTGCAGCTAAAGTTATACTTAAATGCATTTGAATCTTTCTTTTAATCAATAGCAAAATTTGTACTAGTTTTGATCTTCTAGGAAATATGATATTAAATATCACCCAATCTGTACATTAAGAGTGTTTTTTAATATTTTCTTACATGTTAAACTGAGGTAGCATATGTATATAGAGTCAAAGCCTACATAAATTGTATATAATGAAAAAAGGGTGTATCATGGCTCCTATCCTAATACACTCCTTAAATAGGGATATCAATAATTTTACAATGGAAAACTTATAAGCTTAAATAGGGGTATTTATTATCCATAGGGAAACCTTAAATAGGGGTTTTTTGTAAGGTTCATGCACGAAGGCGACGTGGCCTCGACATGGCCCTTTTATAAGAAGTGAACCCCCCTAGACTTGAAAGGTGGACCCAAAGATATTGTGAATCATTAGGAGTGGATACAAAAACTTCTAAGGTATAGATTTCAAGGGATACGACTATGTTAGACACTAAGAAATGGTCATTGAATTTTGTAATTTCGTGTCTAACATGGGCGATCATTGAAAGGAATTGAATGTTCACATTGGTATTTTCACTTAGGTCATATTATTGATAAAGAAAAGGATTCTCTGGTCCAAGGAAATAATTTAGGTATACCCTATAGTCATTCATTCTAAACTATTTCTCATATTACAAGCTATAAACAAAGAAAAATCTAGTTTCTTTGAAAGAAAAAATATGTTATCCAATCTCTTGAAATTGATCATGTTTGTGACTTGAGATATAGCTCTTAAATGTCTAAATCAAACAAATAACATCCATATAAGATCAATAAAATAATAGGTATCCTAGTCATTGATGTTTTGTAGTAAATTAGAATTTATGTCCTTTGTTGGTTTATTCATAGCACCTTGTCTTTGTCAAGATGTGGTACAAAAGATAAATAAGGACAACTTTTGCAAGTCAAATTTTGATGGGATACAATGAAATCTTGGTTGGTTCACCTTAAATTTGTAAGTTACTAGGTGATTTTAAATGAAGGGTCTTTTTAATTTAAATTTCAATATACATTTATAGAAATACATTTACAGAACAGGTTCTTTTGATAGATTGTGATAGAATCCTAAGTTTATATAGAAAAAGGGGCCATTTTATTCATGATAATATTACAAGTAAGGCATTTTTAAAATACCTCTTGAGCACATGGTATACATAGGGTCTCTTAGTAGTGGACCTCCCGAGCATGAGATAATGGTCAATTGTGTTTTTCTCAATCAAGAGATGACAATTATAGGTGTATTTTAGGAGGGCTTTGTGCAGTCAAAGTAGAAAGCTAGATAACACTAATGAAGTATCATTCCCCGATTATGTAAAAGTGTACATGCAGTTTCTTGAAGGGTTTCTTCTTATTTGGATAATTTCAAGTATTATTTAGGAGGGCTCTATGCATTCTAAGCCCTTTCTAAGTAGAAATCTAGATAAGATAATGAAGTATTGCTCCCCTATTATAAAGAATCTTCCTTAAACAGTTTCTTCGTACTTTGACAACCTATACTTATTCAATGCTAGTGTTTTTTGCATTCTTTCAAGTCTAAAATTAATTTATTTGTTAATTTTAGACTTGAAATAATGCATAGAAAACACTATCATGTAATAACTATAGGTTTTCAAAGTATAAAGAAACGCTTCAAAGAAAATGGAAATTTCTTTCTAATTAGGGAGGTAATGTTATGCATTGTTTATAGTTACTCATATGCATATGCATGAATTAGTCTGTAAATGTTATGTATTGTTGAAGACTACTACTACTAAGATTCTTGAAAGGGATGCCAAAAAGACAATTTAATTATAATCAATATGACAATAATCCATTGCCCTCTTTACTAATAGTCTTATAACATAGTAAAGTCTCTATAATTTAATTGATTATACTTGGCTGTTGCCGACATTATCATGACACCTTGTGGACATAAATGGCATCATGTAGAAAACATTGACCTCATATATTCATAACTATTTGCATATGTGAGAATGTGTTTAGGAGCTTGATATTCACTATGCACATTTACTATAATCTCAAGTCATGGAAAGGATATTAAGGCACATACTGCAATTGCTTGGATGATATTAAGCCATGTTGTAGAAGATTTATTTTGTATAGGATAAATGGATTATAACATAAATAATGTGATTTAGAAAATAGATTTTGACAAAAGTGGCAACTGTTTTCAAGAAGTCCAAATGTACCCAAAATTTTCTAATTTGACTTTTAGAATGAGGTACATGATGAACTTGTTGGATTTTAACTGCAAGCATGTGATTATGAAAAAACACATCATACACTTGCACCCACTTTTCAACTATCAAGGTGAGACCCATAAAGGACTTTGCACCTTCCTTGTACACGAGAGGAGGCCCACTCTTAGTAGAAGTAGTTTGCATTTCCCTAATTTTATGTGATAAAGGTTTGATTATGTCATCACTATTCCTAAACTATTAGTCAGCTTGATTTTATATGACAAATGTTTGATTAAGCCACTATTTCTAAAAGAGTAGTCTTTCTTATTGACAAGTGCTTAGAGTAAGAAAATCCCTATAGAATTTTTAGTAGTTTCATGCTCCTCACATGCATTGTGCTTTTTTTAATACAATGAGTAAGTCTATGACCTGATTATATGTATTAATGTTGCTCATTTATAAGCATTAGTTGAACTAACAAGGTGTAAAGAAAGACGTAATCACATGCAATCAAAGCAATTAATTAATTAATATTGCAAAGAGGCAAGCGTTTCATAATTGAAATGAAGATTATTGTTGCATGGTATTTTTAAATCGATTTCGCATAGCTTTGAATAGAATTGAGGCTAAATAATAAATCTCTTTTGCATTATAGTGTAGAAACATGTCACAATTTCATGAAGAACATAAGATTTGTCAGTCATAAAAATTAGATGTAAGAAGGAAATTTGAAATTTATTGTAAAGACTAAGCTTGGTCCTAGATAAAAGGATGTAAAAATGTCAAGATATAGAAGCATTGCAAATCAATGTGATTTTAAAAGTAGGGTTAGTCAAGGGTCAAAATAAAGGAAAACAAAAATAGCTTACATGCACGTAGCTCTCTTTTGTGTGTGTATGTGTGTGTTCACTTAAAAAGTGTGTGTAAGTTGGGAGCCTCGAGATTCTGTTGCTTTGAGAAGCTGGCTTGCATTGATCGTAATCGGTAGCGTGTCAAAAAAAGACTGAATAGTATGTAAACCTCCTTGCTTGACACGACAATACTTTGGGACCTCTTTGAGATAAAGACAAAGCGTTTGTCATTAGCTGTTGATGACCTTATAAGATACGTAGACGTTTGGTTTGCACGAAGAGCAAAAGTCATAAGTGGAAGCTTGTAGCGTGAATATCTCCAACGCCCATTGGTGATGAGTACATTTGAGAAGCTAAGTTGGATTCTACAATCTGAGAGTGTGAACTGTGAAGTACGCAAATGTTCAGGGCGCTTTCAAAGAAATCGAAATGGTACAACTTTAGTGTAGATAATTCTAGAGGGCGGTAGGAGGGACAAACAACCAACACAAGGTTAGGATGGGAACGTTGTTGTTATGGTTAAGGAGGTGCGTTTAATACCTTGAAAGAGAGAGAGAGAGAGAGAGAGAGCACTCTGCGCGTCTGTTTGAGACAAAGAGAAAGAGAGTAGAGAGAGAGCCTGTGTGAAACAGGGTCTATTGGGAGCATTGAGAGGGAGCCGCCGGATTGTTCTTTCCAATTGACGAAGATGATCATTAGATTCTGGCGGCGTTTAAGGGGGCGGGAGCGTGAGAATTGAGAATGTTGCCGCGGCTGGGAAATGGTTGCCCCGGGCGACGGCTCAGCAGCAATCTCGCGTTGGGTGATATGATCGATGATCTGCTAGTAAGTAACAAGCACTTGGAAATGGGAGCTGGGGCGGCGACTAAATAGGCAGGCAAAAGGCTAACGTGACGGGGAAAACGAAAACTAACAATGGCAGGTGCTAAGAAGCGTAAAATCGATGCTCCTCATAATTCGTGGTGGTAATGTGCATGTCTGGTGGTGAAACTCGCTTGAGTATCATGTATTTAGCTCTTAGGCTGCTGCTGCGCATCTTCGTCTCGGTCTCTCAACAATTTAGATTTGCTTGTTACAACATATTAGATCATTGGTCACAATCTGTTTTAGGAGTTAGTGACGTTCTCGCCAAGTATGGCAGTTGCATGTAGCTTGTTGTTCCCATTCAATGGGGGCGTTATAACTTAACTGAATCCTCCCTTTCCCCCCCTTTCTACTCAAAAGAAACCATAAACTTTTCATTCTCGCACATCATGTGCACTCATTGTTTTTGTTATGTTTGAATACAGGCGTAGAAAGCATCATGTCTTTGGAGCCCTATTGGACATCATGTCATCATAAAATATAATATGATATCAAGCAAGGGTAATCATTCACGATATGCCCTCCTTGTTTAGCCCTCTAATCCCTTTCTGATACGTATGGATGTGATCCCTTATGATGATAGCTTCTAAGATTAGCCCACAAAAGGCAAGAAAGCATCATATGTTTGGATCTTTCTTAGAAATAGTGTCATCATAAGATCTAATATGATTTCCGCAAGGTAATCATTCAGGATATGCCCTCCCTTGTTTAACCCTCTAAGCCCTCTAAGATACCCATGGATGTGGCCCTTCATGATGATAGCTTCTAAGATTAGCCCAAAAAAGGCAATCTAGCATTACCTTCGTGGGCATCATGTTTACGTGGAGGCCAGAGAGCCCTTCCTGGATCTCGCAAGTATCTTAGGGGGCCTAGGTATAAGACCTAAGTCACTTCTTTTTGGTCCGATGCAATGAATGAATGATGTTCATGCTCCATGGATGAGGATGAAGTTAGTTTAATTTGTGTCCACATGTAAAAATATGCCTATAGATGGACAAATTAAGATTTGGACACCCATGTAACAAGGTTAATGTTGGGTGTTATCCCACCTTCTTCTATTAAAAGGATTGTTGTGATAAGCTTTATGTTAGTAATATAACTAATAAAACTGCATTTGTGGTAACACATGTCCATGATAGCATTTGTCAATGCACACCACATGTCCATTCGGCTCTCGATTAAACTTGACTCTTGCAAAGCAGATGCTTTGGCCAATTTTGCGATATTTCAACTCTTGTCCCCTCATGGCAAAAAAGCTGAAGAACAAGTTGTGTGTAAGTGGATGCTTAAATGGGAAGTGCTATTAAGGATCATAGTGGTGGAGCTAGTTATTTGAGCTTAGAAAATTGGAAGAAGGTTAAGGTTAAGTGAGATAATAAATTTGGTTAAATGGAGCCAATAATTGGGCGGCTTACATAATTGAGGAGGGGCTTCCAAGGTTTGTGGATTCGCAATCACAGTGTAGATTCTTGTTGGGGTAAAATAAAATTGTTTGTGGAAATCCGAAGACATTTTATAGAATTCTAAAGGGTGAGCCATGCATAATATGCCGAAGGAAATCCCTCGTAATCATCTGAATGCTAGCGGGGGAAAGCAAAAGCAGTTCTTGGAAACATTGCCAATTCCTTCTTTTTTTTTTTTGTTCAGTGCCTTGTGTCCAAGTTGGAGCTCACCTTTAACCACGTTCCCAATTCGTGAGAAATGGGCGATAATGTTAATATGTGCCACTTTGAATTTGCGTGAAGCTTCATTCTTGTTTTCAAGTCGTGGGCTGGCTTTGTTTTTATTTTTGGAAAGAATTTAAATATTTTAGTGACAAAAAGATAGGCCTGTAATAACAAGGCGAGTAAAAAAAAGAAAAGTCGTGGGCTGTCTTGTTTTGGTTCGTCCATCAAAATAACAAACCCTCCCCCAAAAAATCTGTTGATGATTCCACCCCCAAAGACGGGGCATTTGATCCCTACTTTCTTCCAAAAAGAAACTGTAGCTGCTGAAAGCTGCCCAACCAATCTTCTATTAGTGATCCGCTTGCACTCCCAAGATGTGATATTCCATCTGCACTTCACTCATCAATCAACCTTGCAACTTTATTGGCCTTCTCTGGATGTAATACTCTATCCGCAGCTTAAAGCCCCGCGCAGCACGCTGCACAAACGCCCAAACGGCCGCTAGTTTATAAGTAGAGCTCTCCCAAGTTTAGCTAACTAGTAACGTACGATATGTTTCCGGCCTGGGTGTAGAACGTGTAGATGAATATATATTAACATCCCAAACAAACGGCGTAGCCGCAACTAATAAACGAACGATATATTTCCACTCTATGGCTCCTCAGTGTACAATCAGCCGAAAATCTTGAAAGTTTGGACCCTTCAGAAGTGCCCTAGAAATGTCTTTTCTGTCAAGCTCAGTCTCGCAGGTTCAAACTAAAAATCAGGCTGATGACAATGCAAAAAAGCTATGGGTGTGAGGGCTAAAGAAAGAGGGAAGCACAAGAATGCGCCAGACTGGAGGCGATGAGTCAAAGATAGCAAGGATATGTGGAGGAATAAACAATAAATGGGCCGATGGGGGAGTGCGATCAGTGCGACGGAGTGCGTGCCATGGAGAGTGTGCAACGGTGCAACCCACCCTGAAGCACACCATATTCTAGTGACCATAATAGCGTAGCTGTGAGGCTAGGCTAGTTATGGGGGGAGGTCGTACTAGCATTCACACAGGCTGGGAAAGACAGGTTGTGTCGGCTATTCTACAAGCAACCGCCTGTTCAACACCGCCCCATTCGAGGAGACTCTTTCGACACACGTCTAACTCTCCCCTCAGTCAGCTCGCCTTCCTCTATCCCGATGATACTGAGCCTCGCCTCTCGTGTAGTTTACATGCTCTCTCTGCCGTATTGTCTCCTCTTAGCACTACCCGAGAGTCCCTTGACACACACTACCCTTGCTCATAGAAGAAAATTTTAATAAGCATAAAAAACGTAATAATGCTAGTCAAGCCGTGGAGAGAAACCTATCTAAAAAGCTATGGGCAGTGTCCATTTTCCCGTAGCTTTCTTGGTAGGTTTCTCTCCATGGCTTGACTAGCATTTTGATATAAGCATACCTTTGTAACTTCATAGTTATTATCTTGGTGAAGTATAGACTCTAACGTGATAGATTTTGGTAATAGAACGTAATTATTGTATGGTGAAGTATAAACTCGAACGTGATGGATTTTGGTTAATAGAAATGCTAATTATGTTCCCCCTTTTCGAATGAAAATTTGGGTTGGGTTATTTTCTTGAACCTTTGAGGAAGGAGGTGATGGCATCTAATGCTTTGATTTTTAATAATATTGGCTGGAGTTATGTGGATGCTCAATGAGTTCGAGATTTTGCTGTATTGCCAACAAGTCCCCATGGAGCATCCATTGCCAAGCAATTCTCTTCTTTTGGCAAACACTCGTCCTTTCCAAAGATTGCTATTATCTATTGGGTCACGAAATTATGATTGTCCATGGGGACTCTAATGTAGGGAGTTCAGGAGGTAGTGGCCAACTAGGGCTGAGAAAGGGCAAGAGCTCAAAAATAAGAGGGGAACATAGTTATGTAAGTGTAGGTCATTGAGCAAATATAGAGTTACGTATATTAGCCCATGATACCAATAGGTGTTGGAAAATACCTATTAGTATTTGTAGCGAGACGTGTGAGAGGTGAATTACGCTAAGGTGAGTGGTGAAAATTAATATTGTGAGAAGGGCGGTGGCAGATTCAAGAAGCTTGGACCATGTCTAGAATGTTTTGGGTATGCTGCAAGTATATAGAGGAGAGGAAGGGGATATGGATGAGTAAGGAAGGAGAGGGGGAGAGAAGGGGGGAGAGCCTAAGAGAAGGGAGGGTGGAAGGAGGAGGAGAGGAGAGGAGAGGGAGGCAGAGAGACGGAGGGCAGTGTTGAGGCATGAGTGGCAGCAATGAAGCAGGGTGAGGCAGTGGATCGGGCTGAACAGTACATGGATTGATCATCAACATATCTACAATTGATCACGATTTCAAATTTGCATAAGTGCTTCGATTGATCAATCAATTGGTGGCCCATACCTTTGGTTAATTTTCCATTTCATTGGTGCCCTCTGCCCTTCGTCGGGCTCTGTCTCGCCTTGCTCTCAATCAACCACCCACCCAAACATCTCCACTCTTCCCAGAAATTCCTTTGAAAAATGATGAACACGATCCAATTGATTCAAGATGAAAATTGTAAGTAGTTTGTTAGATAGGGATTTTTGAATTTTGTCTACTTATTTAGGAGGAAAAGAGATTGACGGTCTATAAAATATTGGCCCATGATACCATTTTCAAGAATTCAATGGGTTTACATATACTAGTTTTTATATGCTAGAATTTGAAAAATCTAACGACTTGTGCCAGGATTTGAGTACTTGGATGGCTAAATGTGAAGCTCTTGGATGGCTAAAGTTATGTTATTTTGGGTGCATTTATCAAATTTCAACTCTAAATATTAGGTCACGCAACTTGGACAAGCCTCTAGAATTGCCATGGGGCTCATATTTGCCCCTAGTATTTCCATTGACGTGGGCTAATGTGTGCCCCTAGTATTTCCCTTGACGTGGGCTAATGTTTGCCCCTAGTATTTTCCTTGACCACTCTAATCCACAAAAGAGATCATGTCATGCACATCTCTCTCTCTTCCCCTACACCCACTCCAATAGAACTTCCTTGTTCTTCATAAGCATACATCCTTAAACATCCTCACGTCTCTCTCTCTTTCTCTCTCTTCCCCTACACCCACTCCATAGAACTTCCTTGGTGTTCATAAGCACACATCCTTAGATACATACTTAGTGGTTCTTCATTAGCATCCCTACGTGATATTAATTCCTTTTGTTTATTTCCTCTTGGCAATCACATATAGCATCTATCCTTTACTATTCTTGCTTTCTTCCCTTTCTTGGGTCTCAAGCTAGAAGTCGTTGTTACCTCCATTTTCCACTTTGGCTTACCTTTTCCCCGTTTCACACCTCATGCCACCTCAATTGAGTGTCTGCCCATATCATTTCCCCGCCCCTTGCTTCTTCTTTTCCTGCGCCGCGTGCTCACGTTGCTTTCCTCAAATCCTCATCACTACTAAGTTGCGGACAGCCAGACACACAGGCCACGTTGACCCAAGTCGTACGTGGGCTGGAGTCCTGGACTGTTCGGGAGCTGACACGGAACCCCCACGTTGGGATTTGGGGTTGTGGAAGGATTGCCGGCAAGGGCAGGTGAGAGGCAGCGTGAGAGTGAGCGTTTAGACAGGAATAAAAAGTTACTAGTTGAGGCTGTCGGGATCTACAACACTGTGCGTTTGGTGTGGAAGGAAAATCATAGAGTCGCCAGGGCGGAAAGATATGTAACTTCTAAATAAGAGTCAACTAAAGATAGGAAGGATGAGGCCTGAAATTTGCTGCACAGTGCACATCTTCAAACTTCGTAGAAATTTCCGTGAACTTCCCAAAAGGTCGCAAGATTATTATGTATACTCGTGAAGCTATGAGCGTAGGCTGGGAGGCTTCAAAGTTGCCGCCAATGAACCTCAATCTGAGCATAGGTTGAGGCTTGAAAGTTGCTGCCAATGAAGCTCAATCTGCGCATAGGCTGAGGCTTCAAATTTGCTGCCAATGAAGCTCAAATCTGTGCAGCAAATTTAAGCACTCCGACTCCGAAAAGAAAGTTGATGCAATTGGTGATAAAAGTGATGCAATTGGGAGCAGGAGAGAAAGGGAGGATGACAGAAGAGGAGAGGTGAGGAGAGGTGGGTGTTTGACTAGACAGTAGCAAAGGAAGATAGCAGACGTTGAATGAGGCAAACCTCCCTAATGAACCTTCTAAGTTATGGAGCGTATGCACGGACAAGACCACGTGCGGTAGGCCATTTTACGTTCCCAATGCACTCCTTTGTCTCTCTTTCCATATGCAGCTCACCTCAGCCTCACTCTCCACAGCCTTCTCTCGCTCTCTCAATCCCTTTTAACTCCCTACCCCCTCCCTCATTTCTGTGAACTCTCTTAGCTCTAGCCCTCATCGCCCAGTAACACATCCTAGCTCCCTCAGCTCCCTCCCCCCCCCACGCATTCCCTGTCTCCCTCCATCCCTCCCTCTGCCTGCCTCTCTCCTTCCCCATCTCTTGACATCTCAACCTCGTTCCCTGACATAGCTCCCACTTATTGGTTCCACAGGTGAGAAGACAGCACAACAGATTTTGATTGCTGTCCTTTATCTGTCCTTACCCGGGAGGAATTGCCTCCCTCTCACCCTACTGTCCTCCTTGCTGCTGCACCACCATCTTTCCTTCTTTTCAGCCTTCTCATCAAATGTTCCTCGAGCGCCCAGTACCTTATAACTCACCCTCGATCCATTGAGTTCAATTACCGGCATCGAGCCTGAATCAAAATATAGAATTCGTATGTCTTCCCCTCCCATCCATGCCTCTATGGCGGAGCGGGCCAATTCTTGACGGAAAGCTGCCTCGTGCCTTACACGGAAGGTTTTTCCAAAGTCAATGCAGCTTGCTTCTCTTTACAACGTTGCTGCCTCCTCTACATGTTTCTCGAGCCCTTCACAAAGTTCGGCTTCCCAAGCCCTAGAGCTAGTAATTGACTTAGAAACAGGATGACAAAACATTTTATTGTTCAGCGTCCGTCTCTTCTTTAAGCTCGTCTGCAGTGATGTTCAGAAAGCATGATATCCAAGACCATCCTCATCACAGTTTAGCCGTTGTTTGCCATCAAAATCATGGAGCTATCTTGACTTTCCTCTAATTTTGGAATACATAAGTTTTGCCAGGTACCATAAAAAAGCGTGTTTCGAAGGACTTTACCTGATCACCAACATACGGCCATGGACATCCCAAATGATGATGGAAAGCATAACAAAATGGATGCGCTACAGACGATTGAGTATCTGACCAAGAACGCTGAGCATATTCAATGTCAAGTGTTATCAACGATTCTGAAACGAAACTCGGGTACTGAGTATCTAAAAAGATTTGGCCTGGGTAGCGACGCTGATAAGGCCTCTTTTAAGAGACTCATACCGGTAGTTACTTACGAAGATGTGGAGCCAGACATTCAGCGCATTGCAAACGGAGATACGTCGCCGATTCTTTCTGCAGACATCATCACAGAGTTCCTAACCAGGTTCCTCCCGAAGCCTGGAAAATTTTATGTGTTGGGTGTACTTACAATGGTTTACGTACGAAAATGCTAGGGTTAAACGGGTTCATCCTGTTGAAGGGAGTGGAAGGCACGCTGTGCTGCATCGTACATTCTTGTAACTCAGACTAAAGCTTACAGCGATGCTGATAATCATCTTTTTATGTTTGTTTAACGTACCTGCAGCTCAGGCACTTCTGCGGGAGAGAGAAAAATGATGCCTACAATAGCGGAGGAGTTGGAGAGAAAGAAATTCCTTTATAGCCTTCTTATGCCAGTGATGGATCAGTTGAGTGTCAAAATATTGCACCTATTGACGTAGAATAGTTGCTGGCCCTCTGGGAATCTTCTTTTGTTTTTTTGTGAGCATCTTTCGCGAGCAACATAACTGAAAACAAGAACTTGATGCTTGACCATGATAACACGACTTTCGGTTGAGTAAGGACGATTGAAGCTCCAAATCTTGTTGTTAACCCTAAAAGTTACCTTTAGCTTTTGTATTTGAGATGAAATTTCGATCTTTTGTTTGCAATCCAGCGATTGAGCGTCGAGTGGCTGAAGGTTTGTGTGAGCATTCTCTAGAGTTTGACTGGAATCTTTAAGTTGCTACAGACCCTTCATGTTCATATTCATCTCACTCTTTTAATGCCTTGTATAGTTTACTGATTCCGCTTGCAATATCATGATTGTAGGTACGTCCCAGGTCTAGACAAAGGAAAAGGTCTCTACTTTCTTTTTATCAAGTCGGAAACGAAAACACCTGGCGGTCTCCTCGCTAGGCCTGTTCTTACGAGTTACTACAAGAGTCGCCAGTTCAAGGATATGGCGCTCGATCCCTTCAACGTCTACACCAGCCCGCCTGAAACTATTTTGTGTCCAGACTCATATCAAAGTATGTATTGCCAAATGGTATGTGGCCTTATACAATATCAAGAAGTGCTAAGAATGGGTGCAGTTTTCGCATCCGGGTTCTTGAGAGCTATCAAGTTCCTTGAACAGCATTGGCAAGAATTGTGCGATGATATACGCAGCGGCCAATTAAGTGAGAAAATTACTGATCCGGCAGCAAGAGGTTCGGTCATGAAGCTTCTCCGCGCAGACTCAGACCTGGCGGACTTTATCACGGTCGAGTGCTCCAAGCAATCGTGGCAAGGAATAATCAGTCGCTTATGGCCAAATGTTCGCTACATCGAAGTGGTAGTCACTGGAACGATGTCTCAATACATACCTATGCTAGATCACTACGGTGGCGGTCTTCCTTTAGTTTGTACCATGTATGCATCCTCAGAATGCTACTTTGGTCTCAACCTAAAACCTCTGACGAAACCTTCAGAAGTCTCTTATACGCTCCTGCCCAACATGGCTTACTACGAATTTATCCCGGTCGACCGCTCGGGATTCAGTCACACGCCCGACGACATGAAGCCTCCCTCCAAACTGCTAAACCACAAAGATGCAGATGACGGGATACTGGACCTGACGGAAGTGAAGGTCGGAAAAGAATACGAGCTTGTCGTTACAACCTATGCCGGTATGTAGAGCTCCCTCTTTGCAGAAATGAAATATTTCATGCTTTTTAGCACTAAAGGAATGTGACAAGTAGCTTCAACAGTTTCAAAATCCCAAGACAGGACCGTTGTAGCTGTTGCTCTTGCGCGGAAACCGGTTAGCTTATGCTCGCCTTTGTTTTCGCAGGTTTGTACCGTTACAAGGTAGGGGATGTTTTACGTGTGACAGGATTCTATAACCAAGCTCCTCAATTCCACTTTGTATGCCGCAAAAATGTTATCCTGAGCATCGACGCAGATAAAACTGATGAGGAGGGTCTCCATCGAGCAGTAAGAAAAGCCTCTAAACGCCTGCGATCCGAAACCCTCGCAAACCTCATTGAGTACACAAGCTTTCCGGATACCGGTACCATCCCTGGGCACTATGTTATCTTCTGGGAGCTTCAACCAACAAAATTATTCGATCTGTCATTGCTAGAGGATTGTTGCTTGACCTTGGAGGAGTCTTTAGATTCCGTGTATAGGCAATGCCGAAATTGCGATCATTCGATTGGGCCGCTGGAGATTCGAGTTGTGGAAGCTGGGACCTTCGACATGCTTATGGACTTCTTCGTGAGCAGAGGCTCTTCCATCAATCAGTACAAGACTCCTCGGTGCATAAAATCATCTTCAGCTTTGGATTTGCTTAACGCTCGAGTGACACAAAGAGCTTTCAGTCCACGAGCCCCATTCTGGGTTCCGCAACGCCGAGAATGGACTAGAACTGGAACATTGCCTTGATTTTCTCGGAGGTTTTCCCTGTTGATGAGGATCAGGATTTGTCCTTCACAATTTGCATTTTCCAAACCACTCACAAATGGGGATTTTGTTCAAACCATATTTTGGAGCTGCTCATGGACCAGTGATGCTGCAATCTGAACTCTTGGCATTCGGTTGCCTCTCGTTCTGTCCACCAAAGATCTGGCAAACATGTATGATTAGTTTAACGAATAGCATCAGTGTAACATAAACTGCTTTTCTTTGCTGTCTACTGCATGGTCCAGAAGCTGAATGATCTTTCCCTGCCTCTCTGTTTCTCTCTCCTCCTCCTCTTACATGATTTCCTTGTGACTATAGCCTACGTCACATAATTTGGTTCCGACTTATTAGGGGTTGACTGGATATAGATGCACTTTTTACGAATGTAAATCAGGTGTTTAACAGGATGTTTCTAGTGTTGGAACCTTCCAGCATCTAATTGAGAGGTTTCCCAAGTGCCACTATTATCTAGCCTTGTGAAGCCACTTAAAGTACAGAGTAGAACCGCATACGTGACACGTGTAATGTTTACAACATGTTTATACGATCGAGGAAACTTGACAACCTTTTATATAACAGAATTATTGGATTGGCGTAGTCTGTAAAGTGAGTTCAGCACATAGCGTGACCCTCGATATCTATCCTGAATCCTTCACAATCGACAATAAGGAGTAGAAAAAACTGTCCAGATGTTCTAAATAAAAAGCCGCCAGCTGTTCTTGAATACGGATTGATCTTGCTTTATGGTTTTTTAAGGCCGGGAACCTAAAGTAGAAGCTCGGCATCTCGCATGTGTACATTTATTGCTAGAGGAAGTTCAGTCTTTTACACCATCGGTGGGCGTGTACGTTCTTTCATAATCGAGTCACCTCTCATTTGGTCCTCGCGATTCGCAAATGCAGATCCAAAGGGTAAGATCTTCGATAGCATTTTCTGTTGCTTTGTGGCTTTCAAAGTAACTTGGGAACCACGTCGCTTTTGCCATGCTGTTTAGAGACCGGTCAATTTCCTTTTTCTCGAACACCGCCCTTGTGCTCTGCCTGCATCTTTGCGACAGCGAGCTCGATATACCATAGTATAACAGTATCATTGTGGATCTCAACAAGCACGCGATCTCAGCGTTATTTAATTTACAGGCCGCATTCTGTGGCCTTATGCAAGCTGTTCCAACGCAGAGCATGTTTTATTCACTCTTACAATGTGTTCAATACACGTTCTCGTTAAGATTAAAGCACGAAGCTTAACAAAAGAGTTAATGGAAGTATTTGCTTTCCAATAGCCAACGAAAAAAATTATCTTCCATCCGCGACAGAAATGAATGGTCAGGTCTTCCTGCAATTGAGTATAAACACATGAATACTTAAGGACTCCAACATTCAAAAGACGTTTGCAAGTTTCCATTTGATTTTGCAATGGGGAATACATTTTATCACAATTCAATTTGAAAGACATCCCAAGTTTCTACTCTTGACTACTACATATTGGCCCGTTTTGGTCTCTCCTTCCAATATCTTTAATATCTTCCCTTTCGATATTGTCCCAAACAAGATATAGAGATACAACGATTCTTAAGCATTCTCCAATATTTTCCCTTCCAATCTCTTCCAATTGCAATGCCTAACATGATATGGCAATATCTCTCTTCTTGCTACTTAATAAAAATGGTTCAGGCACACCCCCACCCATGTAACTTACCATTGCAGTAAGGTTGAGCATGAAAATCAAAGTTGTACGGAAAGAAGCACTAACGCTTCTCAAGTTCCTAATCGATTATAGCTCAACAACACGATAAGATGAAAAAATTCAAAATTTGAAGTGGAACTTCTTACATAAAAGTGCAAAGGTGCTGGGGAAGGCAATGCCCTAAGGGTGCCAAGTGGCATTCCCTTTGACTGACCCATGGCACCTTAGAAATAAGAAAGTATTGATTTATATTTTTCATGCAAAAAACTAGGATTAAAACACTACACTCCTACCTTTCACATAATTATTGATGCTTATATTTAACACTTTTTCCTTAGTTTCTTATGTAAGGGCCGTTGCATCCACATTAGTGCAAGAGTTAAGTTCATTGATGTTAGGATCAATATTCGTATCAACATTACCATCTATATTACCATTGATATTAGCTAAAATAACATAAATATTTCTAATGATAATACATTTAATAGGGATTTACAAAAAAGCATAGCATCAAAAGAAGCATTGATAATATATAATGTTAAAATTTTTGGACAAGTGTGGGGTTCATCCTACAACTTGCAGCAATGAGATTAAACGCAAATGTTTTTACAAACAAAAATATTTTCTATCATTGTTGTTCTCCATTCTATAATAATCAATCAAAGCCTCATTTGAATCTTTCAAGTCACCATTGTGAGAGTGATGCTCATCCTCTTAATCATCCGTGGCAGGTCTCAAACATCTTTAGCATGTAAATAGAGCTCTCCTAAATTCATGACTCAGAAACCATTTAAGGTTCACTAAAACTATATTCACATTTCAAAACTCTTGCAGAAGGTATATTGGGAACTGCTATCTTCCAACACATTCATTTTTTATCTTCCATTTCATGCTCCATTTTAATATCTTCAAATACATGTCACTTTTTAGGTGATGCAATTTGAATCACAAGCCACCCTTAGTTGTCATGTTGAAAAACTACTTAAGATATAATTGAGAAAATTTTCATGAGATGTTCATGCAAGCTTTAATTAAATCTATGGGCAAGGCACCAATACAAGAAAAACTTAACTACTCACAGTGCAAGGATAGAATGAATGTTCAGTAATGTCATCTAAAATTAATGACAATAGCCCACTTGATCCTTCCTGACTATAGCTTGAGCACATTTACAACTCACCTTGAACCATTTTAACATCAAACATAAATACTTTGAATTTTTTGAAATTCACTTGCAAAATGTCTTATATGTTCCAACATAATCCATTTTGCTTACAACGAGTTTTATATTCCTTGCACTAGCTCTACTGTCGTGTGAAAAGTTGCCCATGACTCCTCAATCAAATGTGTTGCACTTTACATCAATTTTCTCCACTTGGAAGTGACCACCATACTCCTACATTGCATTGATCGAATGGTACTGCAAAGGTAATGAATTTTTCTTTAGCATATCGTAAAGGTTATCGATGAATGTAAATAAAAGCAATATGATTATATACGTATAGATCACAACCCCTTGAAAATTCCTCCTCCCTCTATCACAATTTTTCGTCTTCAACTAGTATCTTCAAGACCATCTTCTAAGAAATCGATCCTTGGGGCGTCACTCATAAATATGTAAGCATAGCACATGGTCTAACAAAAGGATTTTAAAAATACCCTGTTTCCACAATACAAAAGGGTATCATATAAAGGGGGTATTCTCCAAAGGGCCCCCAATTACTGTTTCCTAATTTCAAGGGATTAGTGAGGTATTTGAGGTGTACCAATGGGAGTGCTCCTTTTTGTGAAGCGATGCCATGTTGAGCTGGAGGGTGGGCAAACCTGCAAACAGCCCCTATTGGCTACTCCTCTTACATCGGGGACCACTCAAACCATCCCTCCCCCCCCCTCAACCCATGCTTGACCCTCTTCCCATATGCACCTCCCCCAGACAATCCTACAATTCATTCAAGAGGCGGTGGGCGCTTCTAGGCCAATTTCCCCCCCCTCTTAGCTAGGCCTGTCCCCTCCTCTTCTCTGGTCCAACTCCATTCTCCCTCCACTTTTCAAATGTGGGAACTCATTTGGCAGCTGCTCTTCCCCCTTTTGCTCCAGTCCATTGTCTTTCTCCCTCTCCAGCACCTCCTGTAGTAGCTGCTCTTTCTCTCTCCATTCCTAGCTACAGCAGCTGCTCATCCCCCTCTGCTCTTTTCCCCTCCATTCCTAGATATAGCACCTCCTATAGTGGTTGCTCATCCCCTCTTGCTCTTTCTCCCTCCATTCCTAGCTACAACACCTCCTGCAGTAGCTCCACATCCCCATTTGCTCTTCCTCCCTCCATTCCTAGCTACAACACCTCTTGGAGCTGCTCTCCATGACCTTCAGTTGCACCCTCTATATCTTCCCCCCCTCTCCCTCTCTCTCCCTCTATCAGACCTGCTCTCTCCTGCCAAGCTGCTCTTTCAGGTCCACTCTTGCTGTTGTGACCTCTGTACAAGCATGGTGAGGAGATCATACATGTCCTCTAGATGCCCCACAGGAGCAAAAAAGCACTGGATGAATGGGTGTTGCACTTATAGCTTGAATGGATAGTCATGAGAGGATCTGCCAAGGGTCCACATAAGCTTCCCAAGAGCAAGAGAGGTGATCTTTTGCATGAATAGAAGGGCCGCATCATGAAGTTCAAGCTTGGGAATAAAGGATGGCTTGCAAAGGTGCAACACATCTATATGGGGAAGGACATGCACCTTGCTCCATCAAGCAATCAATCGACAATGAGCCGACAATACCATCACATTGTAAGTCTGCAATTTGTGTAAGATTTCTAAGCGTAATGAGTCAGTTCGAAATTGTATTTTTAAATAGCACTTATGCATAGTAGATGTATTTCCTTCAAACTTTGAGGAGTGGGAACCAGCTGAGATGTGCTTCTTAGGTAAGTTTACTACCATTCATGAGGATTTAGGAAGGCAAATGCATGCTGGAGAGAAGTCCTCTACTTTGAAACAGAGAAATATCTATCGGTATAATGCCAAGTACATTACTCCAAGGATGGCATCAGGTTATGGCCATCTTCAATGCAGTGCAACAACACAACTTGAAGACATGGATTGCAGCATGGTGGACACAAGAATAGTGCAATCATACAAGGAAAAGATTGCAAAGGATGTGGGCAAGGCAATGAAGTTTACATTTGGGTAAGGTTGTCTTGGTTTATGCCTGTGGACATTTTTGCTTCTTGTTTTTAGAATCTAGATGCACAGAACAAAAACCATGTGGTCATGCAAGTGCCTACATGTGAACGCCCTTGAGGAATTGCTTTGGGTGAATTGGGGAAGCAGGTCAGGTGAACAAAAGGGTGATTTGTTTCAATGCCATGTATGCAAGGAAAATGTGGTTGTCAAGTACCACACCTCCTGCCAAATGTTATATTCTGCTTTCCAATATAGTGCTGGAAGAAAATAGGTGGTAATTGTCTCCCCCTTGACTCTAACGATGATGATAATACAGGGGTAAGTTTATATATTGAATATCATTTAGGAGATGTCAAGAATGTGACCGTCATCTCACAATGAACTCTTCGGGACGTGCGGGAACACCTATTAGTCATGGAGGATGGCATGTCTGAGTCCTTTCATTTTACCTTAAATGATGAAAAGGTAGGCAATCATGCAGAGAAGCGCATGCATAGTGCCAGTTTTATCCCCCCTGCAATATTGAAGATGGTAAACAATGTGGGATAGAACAATTGTGGATTTTGACATTTTCCAATTTATAGTGGTGCAATTAATTTTGATGTTTTGAATGGTTTTGTTTCATGTCAAGGTCAAGTTTTGCCCAAAACATTTATAATTAATTTTATCATTTATATTTAGAACATTTGGGAATATATAGGTTATAAAGTTACTTTAGTTTCAAAGTTTAACTATCATCGCCATAGTTCTCCTAGCTACCAAACTACCATGGATTTTTCTAGGTCTGCCTTCCACAATTTCATCTCCCATACTCCATTGGTTGATAGAGAGGGGGAGTTATTTTCAATCTTTGACAAGAGCATAGATGTCCTCGGCACCTACTTGGGAGCCCGATATGATTTTGAAGACCTCATTAAGTATATGCAAGACCACATTGCGAGTTTTGCATATCAACTTGATGAGTCTACAAAAACATGGGTCCCAATTGATTTTTTCAAGTACTTATTCAATCAAGAACCCAGGTTCATGAAGCATTTAGATCGCTTTCGAGCCCAACTCACACCCCTAGAGTTTAGGGAGGTGGATAGTGTGATGACCTCCTAGCATGTGGAGTCATCGAAAACATAGGAAATAGGTTCCTATCCTAGGAAATGACCTTTATTTTCCTTCTCCAGGAGGGACAAATGGAATTAGATGAGGCCTCGACCTCAAGCCCTAACCCTCTTGTCGATCCTCTTGTTTCTGTAGATGAGCCCAACATCTACAATGAAGAGCCCATTGATAAAGAAGATGAGCTGGAAGCTGCATTGGCCGTGGAAGTGCTCCAGAGACCTCTTGAACCCCATTCTACTTCTCAAATTTCATCTACCTTGGGCAGCACCTTTGTTGACCACACAACAGTGATATGGTTTCTTGATCCACTTCTTGTCGATGGAGAACAATACCTCTTTCTCCATGACATCGAGGTTGTGTTTGGTCTTCGGGAAGATGAAGCTCTTGGTGTCCTTTATGGATACGAGGTGGACACAACTATGCGAGAACCTGGGTTTTTGGGAGCAGATGATTCAATAGAAGAGGTTCTTGCTTTCACATTGGTGAGAATCAAAGAGTAGACAAATCGATCTACTTTGACCTACCTGATGTGTCAAAAGAAGCCTCCACATCTCACTCCAGATAGTAGGAGACCTCGGATCCATCCTCAATATTGACAAAGAGGAAGGGATCGAGCATGACGACTCCATAGTGGTAAGAAACTATGAGCTTTCAATTTCTTCTCTCTTGGTATAATTTTGCTTTATCGGCATTCTAATGTAATGTTGGATTGTTGCAGGAGGCATTTAAGGTCGACCTCTTCTCATCTCGGCAATGCATTGTTCGTAGTGGCTTCGGTTGAGATCACTCACTAGCACATTACCTTGGCTAAGCAAAAGGGCGCTTTATGGTTATACACAAAAAGTTTTCATCATGAGTCACTGAGGACCTCCTTAAGAGCAAGGCCTTGTCACGAGTGATTGGTCATGCTGACATCAATGGGAAGTCTAACAAGGACATTTTGGTGAACTCCATGGCTACCCTCAATGCTTTTGGAACCAATTTCTAAGGTATGGCATTGGATGGCAGTAGCCATGTGAGAGATCTCAACAACGGAAGCGAAATGGAAGTAGGTGAGAGAGAGAGAGAGGGAGAGCCAGAAGAGAGAGTCACACAAGTTTTGGTGGGTGCAGAACACCCTAATCTTGTATATCATCCATATATATATGTGTTTGAGTATTATACAAAACCAGGGCTAAGGTACAATGACCTTTAACCCCCACAACCTCACACTTAAAGGCCAATGTGCTTTTAAGGGAGAACAACCAATGAGCATACTCTCCAATGAGAACAACCGATGAGCATACTATCCAATGCCCATCAATACACGACAATACTCAAATTGCTGACCAGGTAGACTCTTTGTCAACATATCTACAGGGTTATCATCTGTATGAACCTTGACAAGCTCTATGCGCTTGTCCTCAAGTACCTCCTTGATAAAATAGTACTTGACCTCTATGTGTTTGGTCTTTGCATGAAAGACTGGATTCCGTGCTAGTTGAATAGCACTCATGAAATCACTATGCAATGTCAGTACATCTGTATGAATCCCAAAGTCTCTCACTAGCTGATCAAGCCATATAGCCTCCTTGCAACCCTCTCTGGCTACAACATACTCGGCCTCTGTGGTAGACAAAATAACACACTTCTATGCACGAGACATCCACGACACTGCACCACTTGGAAAGGTGATCACATAACCAGAAATGGATCTCCTGCTATCCACATGCCTTGCATAGTATGAATCTGTGTACCCAAATACACACATCTCTCCTCTGCCAAAGCAGATACACACCTCCTTGGTACCCTTCATGTACCTCATGATGTACTTAACTGCCTCCCAATGCCTCTTTCCTAGATTAGCCATATACTGGCTAACAACTCCCACTGCAAATGCAATGTCCGATCTAGTAGCTATCATAGCATATATAAGACTCCCAACCACTGATGCATAAGGAACCTTGGCCATCATGGCCCTGTCCTCATCTAATTTGGGACTATCTGCCTGACTTAGTTTCACATATGGAGGCAATCGAGTACTTACTGCCTTCCCCCCATCCATATTGATACACTACAACACTTTTGTAACATACTCCTTTTGTGAAAGCCAAAGGAATTTCCTACTCTTGTCATGCGTGATGTGCATACCAAGAATATGACCTGTAGCTCCCAAATCCTTCATGTCAAAGGCCTCATGCAACTTGGCCTTCAATGCATCAAGCTCATAAGTGTTCTTGCTATCCAATAACATATCATCCACATAAACTGCCAGGAGTATCAGGCTATTATCCTTAGCCCTTTTAGTGTAGGGGCAGTGAACAATCTCACTTCTTTTGAAACCCTGGGACCGAATGAAAGCATCAAACTTGTGATACCATTCTCTAGGTGCTTGCTTAAGGCCATAGAGACTCTTTTTCAGCTTGCAAACCAAATGTTCTTTGCCCTTTTCTTCAAAGCCTTCCGGCTGTACCATGTAAATTTCCTCATGCCAATCCCCATGCAAAAAAGCTGTCTTGACATCCATCTGCATAAGCTCCATATCCTCTATTGCCACAAGTCTAAGTACACATCTAAGTGTGGTCATCTTCACACTGAAGAGAATATCTCATTAAAGTCCACACCCTTCTCTTGCTTGGACCCTTTAGCAACCAAACGGGCCTTGTACTTAGGCACATCATCACCTGTGACCATCTTGTAGACCCATTTACATGGCAATGCTTTCTTTCCATGTGGCAAAGAAACCAAGTCGCAAGTCTTATTCTTTATGAGTGAACTCATCCTTGATTGCATAGCATACTCCCACTTGTGCCGATCCTCATGCATCATAGCCTCTCTGTAGCAAGAAGGCTCCCCACAATCAGTAAGCATCACATAGTCTACCCCTAGAGCAAATCTCTGAGGTGTTCTAGATAGTGTAGATGTTCTTCTCAAGGGAATTTCAGCTTGCTATCCTGCCTGCATATTAGCCACATTTGGCTCATCATTGCCACCAATAGATGATCCATCATCTGCCCTTGATTGTGTACCTATGGGAGTACCTGGTGGCACCATTTCTTGCACATTCGATGCATGGATAGCTTGCTGTCTATCAACATATGTGGGTGGATTCACATCTTGGAAAGTGATTCTCCTCATTTCCACATCCCTCATGGGTGTCTTATATGCATCTTCTTCTCTTTGAAGACCACATCATGGCTTCGTATGATTCTCTTTGCTTCTAGATCCAGTGACGATAGCCCCTCTCTCCACTTTCACCATATCCCAGAAAGATGCATTTCCTAGACTTAGGATCTAGCTTCTTCCGAAGCTCTTTTGGCACATGTGTATATGCCTCACACCCACACCCAAATATACACAAATGAGAGTAAGAGGGCTTCTTGCCACTCCATGCCTCTTCAGGAATACCACCATCCAAGCTATTGCCAGGTGATCTATTGATCACAAGCACTGCAATCTTCATTGCCTCAGCCCAAAAACCACCAGAAAGACTTGCATTGGAAAGCATACATTGAAAGCATTCTTGAATGGTGCGGTTTATCTGTTGTGCAACTAGATTCTGCTCTGGGGTACGAGGGGATGTGAGCTCCCTCTTGATCCCACGTGTATCACAGAAATGTTGAAAGTCATGAGAGATATATTCTCCACCATTATCAATCCGTAGGCATTTAAGCATTCTACCTAACTGATTTTCAGCCAAAGCCAACCATTTTTGAAATACGTGGAACACATCGCTCTTCCGAGCTATAGCATAAGCCCATACTTTCCTAGTTGCATCATCAATGAATGTCACATAGTATTCAGTCCTGCCTAATGATTGTGTAAGCATGGGACCACATACGTCTGAATGCACCAAATCAAGCTTTTAAATCTCTTTCTTTCCCCTTCTTTTATGGGCTCATTTAGTCTACTTCCCATAGAGACAGTGCTCACAAAATTCAAAATCAGAAAAACTCAAATGTGGTACATAACCCAAATGGCATAAGAGTTTCATTCCATTCTGGCTCATGTGCCCCAACCGACAATGCCACAAAGAAGTACTTGGTTGCTCAGTTATTGCAACAATATGATTAGACACCCCTGATACATGTAAGGGATACAATGTCCCACACTTGGCACCCCTGGCCAAAACCATAAAGCCCTTCTGAATTCTCCAACTCTGAAAGCCAAACGTGGTCTAAAAACTAGCATCATCTAGCTGACCCGTTGAAATAGGACTCTTGGTCAGCTTAGGGACATGTCTCACATTTTTCAAAACAAATATAGACCCATTTGCAAAAGAAAACTTACCTGCTCCCATTATGTCACATGCATAGTTATTTCCAAGATGCACACAACCTGTCTTTCCACTGTCATAAGTGGAGAACCATTCCCTATGGGGATTAACATGGAATGAAGCACCGGAATCCAAAATCCAATCCCGGGAATATGCATCATCTGAAGTGGTAAGCAAGTCTGCAGGTAGACTAGACATGAAGAGAATGTCATTGTCACTATCATCAGTGACTGCATTAATCTCCTCAATCTTCATCTTTCCTTTGTCCTCCCTTGGACTCTTTTCCTTCTTATTTGCACCCCAATTTGCATTCTTTTTCTTATCCTTTTGCTCTCTTTTCAACTTGTAGCAATCCTTTTTCATGTGGCCCTTCTTGCCACAGTGGTAACACTCTATGCCCTGGATTTGCTATGAGACTTCCCTCTTTCTTAGGACTTCCCCCTGAACTGTGATCTGCCCCTTTGCACATTTAAGGTTGCATCCTGCTTGTTGCCATCCATAGACTTCTGTCTAATCTCCTTGGCCAACAAGCTACCCACAACATCATCAAACTTCACTACTCCACTAAGTGTAGAGTTACTGATAGTTGTACGAAAGGTATCCCATGAGGATGGCAACAAACATAAGAGAAATATTGCCTTAGTCTCTGTATCAAAATTCATTTTCTGAGCCTAAAGCTGGCTGAAAATAATATTGAATTCATTCAAGTGAGAAGCAATGGAGACCCCTTCCTTCATTTGCAGCTCAAATGCCATTTTCATGAGGTAAACTTTATTAGAGGCAGTTTCCTTCTCATAGGTGGCACATAATTTCTTCCACAAATCTTTCGTAGTCTGCTCATTTACTATTGTGAAATAAACTGACCCTCCAAGATGAAGTCTAATAGTAGGCTTTGCTAATGCATCCAAGTCAATCCAATCATCCTTAGACATATCTGCAGGCTTAGCTTCAATACCTACCAAGGGTCTAATCTGCTTCTTTTGAATAAGCACGTCCCTTATCTGTTCTTTCCACAAAGAAAAGTTTATCCCATGAAACTTTTTAATGCTAAAAAGCTCCTTTCCAGACATGGAAGAGAATGCCATGATGCAAATGAAAAAAAATCCCAATTGCTAGTACCTGCAAGAGAAAAATCACACCAAATACTAGGTGCATCCAATATGTTTGCCTTAATGAAGGATAGTGTCACCAAAACTCAAGGTCAAAGCATCAAAATGCATCTGACTGATGTGCATATACTATGCATCCATATGAGCAAATCTGGCCCAAAAGAAAATGTCAACCCACAATGACAAAAGAATGGCAAATATAATGCCAACAATAAGAGCCAAATGCCTCAATCATAAACACCATCCATGGGTATAAGCATCAATAATGTCTCATCCAAGAGGTCATAGCACAACCTGTGCATCCGTTGCAATATGTCAAAGCTGTCCCTCAGCATAAAATAGCATATGTGTCCTAAACATCCATCAATAAAGCATCCCACAAGGCAATCTGGGACTTTAGCGCATCCAACAAGGATCGCAATGCATCCAAATGGCCTGTAAAGCATCCACTGCAACCCAATGTAAATCACAAATGAGTGCACATAGCTCAGACTACAACCAGAGTGATCTGCATAAGATATAACCAAGAAATCATGGCCCCACAGCAATGACTACTAGTGAAAATAGAACCTAGGATGTCTCAAAACATGGGCGTCACTACATAATCGAACTCAACAAGACAATCTGCAAATATCTCTCTTCTACCACAACTCCAAAATCTCATCCAAGTATGGAGTAAGAGCCAGTCAAACCCTTGCATTTACTTGCAAAAATGAACCTTAGGAAACTTAACCTTAGCCAAAATGCCACATGGAAATCAATGAGGTCGTCTTGGAAAATTTGAGAAATTTCCTTCAAAGAGACGATGGAAAAATACAGAGAATCACAACTCCCTCGATTCTTCACGGAATAGCAAGCAGCTTTGTAGACATACATTTCAAGCAGTCCCAGATCCAACGGTACAGACAACTTTGCAAATGGAGGCCCGAATGTTGAGTTTCCACTCACACAAGAAATGATGAAACAAAGACATTGGAGTAGATAGAGCTTCACTACAGCTTCAAAACTTCACGGAATTGGAAGTCGCTTCACAGGTAGAAGTTTTGGACTACTCTGAATCCACTGGGAGTGTCTAAACTACAAATGGTGGCCTGGATATGGATATCCAACACATGAAATCCGCGCAAGAAATTTAATTTCATCACTTTTTGTAGGTGCTGTAACTTTTCACTGAAAACTCGGA